>NW_006797755.1:322242-335687 GCF_000442215.2 Lipotes vexillifer
CCTTAGCAAAATATTTTCAAGGTCTATCCATGTTGTAGCATGTATCATACTTCATTCCTTTTTATCACTGAATATTATTCCATTGTGTGGGTATATCACATTTTGTTTATCCATTCATCAGTTGATAGACACTTGGGTTATTTCACTGTCTTTTGTAAGAATAACATTCTAAAATTGAGTTTTTGTCAATTTTTTTGTTTACTGTCTATGGTCAAGTTTTAGGGAAAAGGCAGAGAATATATTCTGCTTGTTTTAAAAGTTGTAGGATTTGACTTTGCTTTTGAAATGTCAGTGGATTCCTTGATCTATCTTGTTTTTAATCTAATCTTTTCTTTTACATTGGAATTGTTTAAGTTAACACAAGAGGTGTATTGGATGATGCAATAAGCAACTGCATATTTTGTCAAGCTGTACATGACGTCTCAGAAACTTCAAAATTGAGAATTCATGGTGCAACAGGTCTGTCTGATGTGATACTTTCCATGACTACAGAGAATGTTATAGACTAGAGCATCTGGAATTGGTCATAATCTTTAACTGGCACAGATGTGTGAAACTGTGGTGTGAGGTTGGAGTTTTTATGTTCTGTATTGTTTTTATGAAATGTATATTCTGATCTGATTGGTGGATGATTTCACCCAGGATGGTAAATCAAAATATAAAACCAAAACATATCAGGACAATAAGAAATATGTGAGTCTTCACAGATAGAGAAATGTCATTTTAAAAACAAATAATTTCTTAGAGAACGTGAGTACACGAGTCAACACTGATAATTGAGCTCTACAAGAATCTTAATTCTGCCATGGGGAGTCACATGACTATGTTTACATTAACCCCAAATAATGGAAGATTTGTAAAATTCAATATAAACTTGCTGTGCTTATGTCAACAATGAGTGGCTTCCTTCCTTTTTTACTTCCTCTCTCTCTCCCCCCTCCCTTCCTTCTTCCCTTCCTTTCTTTTTCTTTCCTTCCTTTCTTAATGATTTCCCCAAAATCACTTGGGTAGAATGAATATTTGGCAATTGCTTAAAGGAACCATAATACTTTGGGCATTTTTACATAAATATTGATGAATACAAAGTAGTGATTTTCAAACTGCTTAATGCACAACTTCCAATAGATTAAGACACCATTCAAGCTTTATAAAGAGTTGACAGCCTAGCAGTCTTTTTTTTCACATCTTGTCATTTTGAAACAATTACGGTATGTACTTTTAAAAATTAAAGTCAATATATATTTATCTTATTTTGAGATTTGCTCACTTCCCTTGAAATAATTATATATTTCCTAGGGCATCACAAAACACTTCTTTTTACACATGTACCTTGTTCATACCTGTCTTTTTAAATATCCTTAAAGTTGATGCTCAGAGACTAAGCGTCCAAGAAGCATAATAGATCACTATGGTCCACTAAACTGAGTATTTGCTCTTTGACTTTCAATCAGGACTCATTGCATACTCATTTTCTGGAATTCTATATGTTAACATTTTACTGAATCGAAGATTCCATCTTTTATGTACCACTAAGAAAGAAAAAAAAGGCTAATTAATTGTAATAAATTGTAAGATGTATCCTGATTTCAGAGGTGTAACAATGAGGAAAAATATCCATTCTAAAATTAATGAAAAGTAGTAGCACTTTTGGAAGTATACAAATATACTCAAAAGGCAACTGCACACTAAAATATATAAGGCAGTGGTCAATTTCATTTAGTTAGAAATTAATTGAGCACTTAAAATATGTTCAGCTCTGGGCTCAATAACTGGGCTGGAACCATTTAATTATCTAGAAGTTTCTGTTTTGTAACTGTCTTCTGTATGCACCACCTTATACCAGTTGAAATAGGTGGAGTAGGTAGCTGCCCACAAAGTGTGGGTTAAAGTTTTCTGGGAAAGTCTTTATCCTTATTTACTTATCCTTATTCTCTTCCTGATGCCAGGAAACCTCCTGTAAGCCTTTTCTTACTTTGGCCTTATGTACTTTGAACATGTGGCTATTTCTGGAAGGATGCATTGAGCATTTTTTTTTTTTTTTTTTTTGCGGTACCTGGGCCTCTCACTGCTGTGGCCTCTCCCGTTGCGGAGCACAGGCTCCGGACGCGCAGGCTCAGCAGCCATAGCTCATGGGCCCAGTCGCTCCGCGGCATGTGGGATCTACCCGGACCGGGGCACGAACCCGCGTCCCCTACAACGGCAGGCGGACTCTCAACCACTGCGCCACCAGGTAAGCCCCGCATTGAGCATTTTAATCATTAACTCTCCAGTATGGAATACTTTGATCATTGATTACATTTTCCCAATGGGATGGCACTCTATCATCACTGATGAGGATTCAGAGCTTCAGAGAGCTCACGTAACTTGCCAGGACTGCAGAGCACATAGCTAGTTTAACTGGGCTTTCGTCTCCGTGCTATTTATTGGGTCTGACAGCCTTTCATGAACACCTCAAATATACAAAAATGAAGTCTCTGATCCATCTGAGATTTTGAAAGGTAAGAGGATAAAGGGACAAGTGGAGAAGTGAGGTATTGCCTGAGAGGATCAGCCTTCAGTGAGGATGGTGGGCGGGGTGTGGGAAGGGTGGCTTGGGCAGTAAGAATGCGAAGCTTTCTGAAAGGGAAAGTGGAAGGATGCCAGAAATAAACCTGTCGTTTCACAATTTTCCCCTGTGCTTGTACCAGAATTGCTGATTCCTAGAACTGAGATTGTCTACCTCATACATTTGTTAGGTTTACTTCAATTCAATATTTTACTGTGGTTCCTCAGGAAGACTTTAGGACTCACTTAGGAACCCTGGCAAACTTCTTGTCTTGAACCTATAGCTGAAATTATTGCATTTTTAATCCAATATTGAATGCATTTTTTTTTCTGACCAGTATTTAAGACTTTGGGGGTTCCTTTTATTCACTCTCTCTATGATTGGGATAGGAGAACAACTGGGAAACTCTAGGTTGCAAGCATTTGAACCTGTATCTGCATGGCTGAATCTTAATGGCAGTTCATAAAGCTCATGGAAAGATAAGAGATACTAATATCATTTTTTCTTAACATGGATAATATTTGTTGTCTTTGTCTCTCAATAACATTGAAGAGTAGCTATAACTTTTTATAGGAACACAAGGATAACATACTACATTTGTGCAGTAGATCCTTGATAGGCATAAATGATACTGTCGTAAACACTCAGGCTTAATCATCAGAGTAAACTAACCAGAGTTCCTTATTGGAAGATGTAAGTGGAAAATAACAGAGCTGTGTTGAAATGCATTACTTCATTCCACAAATATTTATAGAGATCCTACTGTATATCACTGTATATGCACTTTTCAAAGATATGGATATATAGCAGTGCACTAACCAGACAAGTCTTTTGTCTTTATTCTAGTAGAACAGACAAGTGTAGTAAGAACAATTAAGTACTTGTGGTCTATCACAGATACAGTAGTCTTCACATATGCTCTTCCCTTTGCTCTGAAAACTTCTCACCCAGACTTTTACTAACTCCCACTTACCCCTTATGTCTCCATTTAGACAGCCGTTCCTCTGGAAGATTTCCCTGACCCTCCAAGTTCAACATACCTGCCCTTCCCATGTACTCTCATGGAACCTTGCATTATTCTTTTTTTTTTTTTTTTTAGCTCTTAAACTACATTGTTTCCTTTGTATGTTTTTTTCTCCACCAGATTATAAACTCGGAGCTAATAATAACTATGAACTTTTTTGTTTATCTTTGCACCCTCAGCAACTTGCATGGTGTTTGGCACAGGATGGGAACTATTATTTTCTCAGTGAATAAACGGTCTAATAAAATGTCTCATTCTTGAACATTAGTCACTTACAGAATAAAATTCAAAATCATATTTCCTCAGATTATTAGATGGTTGGTGTGGAAGAATCCAGCAAGGATGTGAGATCCCAGTTTATCAAGAGTTAATGCTTTGAGTTCCTAGTCAATGTTTCGATGTGGTGGGATGACTGATAAGATTTTAAAATGTTCTCACAGTGTGTGTGTGCGTGTGTATGTTTGAAGATGTTAACTCTGATTTGCCATGTCTTCCTATGTGAAACTCCAAAGAATATTTCGTATCTCAACACCTGTAAATACATATTATAACAGCATCAAGGAATAACATGGCATAAAATAAGATAATAATCATGGTGATAGTAACATATACTTATGTAATCTTATTATGTGCCAGGCAATGTTATAAGCACTTCATACATACTTACTTATTTTATATACCTACATCCCTATGAGGAAACTGAGGCCCAGGGAGGTT
This sequence comes from Lipotes vexillifer, assembly GCF_000442215.2. Classification (NCBI taxonomy): domain Eukaryota; kingdom Metazoa; phylum Chordata; class Mammalia; order Artiodactyla; family Lipotidae; genus Lipotes; species Lipotes vexillifer. The sequence goes on from NW_006797755.1 coordinate 326,529, forward strand.
CAATAACTTGATTACATAGTGACTAAATAGCGGAAGGGGGTGTAAACTCCAAAGCTTGGCTCTAGAGTTCACATTCTACATTTGACTCCTTCAATTTGAAGAAAAAAATCTATTGATCTGAAAAAAAAAACCCAAAACAAAATAAAAAGAATAAAACAGCTAAAGGAGTACCACTTGAATTGGACCAAGCCATTCTCTTGTTGTATGGAAAAATGATATATTAAAAAACTACCACCAATGTCTATTTTTTTTTTTTTTTTTTGTCAAGGGAATTAATCGCTTATTAGACAGATGGAGGAGTTCAGCTGAGGGGGAAAGCGCTAAAGTATGTAGCCTGTGTGAGAGAAAGGACAAGCTTGGTGCACAGTGATATGCCAAAAATACTTGCAAAAATATGTCAGAAAGATAGCAGGCCAGTGACTAGCATCCAAAAGTCCACATGACTGGGGCCAACATGGGGAATGAAGAGAAGACAATGAATAGAAATATGACAGATGAACAAAAACCTTTTATCTTTTAAAAGATGTCTTGTGCAATGAAATAGAAGAGATGACTCACAGTGCTGTAATTAGATGGGTAGAACATTGTAAATCACAGATTATTGGTAGAGTAAAACATTTAAATGACTTAACCAATTAATATCCAATAATATTTTTGAGAAAATAATATTTTTTTGATGACCACCCATTTGATGAACACTATACAGCACCAAAGTTGATTTATGAATAACTTGTAAATGTTGAAGGTTTTTCTGTATTCCAGGGCTAGATCAGGTAGTGGGAAAAAGGAAGGGATATTTGTAAATGCCTTTGGAGGATCTTAGAAACAAATATGGATGATGAATTAAAATTGACATAGGCAATATGGTTTTTAACATGAGGATAAATTTTTTATTGAGAAATTCTAGAACAGAATACAGACATTTCTTTTGCTATAGTATGATATATGCTTTTCTGAAAAACCTCATGTTTGGCAAAATCATCTCTGAAAAATAACAAAGGTTAATGGAAAGATAGAATTGGGGCAGGTCATTCCAAACCTGTACATCTTTATAAGTAGTATGTTACAAAAAAATAACAGTCCTAATTACTAACAATAATTCAGTTAAAAGGGCATGCAATAGTCTTTAAAAATAATACTACAGTAAATTTTAGATTTCACCTCTGGGGGGAAAAAGGTAAAGGTAGCTGGATAGAAGTGAATGTAAGAGAGTGTTGAAACATCTGAATTATGGAAATAAGGGAAGAGAGATATGTTGCAAGTAGAAGAATAGTTTCAGACTCGGTATAAAATGCATGAAAGGAGGAAAATCTCCCACCAAACACTTCCAAGACAGTGCTCGTTTCATTGTGTATAGTACTGTCTCCGTTTGCACTCTGCTACAGTGAGCTGTGTTACTGTATTGTGTTCAGCTGCTTTTACATGATGACACAAAACATTAAGGGGCTGGGAAAATTTGTATATAAGCCAAGGTGACTTTTGTGTAGAAGCTGCAACATTGTAGAGAATCTATTATTTGTAACTTAGTTTCTATTATCTATCTATCTATCTATCTATCTAATCTATCTATCCTATCTATCTATCATGTATCATCATCCATCCATCCACCAGTCCACACACCCAACTATTCAGCTATCCATTTATCCAACTCTTCATCTATCTATCCATTCATCTATCTACTTACCTACTTACTTACTTAGCATGAGAGATTGAGGATGTTCTTAGAATGAATATTTCTCTCTCAGTGCCCACAAAACTGGGACCTCCCCCCCACCTCCACTGCATCTTAGAAAACTCCCATTTGGATATTTTACTGCTTGAATCTGTTCCTAATGTCTGTGATGCTTTGCCTCTATTGTTGAATTTGAAGGTCAGAAATCAGAAATATATTTTGATTCTAATATATTCAAAACATATTTTTTGATTCAAAAACTAAAACATCTCCAAATACTTCTGCTTACAATAAAATTAGTCTCTAAAATTAAAAAAACCTTAAGAATATGGAAAATCTGAAATATAGATTTATCGTATGAAATTAAAGTAAACACAGGCAATTTTCTCCTATGTACTGAACTAAATTGCTGTTAATGCTTTTTCAGTTCTATTTTTGTACCGAATGACTGGGTTATATGAATTTTTATTGCATGCTGCTTCCTTTGCATTGGGAAAAATCATTTTGAGTGAAGAATTACTTCTCTCAACATAGGTTATATTTCTGACGACTTGGCAGGTGAAAGAAAATGACAGGAATATTATTGCTTGTGTTTAGCTCTGAGCTTATTTAACATGTGTAGCTGAAATAATTAAAATGAAAAGAATGCTCTTTTTATTTAATGAATTAATGGAATGGGCATCCAGAGGTTGCACTGCAAAAGTTCAGCTGAAGCTGCTTAAACATTCTTCCTTAAAGCAACTGAGTTGGTTCAGCAAGTTCACAGCCAATAAGGTAATAATGTCTTCCTTTGCCTTGCTTTTACCTTCTGCATTCAAGTTACATGCACAACCTCGTTTGATATACAACTTTAGTTTTAAGTTTATATGAGAGATGCAACATAATTTTATTCTAAATATGAACTTGACAATATGGATTCAAATTTGATTCACTGATGTGCAACCTTGCGTGTGATATCTGAAACCAGAAATTGTCAAATGGTATATCAAAAAGGTAAATTAGCATTTGCTCAGCGCAACCTGACATGACAGATGGGTAGGAGGAGTGCTGTTATCCCTGAGAAGAGACTAAATATATTATAATTTGGATGTATATACAAACTGGATAAAGCTTTTCAGAAAAGAATTTTCTAGGCAAAATCTACTTTCCATACTCAAAATAATTAGTTAAGCCCCCTCCAGCACTTGCTTCTTTCTCTGCTTCTATGAATTGCTTTGCAAAGCATCCATGCATGAAAATTACTTTATCGAATTTGTGTTTGTTAAGCACATACTAATTTCAAGACACTACGCTGGGCTCTGTAGAATACATTGGTAGAACATTTCCATGATAATAATATTAGCAGTAGTAATACTAAAAATTAATCATGCTGATAATTGCTAATACTTGTTGAGCACTTATGTGCCAGGAACCTTTCTAAGTGCTTTACATATATCCTAATTTTCACACACAGATACACATGCAAACACAGAGATACACACAGAATCGTACAGCTACACATACCACCCAGTCAAGTAACAATACATGACGACTGAGTGACGTGGGCAATATTTGCTTTTGCAGATCAGAAGAAGCTTAACACTAAAAGGGTCACATGAAGAAGGGGGCTGAGCTTGGACCTGAAATGAGCCAGAGTTGAATAGACTGCATGGAAAGAAGAAGGCATTTGGGGGCAGGGGTTTGGGAAGAAGCTCTGTGGGCAAAATCTTAGAAGTGGGAAACTGCAGTCCGGATGCAGGAACAAAATTCGCATTAGGAAGGAGGTAATGGTAGAGAAGGTGGGGTTAATGTTAAGAGTAAGACTCTTGAGTGCAAAGCTGAGGGCTTTAGATTTGATGCTATGTAAGTCATGGAGATCCATTAAAATTTTCAAATAAGGGGAGTGATTTGAAAGGAACAATTTCAAAAGATTAATATGGTGAGAGTGCAAGTTGGGTTGAATGGAGGGAAAATAGAGACTAATGAGGAGACGGCATTTGTCTAGGAACTGACATAAAGTAGTGATGATAGGAAAGGAATTTCATTTGCTATCAGAGGTGAGGAAAGAGGAGGGAATGATGACTCTGACCTTCATGGTCTGGATGACAGTCAGTATGAAGACCGGGTTATGGAGGCAGGTGATGATCCAGGCTCTACAGAGGTTAGAACGGAGGCAGCAGTGAGATGTCTATGCATGGAGTGTCGTAGAACATGATCAGAAACTTATGGGAGAAGCTCCGTTTGAGGAGTCATTGGTCTAGGGCTGAGAGATACATGGGAGAGATGGACAAATTCTGTTTTCAAGAGATAGAGAGTGAGAAGTGTGGAAGGCTAAGGAGAGAACCTGACTGACGGTGCAGGCAGAAGTAAAACCAAAGAGAGAATAGAATAAGGAATAGTCAGAGAGGCAGGATTGAGACAAAGGCGGCACAGGCTATGGGAAGGCAGGGAGGATAGGAGCTCAACAGGGAGGGGTCTCTTCAATCATACCAGATGCTGCTTCCAATGCATAGAGAAAAGGGCCCGAGCAAAGATGAGTGAATTATAATTATGAAGAGTCACTTGACATCTGAGAATACAACTTTAGTGAACTGGGGCATTAATACCTTATTTTAGACTGTATATAAATTATATATATATATATATATATATTTAATCTTTATTTATATTGGAGCAGAGTTGATTAACAATGTTGTGTTAGTTTCAGGTGTACAGCTGAGTGATTCAGTTATACATACACATGTATCTATTCTTTTTCAAATTGTTTTTACTGATCACAACAAGTTACTTTTTTTGTTGGTCACCTGCGTTCTGATAACTTCTAAGTAGGCTAGGTTGCCTAGAAAAAAACATCATGTATGTCTTCAGGCTTTCAACAGCGACAGTATAGGCAACAAATAAAGGAGCAGGACAGGGCACTCCTGCGGTTTCTTTATATTATCAAATTAAAGAAACAAAATAATGTGAGAGGCTGAGATTATTTAATAATCTGCTTGAATCTGCTTCTTATGGGAGCCAGAGAGTATATGGAGTCTGCTGTCAAACCATATATTCAGTTTTTGAGGAGAGTCTTCCTGTTCAAGAGGCTTTTAGCTTTTGTTTGTTTATGTTCTTGAAACTTTTTTTTTTTTTTTTTTCGGTATGCGGGCCTCTCACTCTTGTGGCCTCTCCCGTTGCGGAGCACAGACTCCGGACGCGCAGGCTCAGCGGCCATGGCTCACGGGCCCAGCTGCTCCGCGGCATGTGGGATCTTCCCAGACCGGGGTACGAACCCGTGTCCCCTGCATCGGCAGGTGGACTCTCAACCACTGCGCCACGAGGGAAGCCCTGTTCTTGAAACTTTTTAAAAGGAAATATGGCTTGCTTATGACTCAGGATGATGACAGATTTAAAAACATTAAGGTTTTTCTATATACTAATAATTACATTGAAAGGGATTAAAATTAATTAAAATTTACTTTTAATTAAAATTAAAAGTACCAGCATTGCCCAGAAAACAAAAATAGAATGCCCTTAGGAGTTAGAGGTTTAATTTCTGTGATATTGGTGATCAAATTATAGGCCTAATACGGTATTAGACAGTGGCCAAATGTGGTTATTTACATTTAAATTAATATTTGATTTATATTAAAACTAATTACAGCTACAAGTTCAGTTCCTCAATCACACTAGTCAAATTTCAAGCATTTACTGGCCAGTGCAGATAAAGATCATTTCCATCACCACAGTAAGTTCTACTAGACAACACTGGTATAAGATACAAAACCAACTAAAGCACAGCCTGGTATCATAACCAGATATGGAGAGCGATATATAGACAATAATTTCATTTTAAAGGATACAAAGGATACAACAATATTTCAAGACTACTTTTGTGTTTGTTAAATCTGGTTACACTGGGACTTATTTGCTTCACGGTCTTGGGTTAAATTTCCTTCTGTAGTATAAGCAGGTTTTGCGAATAGCTACAAGCTGTTTTCCAAATAACTGTAAATAGGAGTGAGGGGTAGATGAAACAATGAAAGGAGATGTTAGCAGAAGCTTAGAGCATGAATTTCTTGGGATGGGGGCAGGGTATTGCCATGTCTGTGTTTGTTCCTCCAGCAGACTTCTGTCTGTCGCAGACCTATCAATAGTTCCTCTCCATTTCTAATACCATCACACCGCTGAGCGACTCTGTAAAATGGACTGAAACTGAATCTGTGTCTGTAGGAGCCCCAGGCTAGGCCTACCCCATTTTACAGAGAAGCTCAGCAGTGTGTAGTGGTCCTGGGGGTAGGAAGGGACTAGGCATAGGACAGGAAGAAGTGGGGAGTGGAGATAGAAGAGGGATACCACCCATTTCCAAGCACAGAAAGCTACTGTTGGGTAGCAAAGGGTGAAGGAGCCCAGAGTGGAAGGAGATTGTGACACAAAGCCACAGGCAGCATAGGTAAATTCTGCACTCCATGGCAGCATAAGACCTCAGAGGATGATCATAGAGACACAGGCACTTAGCGAGTTACAAAATCACAACATAAATAGACTTTACTGAAGAGAAGCCTATATGGTTTGGGACATGAGGCATGGATGTTACATTAACTCATCACATCAGATTTTAAAATGCAGCTTTCTGGCAACAGCTCTCTTGAAGCTGAGCCTGAAATGGGACATTGGGCCTAGGCAGTTTATTTGAGAGGTGATCTCAGGAAGCTGGAGAGAGGAAGGAAAGAGTATCGTATGGGGAAGTGGAAGACATGAGGGGACATTATTACAGTCACTGCTGTGATCAAGGGGACTCTATTCAGGGCAACCTCCCCAATTCTCCTTCTGGAGGACAAGAAGCTGTTTGCCGTGCACCACTGCTTGAGGGTTGTTTCAGGGGTCCTTAATCCCTGACATTCCTGGGCTGCACTTTCAGCTGGCCCAGCAGTGTTCCCAGAACCTGGGACAGAGTGCAGAAAGATCAGAGCTACACTGGAGATAAGATGCTGTCAGTGCATTGTGAGTCTGAGACACACCCCACCTGTGGCTGAAATCAGAGGGGGGCCCAGAGCACGGGACACAGGGCACAAAGGCATCGGATACAGCTGCCCTTTACTTAGAATAACTGTTACCTGTCAAACCTTGTGCTAAGACAAAGCATTTACATTTTCTCATTTAGCAACACAGCCCCCCGTGAAGTGGGTGTTATGTGTGTGCATTTTATAGAAGAAGAGAGGTTAAGTAACTTGCTCAAGAAATCAAATATATCACATGCCTAAGATCAACAGCTCACAAAGAATTCTTCCCCTGGCCTCATTGCCCTAATCCCTAGCTCCACTATATTTCACCCTTCCTTGATGGCTCTAAATTTTGCCTTCTCTGTCTTCTTACTAATTTTTTTGTAATTACCACCCCCTCACTCCTCCCCCCATTTGCTTTTTGTAGTGCAGCATTCTTCAAGTTTTGGTAAACATGTACCTGTAACCATCATCACCATCATAATCAATATACAGAACAATTCTATCACCTTCAAAATCCCCCCAGGACCCTTTGCAGTAAGGCCCTCTCCCCTTTCCAGCTTCTTGTAACCACTAATTTATTTTGTTTCCCTATACTGTTGCCTTGGCAAGAATGTTATATAAATGGAATCATGGAGTCTGGATTCTTTTGCTTAAAATAACGCATCTGAGAATCTCCCAAGTTGTGAGTATCAGTAGGTTACTCCTTTCAGTTACTGAGTAGTATTCCATCGTGTGGCTGGACCGTAGTTTGTTTATCCATTCCCTAGTAGAGGGACATTTGGATTGTTTCCAGTTTTTGTTGATCACAAAGAAAGCTGCTATAAGCATTTGCATAGAGGTACTTGTGTAAACAAAGTTTTTTATTTCACTTAGGTAAAAACCTAGTAGTCCGATTACTGAATCTTATTGTAAGTGCATGTTCAACTTTTTAAGAAATTGCCAGACTGTTTGAGAAACTGACTTTACAATTTTACATTCTCACCATTAATTGCTCCACATTCTCACCGGAGCTTATTAAAAAAAATTTTTTTAGCCGTCCTAATAGGTATTTAGTTGAATATCACTGTGGCTTTAATACATTTCCCTGGTGACATATGATGTGAAACATCTTTTCATGTATTTACTTGCAATCTGTATTTCTTCTTCAGTGAAGAAGTATCAAGTCTTTTGCTCATTTATTTTCATTGAGTTGTTTACTTTCTTACTATTGAATTTTTAGAGATGTTTTAATATTATGTATACACAGGTTTTTAAAATCAGATGTGTGTCCTGCAAATATTTCTCCTAATATATGGCTATAGCCCTTTCATTCTCTTAATAATGCTTTTTGAAGAGCAGTTCTTAATTTTTATGGAATCCAAATTTTTTTTTTTTCTTCTTTCATGGTTTGTGCTTTTGGTGTCATGCCTAAGAAATCTTTGGCTAATTCCAGGTCACGAAGATTTTCTCCTGTTTTCTTCTAAAACTTTTATGATTTTAGGTTCTACATGTAGGCACATGAGTAATTTTGAGGTAATTTTTCTATAGGGTACAAGGTATACATCAAGATACTTAAAAAATGAATAGCTAACTAATTGTTCCAGCCCACTTGTTGAAAAGATGATTCTTTCACCATTGAATGTCTTTTACACCTTTATCAAAAATCAATTGACCATATATATGTGGGTCTGTTTCAGGACTTTCTATTGTGTTCCATTGATCTACGTTTCTTTGTTTCTCCAATACCACAGTGTCTTGATTACTGTAGCTTTATAGAAAGTCTGGAAATAAGTTAGTGTTATTCATCTTTCTTCTTCTTTTTTAAGACTTATCTTTGCTATTTTATTGCTATTTTATTTTGCCTTTTCAAACAAAAATTAGAATCAGCTTGATGATTTCCTAAAAACAATTCTGCTGGATTTTGACTGGAATTCTGCTGAATCTATAGATCATTTTGAGGGAAAACTGACATCTTAACAATACTCCCCTTATTTTAGTACTAATTAGTCATCACATAGAGGGACTGAATGTAAGCAGTATATTGAAAGGAAGATGTCTATTAATGTGTGACTGATAAATAGTTAGGAAATTGTGAACACTTCTGTTTCCCAAGTTTACATATGATATAAATATCAACAAAGTAATACAACCTTGTATTGTTGGCTAGGAGAAGGAAATGGTGTGTGTTGATTGGGAGAGAACAGTGATATTTGCATCTTGCTATAGCCCCTCTAACTTCCTTAGTATCCCCTCCTTGGTGACCGAAATATCTGCATCTGCCAAGTATAAATTATATATCATACATATTTAGGGAATCCAGTAAGTTGTTTAAAAAATCATTACTTCTTAAAATATATTTTAAAAGTGAAATACTTCCTACTTGTAAAACCAAGAATTGGGGCTCTTATAGGAAGTAAATCTATTTATTATTATTATTTTTTAATTTAATTTAATTTTTTTTTTTTGCAGTACGCGGGCCTCTCACCGTCGTGGCCTCTCCCGTTGCGGAGCACAGGCTCCGGACGCGCAGGCCCAGCGGCCATG
>NW_006797755.1:335862-337933 GCF_000442215.2 Lipotes vexillifer
CCCGCGTCCTCTGCATCGGCAGGCGGACTCTCAACCACTGCGCCACCAGCGAAGCCCAGTTATTATTTTTTTAAATGCAAAATAGGTAAATAGAGAGATGATCTTTAATGCAGGTCTCTGGCATTGAATATTTCAGTATTTCTTGAGTATGTATGTTTTTCAGTGGCAATTCTATCTAACTGCTGGAATTTTCTGAAGGCCTATGCATAGTTTTTAACTGATAATTGCAAAAAGCATAAATCTTTCAGACACAGAAGGAGTGGATTTCTTCCACATTGGTAACTTAGAATTTTGTCAACTTTACCTCTGGCCATCAGGCTCCTTCCTGTTATTCATGCCCAAAATTCAACTTTCAAACCTCTGCTACTTGCCAGCTCAGTGTTTTAACCTTCCCCAGCCTATTGCTGGCTTCTTGGCAGAATGTCAAACCTGTCCAGGCAGGACGTCAGACCAGTCCAGATTAAACTAGCTTGACTGAAGAAACAAGGCAGTGCAAAACAGCAAGATCCTCGTTAATTTTAATTAACAGTTCCAAACAGAGTTGCATAACAAGGTCATTTTCCCTAAATGAATTATTAGAGATAATAGAAGAAGTCAACTTCCCCAAGCAGTATTTTTAAACCCCAGGAGTTGGCAAAAACTGTCGCAGAGAATATGTCTTTCCAAGGCAGTCCACTCTCATAAGTTTGAATTAGACTTCCCTGAAGTCATGGTCTGTACCTGGTTTTTTTTTCTCCTTTCCCTAAGATTCAAAGGACTTAGTTCAAGTGACAAAGTTCAAAGCTTTTCAGGGAATGCTATGCAGTGATATTTCCTCACCTGGAAAAAAACAATGATTAGAAAAATCTAAACGGTTTGGAACCATAAGGAAAATAATTTTTCCGTATAAATTGAGAATATCTGATATCTTCCAGAGAGCACAAAACAATGTCCTCTCTAGATGTTCACTGGCTTATCTGCTTTATTGACTCTTTTGCTTATTAAAAATTAATTGGGTACATTTTTTGTAAATTAGGGCCTTTGTTTTTTTCACTTATTTTGTCTTTTGCTTACTTATGTGTGACATTTTAATCTTCCCCCAAAGCAAATACAGTTTCTATGAAAAAGCTTTAATTTATGATGGAATGTACAGAGAATAAGTATTTTCCTAAGCACTTGGGATCCCACTTTTGTTGAAATACTGTCTAAACATCAAAATAAAATTATCAATAAAAAAATGCTAAGAAATTTAACTTGGACATGTAAATATAAATATCACAGTAGATTGACAGTTTCTCAAACTCCTCTATAAACTGTCAGAAAGTACTTATAAATCCTAATCATTTATCCAAATAACTATAAATATGCATGAACACTGTTGGCTTCTTTGTAATCTGATACCCTAGTGAAGAGACAAAAGCATTTAGCTTAAAAGTTTATCTAAAAAACTCAGATTTGGAGTTACTGTAACAATTCTTGTGAAAAATCAAAACACTGCCAAAAGCAGCTGAAACTGCTGACCTAGCAGCCTGAATCTGGAGGAGGCATGCACTAAAAGCCATAGGGGTTGAACTACACATATGGTATTGGGTTACCATCAATCTGGAGAAACAGGCCATCAGCAAATTGAGAAAAGAATCTCTTAATGCAGTGATTCGTCAAGGGTTTGAGTTTTCACCCTCACTCTTCCTTTCTGATTTGTCTTCTTGTGTTTGCCTTATTGTCATGTAGGGATAAATGGTTTTCATAATGAATGGATTCCCCATGCAAATGCGTATACACATGTTCCCACCAATAACCTGTCAAATTTCAAACTGACACTGACATATATGTGTATTTCTCTATAGCTGTAGCTACAGATATAACTATATATCTATAATATTAAATATATAAAAATATATGGGGCATCCCTGGTGGCGCAGTGGTTGAGAGGCCGCCTGCCGATGCAGGGGACACGGGTTCGTGCCCAGATCCGGGAAGATCCCACATGCCGCAGAACGGCTAGGCCCGTGAGCCATGGCCGCTGAGCCTGCACGTCCGGAGCCTGTGCTCCGCAACTGCAGAGGCCACAACAGTGAGAGGCCCGCGAACC
>NW_006797755.1:338166-344308 GCF_000442215.2 Lipotes vexillifer
CCCGTTGCGGAGCACAGGCTCCGGACGCGCAGGCTCAGCGGCCAGGGCTCACGGGCCCAGCCACTCCGCGGCATGTGGGATCTTCCCGAACCGGGGCACGAACCCGTGTCCCCTGCATCGGTAGGCGGACTCTCAACCACTGCGCCACCAGGGAAGCCCTTAAATTCATTCTTAACTTATTAAATTCTTTGCTCAAGGTGAATTATAATAGTGTGTAAACTGTGACGAGATGATGTATAGGCTTAAGATACAGTTTGGTGATCATGGTTGTTTCACGGTGTCAGTTGCTTGACAAGCACATGAGTAGACAAGTTGACTGTTTTGCCTCTGGCCTTCTGACTTCACTGGAAGCAACTTTCTGGGTGAGTTTTTGAAACATATGGATATATAAAGATGTGAGGAGAAAAGAACAGTTTGTTACTCTGATTTTGGCATAAGATGACTTAGAGAGGAGAAAAGAAGCTACATTCTATTAAGAACAAAATAACCCAATGGTTGATTAACGATTTTAAAAAATAAAACTAAACCAAACTAACAAATAAATCTGTCTCAACACGTTCAAAAATCAATTCAAAGTGAATTCAGTTCATAGCTCTACCGAAAGTTTCACTTACATGTGGTATATATGATAATATGTATCCATTACCTAAACTATCAAAGTATCCAATATTTACATATTATATCCCTTATCATATTATGTTGAAACACACCATTTTTATGCTTATTTCCCCCATCAAACCCTTGAGAACAGGATGTTCCTTCTGGTGTTTCTGCTGATTAGCTCAGTCCTCAGAGCACTGCAGGAAGACCTTGCAGGACTGGCTGGCTGGTGATCAAGGTGGCAAGTAGCATGATCAGAGGGTTGTGGGAAGTGGCTGAGAAAGGACACGTTTCTATCATAAGCTGCAACCCTCTAGAGGTCCGGGAAATGCCAATGGCTACTCTTCCAGGAGGGCTTTCATACAAATACTGGAAATGAAGGTCTTTGCTATAATTGTCTATGGCTCTAATTCCCAATTCTTCTAGACCTATGAATCTCTGAACATATTATGCAAATTTACTGTGAATATAATTCCCCCTTATTTTTCATTTATTTCTTCTGTCTTTAAAAATGTGAAAGCTTTAGGGGGGGTCCCATATAAATCCTATCAATCTTCTATTTGATAATATGCCACTACTAAGTGAGTATAAATTCTTCCTTGCAGGCTGAGTAAACAGAAAAACCACCCAAACTTATGAAAACTCATTGAAGTCCAGAGAGAAAACGAGAAAGAGAAGGGAAAGAGAGGGCAAAGGAGGGGAGAGAAGGGGGAGAGAGGAGGGGAGAGAGAGAGAATACAAATATAGATATGAGCATCATCATGGAAAAGGAAAACGGTCTAACAACCTATGATCTGGAAGTATCACATGCATACAGAAAACTTAACTATTTAATTAATAGATAAAATGGAATCAGTAGAAGCAAAATGATGAAAATGGAACTGATGTAGTAAAAGATAAATATATTCAGCCTTAATTCAGAAATTAAGACCAGGAAATTATGGGGGACAAAGATGACCAAGAGATTAACCTATATAAAATGGAATTTCTATAAATAGAAAACTAGAAAGGATGGATCAAAAGCAATGGTCAAAGGAAAAAAGGAAAACTCCATTATGGTAAAAGGATGATCTCAGCCTCAAAAGCTAGAATGTGTTTTGAAGTACATTACAGGTCAATTTTGTGAAAACACCACACCTAGACATATTCTGATGCAATCTTTAAAAACCCAGGATCACATAAAGATCAGGAAAATACACACAGAGAAAAAAATGTTAACATAGATTTCACCAAGTTCCCTACAAAGGACATTGATTCTCTTAAATCCTTTGCTATTAAATGTTAGAATATGAAGGAATAGAGAGGTTAAATGTCAAGATTATGGACAGGCTGGGGCCATACTGCCTGGTTTCAAATCCTAGCTTTGCTGAATATTAGTTATTTGAGCTTGGTCAAAGCTCAATCTTGGTCAAAGCTCAATCTTGGTCAAAGCTCAAACATCCTCTTTGTGTTTCATTTTCATCAATAATACAAAAGATAAGAAATACACGTTCTTATGGTCATCTTTAGGATTAAGTGAATTAGTATATTTAAAGTATTTAGAAGAGTACCTGAGACATAGTAAGCAAAATGTATGTTCTTTTTCTTCCACTTCCCTCCCCCACCTTCTCCTCTCTCTACCCTCGCCCTTCTCTCCTCATCGTTGCTGTTTTTATGACACAGCTCTGAAAGAATTTTATACCCAGTCAAGTTATCAATGTGTGAAGGCAACAGAAAGTCATTCTATGATACATACGGATTAAAAATATGCTATCCAGGCAACATCAAAAAATAATTTGAAAACCTGAGTCACAACAATACAAACTGTGCCACAGATCAGATGGGAAATAGTGGCTGCAAAGGGCCATTAGTCCAAATTATTAGTAAAAATTACTAGACTAAGTTATTAGGCTAATAATTTTTGAAGTACCACATGAGTTACAAAATTTGGCTTCCCTTTAAATACACAGCTTCTGCTGTATAAGACATTAAAGAAGGAAAAATACAGGATTCATATCTTAAATTAAATTACAATCTAGAAATTGCAGAGTATTTGAAAGCAAAGGCACAAGGCATTTTAGTTTTCATCAGTGGTAGTTAACAAATGATTACTTTGCCCTTAACTCTCATGGTAACTTTAATATAATTTTATGACTGTCTTTGGAAACCTTAAGGTAGTTACTTAAGGAATAAGTATAAGTATAGATTTTCTTCTTTCCAAATTAAAGATTATAAACAATAGCAAAAAAACAAAACTTCTATTCAGGAAAAGTAAATAGGGGAAAATCAGCAAGCAAATATTTTAAAAGAACAAAAAGAAAATATATATTGATAGAAACATGACCAAGAATTAGCAAGATTACTAAACATATATTAGTTAAATATCTCAATGAAAGAGCAAATCCATTGGTATGCTATTTATAATTTCCTCACTCAAAACAAATATATGGAAATATTGGCAAATAAATGCAAGGCAAATACAAGCCAAAAGAAAGTGATATTAATATGACCTAAAGTAATTTAAGGCAAAACCATTAAATGCTATATGGAGGGTCATTTTAACCAAAAGATAGTAAAATTAGTAACAACGATAAAACATTCAAAAATCCTCATGCCTGGAATAATATTGTATCAGTAGCAGAGAAGGTGAAAGCTTTTTAAGTTCAAAGTAGTTTTAGCAAAATTTAGTTATCGTGAGAGATTTTAATTACCATGATAGATCAATTAGACAAATAAATTATTAAGAACATAAGTACTTTATCTCAGTATCATTAGAAATAAAATAAAATAAAAATAAGATACCTTTTTCTAGCTATCAAGTGATCAAATATGTTTTGAAAATATCCATATAATGGCCAATGTTAACCAGTGTTTGTTGAGATAGACCCTCTTGTGGTTGATGGATGTGTATTTTGATACAATTTATGAGGAAAAACAACTTGGTTATATCCTTCTAGAGCCTTGGAAAAACTCATATTCTTTGTCAGAATATTTTCAACCCTTGGAGACAGATTGAACAAAGATTTATATTTGTGCACATTAAATGTGGAATTTTTTGAATAGAAAAACAATGTAAATAAAGTATTAGCAGAGGAATGGTTAAATTATTTTTGCCATACATTATAATATTATACTTGACAATATCTGTAATAATATTTTTGAAGAATATTGATTGACATTAGGGAAAGGAAAAATAACAATAATATTTATTACTATTATAAAAGGAAGATTATTTAAAAATTCAATAAACAGCACGGTTCTATTTTTGGTTAAAAAATAGAAGTGTATAGAACAATGTCTAAAAATAAATGACTAAATGTTAACAGTGTTTATATCTGGGTGGTGTGACAGGTAATTTTTCATGTTCCTTTTTGTGGATTTTCAAAAAAAAATTTAGATAAGAAAGAACAAGGATAGACTTGCTAAACAAATGTGTAGAATATAATGCTTTGAAAAATACCTTTCCTGAATTATTACCTTGTTTTTTAATATTAAATAAATATTATTTATTATATTATTTATTGAATATAATAGCTACAGACAAATACATTTCTCTATTGTCTTCCTTCCCCAAGACCTATAAAACACTGAGTGTGACTGAAAAATAGAAATATCAGCCAATTAATCATGTTTCTCTAGCATACTAATAAATTTTAGTATTTATATAGAATTCTATATATCAGGAAACATTTTCACAATCATTACCTTATTTAATGTTCACAACATTTCTCTGAAAAAGGTGATACTATGATCCCCAATCTATAGGTGAGGAGACTGAGACTCAGAAAGATGCAAGTTACTTACCTAAGGACACAGATAAAATCCTGAGCTCTTTCCTGCACTCCATCTGCACTGCTGATGCAGATATTTCAAGTCCTCTTGAGTTTTTATGAGGATCCTGGTATCATGTGTTATTACTATTGTGTAGATATATCTAAGAAAGATGGAGAAACATTTTACTCCCAGGAGTTACAGATTATAAAAAGCTAAATTAATGACTCAAAATTGTGATTCCCAAGAAAAATTCATATGCATTTTGTTTTACTTTTCATTGGGCTACCAGTTTTGAGGCACATGGAACCAACCTATGACTGTAAATTTACACCTGTGATCTTGCTCTTTTTAAGACAATTTTTTTTTTTTACAATAGTTTTAGATTCACAGCAAAATAGAGAAGTAGGTACAGCACCTATTATCTTAATGTCTCTCTACAAGCCACAAGTCACACTGGACGTTTTGCCCTTTTGTGACAGAATTTAACATTCACTTTATTCGGGACTTTGGGCTACCTGTAAAACTCAGCCAGGCATTAATGGAAGAGCCACTGGGTATTGAAAGTGAGTATATTCAGCATTTTGTCTGGGCTAGAAGTCAATCAGAATGCAATCATTCATTAAGACTCCTGCAAGCAATAGCCACTGTGCTCTGCCAACATTCATCAAGTTAAGGGCCAGGAAATGTGAGCGCCAGGGCAGATCTCTGAAAGAGACAGCACAAAATTCAGCTCTTCTCAATTACAACGCGGCAGTGGCCTTCCTCCGAACTACACTCTCAGAAGGGAATCTGAGAGGCAATTCAGAACTTTTTCATTGGGTTCATTCCCAACAGGAATATCCTATAAGAAACAAACCAGGATACTTATTTTCTTGTTCTTGATTTTCACAAGAATGGTTGGAACACAGTGCCGGAGCCTTGCTGACTCAAGAAATCAAACAAGCAAGAATGAAGATGAGGGACTTCCCTGGCGGTCCACTGGTTAAGACTGCACTCCCAATTCAGGGGGCACAGGTTCGATCCCTGGTCAGGGAACTAAGATCCCATGCGGCGTGGCCAAAAACCAACAACAACAACAAAAAAAACGAGCTAAAAGAATGAAGATGAGCCGTGAATACTGGAGTCACGTTGAGAGAGAGTATTGAAGTGGGAACACTCAACAGCTTTTTAGGAAGACAGCTGAAATCTTAGTTCTACCTTGTGCTAACTATGCATTACTAGGCAAGTTCTTTATTTTTTTCTGAATTTAAGTATACTTATCTGTAAGCTACCTACTCCATAGGGTTATTACAAGAAATAAACAAAAAATGTAAAGTACCTGAAAAAAAGTGCACAGTAAGTGGCAGCTATTGTGACAAGGGCAAAAGATCATTGAGGTTTAGAATATTCTCTTTCATCTGAAATTTGGATGTGGCTAGTTATGTTTTTAAGAGTCAGATAAAGAGTTAAAACTTTGAAAACAAATGGTAGTGATAAAGAACTGAAATAAGTCTGAGGAACTCCTTAGAGAATCCTCAATTCCCGTGGATCTCATTAGGAAACAAGAGTGATGTATGCTTCTCACATAAGCCTAAAAAGATGTTTGAAGCTCACCTGTCAGCATGGAGACATCCAGAACAATCACTGAAAACAAAGGGAGCTTTTATAAGTCCAAGATGTTTTGACAGCGGAGGAAATGACTAGAAGCAGACTTGAGTTTTTGGAATGCTCACTCATCTCCATAGTTTCTGTGGGGTGCACACGAATGCCTATGTTATGAGGTGGATGAATTATATAAACTCAACTGCTT
>NW_006797755.1:344360-353871 GCF_000442215.2 Lipotes vexillifer
TTCCCTACAAGTACATGTAAACTTGACATAGTTACCTGTAGATTAAAATGATGACGTGAAATTTATTGTCCACATGGTAACATGCTTTGTATCTGTTCGCAATGTAATTTACCACGTGTCAGTTCATGGCCCTGCATCATTCCTGGAACAGTCACGTAGCCTTGTGAATTCTAGTTGAGCTCATGGTCTGTTTCTACCTCTGCGTGTGAGGAAAGCCCACAGTACAAGTCATAATCGGAGTTTCCTCTTTCTCTCAGAAGCCTATGGCATGCAAGCCTGTAATTCTGGAATGCATGACTCCATGGATGTGGAATTCGAGTCTTGCTTCAAGTGTTGGGCTCAGTGTTACTGTACGGCACATGGCCACAGCATTACTGGGCAACAGGGTTTGATTTCCCGCTGCTGGGATTCCCACTTCTGCTTCCCTAGACGCTTGTTACATACTTGATCTGTGTGGTGTGTTCTAATTCTGTTTAGGATGGCGGCTGCCAGCAATACAAGCATGCAAGGGGGACTTTGGTTATATAATATCTGTCTCTTCTGTTATAAGGTTAAAGAATAATATAAATCGTTCACTATAAAGATGAGCTATACGGATGCAATTGTAACAGTCTCGCTTGCTGCCACCTGTTCAAAAATCTCCAACCAGTGGCCCCTGTCCTACTCTTCTTAGGGTGTCCTAAGTTTTCATCTCTGAGGAGTCCATGTAAAAGTAGCTGAGAGAGGATAAAGAAATGACGTATGTGTCAGCAAGGATGGTTTACTGGAAATGTATTTCACACTAGTCTGACAGAGGAAGTTGATTATTAATTCATCATGGATGGGACAACTTTCTTTAGGACATTGGTCATCTCAGCCCCAAATACACAAATCTAGACCTACGTTCACGCCCTGTCCTGTGGGGAATTGAAGCTATTTCCACATGATGAGATTAGCAGTGGCTGTGGTTGGAGACAAAAATACTTAGAACCTTATTCTTCCCAAGAAAAGTGCTATCACAAACAGAAAATTTAAAATTGCTGCTGTTTTGAAAGTACTATAAGTGTTTTGTTCTACCCTCAGATTGCTATGCTTGTATAGCAACACTGCAGGAGGTGCCTTTCCACTTCTTTACTCCCTTCTACACTTTCCCAACCTTCTTTTTAGTGCTTTAAAATTTTTTTTATTAATAAATTTTAGTATGCCAGGAGTAATGAAATTTTTACTTGCTTATGGATTATAAATGAAGAATATAACAAATTTTAAATTGTTAAGGACAACCAGATTCCAATTAAAGGGAGAAATGTAAAGCAGAATTTTTCTGTCTTATGAAATGTAATCTGCTAGATGGGTGTGCTGAAAAATATTTGATAACTGGCTTTGGGAGTAGGTGAAATCTTTAAAAAAATTTTTTTAAATTGAACTATAATTGATTTACAATATTGTGTTAGTTTTGGGTGTACATCTTCAGATTCTTTTCCATTGTAGTTATTACAAGATATTGAATATAGTTCTCTGTGCTATACAGTACATTCTTGTTGTTTTTCTATTTTATATATAGTGGTGTGTATCTGTTAATCCCATACTCCTAATTTATCCCTCCCTCCCTTGCCCCTTTGGTAACCATAAGTTTGTTTTCTATGTCTCTGAGTCTGTTTCTCTTTTGTAAATAAGTTGATTTGTATTATTTTTTAGATTCCACATAAAAGCAATATCATATAATATTTGTCTTTCTCTGTCTGACTTACTTCACTTAGTATGATAATCTCTAAGTTCATCCACATTGCTGAAAGTGGCATTATTTCATTCTTTTTTATGGCTGAGTAGTATTCCATTGTATATATATTCCACATCTTCTTTATCCATTCATCTGTTGATGGACACTTAGGTTGTGTCCATGTCTTGGTTATTGTGAATAGTACCGCTATGAACATTGGGGTGCATGAATCTTTTTGAATTAGGGTTTTTGTCTTTTCTGGATATATGCCCAGGAGAGGGATTGCTGATCATATGGTAACTCTATTTTTAGTTTTTTGAGGAACCGCCATACTGTTTTCCATAGTGGCTGCACTATTTTACATTCCTACCAATAGTATAGGAGGGCTCCCTTTTCTCTGCACCTTCTCCAGCATTTATTATTTGTAGACTTTTGATGATGGGCATTCTGACCGGTATGAGGTGATACCTCATTTTAGTTTTGATTTGCATTTCTCTAATAATTAGCATCTTTTCATGTGCCTCTTGGCCATCTGTATGTCTTCTTTGGAGAAGTGTCTGTTTATGTCTTCTGCCCATTTTTTGATTGGGTGTTTGTTTGATAGAGTTGTATGAGCTGTTTCTATATTTTGGAAATTAAGCCCTTGTCCACTGCATCATTTGCAAATATTTTCTCCCAGTCTATAGGTTGTCTTTTCATTTTGTTTGTGGTTTCCTTTGCTTATGAGTTTGATTAGGTCCCATTTTTTTATTTTTGCTTTTATTTATTTTGCCTTGGGAGACTGATCTAAAAAATATTACTATAATTTATGTCTGAGAATGTTTTCCTTTGTTGTCTTCTAGGAGTTTTATGTTGTCATGTCTTATATCTACGTTTTAAAGCCATTTTGAGTTTATTTTTGTGTGTGGTGTGAGGGTGTGTTCTAACTTCATCGATTTACATGAGAATGTCCAGCTTTCCCAACACCACTGCCTTTTCTCCATTATATATTCTTTCCTCCTTTGTCAAAGTTTAATTGATCATAGGTGTGTGGGTTTATTTCTGAGCTCTGCATTCTTTTCCATTGATCTGTATGTCTGTTTTTGTGCCAATACCATGCTGTTTTGATTACTGTAGTTTTGTAGTATTGTCTGAAGTCTGGGAGGGTTATGCCTCCAACTTTGTTCTTTTCCCTCAGGATTGCTTTGGTAATTCTGGGTCTTTTGTGGTTCCATATAAATTTTAGGATTATTTGATCTAGTTCTGTGAAAAATGTCATGGGTAATTTGATGGGGATTGCATTAAATCTGTAGATTGCTGTGGTAGTATGACCATTTTAACAATATTAATTCTTCTAATCCAAGAGCATGGGCTGTCTTTCCATTTCTTTGAATTATCTTCAACTTCCTTTATCAGTGTCTTATAGTTTCCAACGTATAGGTCTTTCACCTCCTAGGTTAGGTTTATTCCTGGATATTTTATTTTTTTGATGCAATTTTGAATGTTTTTTTTTTAAACTTTTTCTGATATTTCATTGTTAGTGTAAAGAACTGTAACAGATTTCTGTTTATTGATCTTGTATCCTGATACCTTGCTGATTTCATTTATTAGTTCGAATAGTTTTTGTGTGGAGTCTTTCAGGTTTTCTATATAGAGTATCATGTCATCTGCATACAATGACAATTTTACCTCTTCCCTTCCAATTTGGATAGAGTAGGTGGAGTCTTGACATGTAGTGTTTGATGATTTCCATGGTGTAAATACTCCCTCCATGGCTGATTTCAAGTTACCATCCTACTGTCACTGAACACAGAGCTGGGAAGAAATGCGTACAGCGGGATCTCTGTACAAGCTGGCTTCAACACACCATGGCTGCTAGATATTAATAGGATTTCAGGAAGAAAGTATTCATAGTTTAAAAAAATTGGGGAACGCTGAGTTAAGTTAAACATATGTGGGAAATTTTACAACATTTAAAATATTAATTTGCATTTTGAAATTCTAAGACATTCTTTATAATTTATTTGACACCTATCCACATCTAGTGGGACACTAGTACTCCAGTAAACACAATTTAGAAAATGTATAAATTAAAACTTTAATTTTTGTATTGTTAATCTCTTAAACTCTGTAATTCTTGTAAGTTACAAAAGGAATATCAACTCAAATTAATAAAGCACCAATAGAAATATAAAGTTAAATTCTCTCTTTTAATTCCACTTCCCTGAATTAATCAGTAAGGGCTTGAGGTATGTCATTGCATACCTTTAACATATAAACATATATAAAATAGATCTACATATGTAATAGAACTTCTCTATTACCTTTGTTTAAATTGAGATATAACTGACATATAACATTATATTAGTTTCATGTGTACAACGTAACAATTCCATATTTGTATATATTACGAAACGATCACCACAATAAACTTAGTTAACATCTGTCACTACACATGGTTACAGCTTTTTTTCTTGTAATGAGAACTTTTAAGATCTACTCTCTTAGCAACTTTCAAATATGCATCATCTTTTCAAAAAAACACATTATTCTGCCACTTAAAAATATTTTAACCTTCTTATTGTAAACAAAACAGAATTAGCAAAACACACAGAACAGGTATGGGGCTTAGTACAGTGGTTCTCAAGCTTTAACATGCATCCTTAAACCTGAAGGGACTGCCAAAGCACAGATTGCTCAGTACCATCTCGAGAGTTTCTGATTCAGTCTTCAATTTTAATCTCTGAGGAGTCTGTGTAAAAGTAGCTGAGGGAAGATAAAGGAATGCATATGTGCCAGCAAGGATGCTGTTTATTGGAAACATATTTCAAACTGGTGTGACAGAGGAAGGTGTGCTAGGGTCTGAAAATTTGCATTTCTAACAAGTTCCCAGGTTATGCTGATGCTATCTGGGATCACATTTGGAGAACCTTAAGCTTAGTGAATTGTTTATAAGATGAACACCTTAAAACCACAATGCAGGTGAAAAATAGAACTTTGCTGCCATAACCCACTCTAACAAGAGTTCCTGTCTCCCTTCCATGGTAACCACTATTCTGACTCTTAGGGTAATCACTTCCTTGTGTTGCATTGTGTTTTTTTTTTCCTTATGAAATACATTTTATTGAACAAATTGGGATCAACCTGTACGCACTGTACATGCCACAACATGGTGTATTCCCATGTCAGTCAAATACTAAGCTATATTATTTTTATATTAGTGTACTTTATTTTTAGAGGAGTTTTAGGTTCACGTCAAAATTGAGTGGAAAGTACAAAAGTTGCCTTATAAATCCTGCCCCTGCCTCCCTCCTCAAGCCCCTAACTCAGTCACGATCTACACTCCTCACCAGAATAGTACGTTTGTTACCAAGGATGAACCTACACTGACACATCATTATCACTCAAAGTCCATAGTTTATATTAGGGTTCATTCTTTGTGTTGTACCTTCTATGGGTTTGGACAAGTTTATAATGACATGTACACACCATTATAGTATCATAAAGAATAGTTTCACTGCCCTAAAAGTCTCTCCTTTCCCCTTAACCACCTGGCAATGACCAATCTTTTTACTGTCTCCATAGCTTGCCTTTTCCAGAATATCATACAGCTGGAATCATGCAGTATGTAGCCTCTTCAGACTGTTATTCTAGATAACAGTCGTTTATCAGATGTGTCTTTTGAAAACATTTTTTTCCAGCTTGTGGCTTGCCTTTTCATTCTCTTGACAGTCTTCTACTGAGTAGAAGCTTTTTAGTTTGTCTGAAGTCCAGCTTATCAATTATTTATTTCATAGATCATGCTTTTGGTGTTGTACCTAAAAAGGCATTGCCCTACCCAAGGTCATCTAGGATTTTTCCTTATGTTTTTTTCAGGGAGTTTTACAGTTTTGCCTTTTATGATCTATTTTGAGCTCATTTTTGTGAGGGGTGCAAGGTCTGTGTTTAGATTCTTTTTTTTTTTTTTGTAGGTGGATGTCCAGATAGTCCAGCATTATTTCTTGAAAAGACATTATCTTTGCTCCATTTTATTGTGTTTGCTCCTTTGTCAAAGAGCAGTTGACTATATTTATGTGGGTCTATTTCTGGGCTCACTATTCTGTTTCATTGATCTGTTTTTTTCCCAATACCACACTGTCTTTTGTTACGAAGCACAGGCTCCGGACGCGCAGGCTCAGCAGCCATGGCTCACGAGCCCAGCTGCTCTGCGGCATGTGAGATATTCCTGGTCCGGGGCATGAACCCATGTCCCCTGCATTGGCAGGCGGACTCTTAACAACTGTGCCACCAGGGAAGCCCCACACTGTCTTGATTACTGTAGCTTGAAGTCAGGTAGTGTCAGTCTTCTGCCTTTGCTTTTCCCTTTCAATAATGAGCTGTCTATTACGGGTATTTTTCCTCTGAATATAAACTTTAGAATTAGTTTGTTGATATCCATTAAATAATTTTCTGCGATTTTAATTGGAATTGCATTAAATCTAGAGGTCAAATTGAGAATAACTGATATCTTGAAAAATATTGTCTTCCTATCCATGAACATGGAATATCTCCTCATTTACTGAGTTCCTCTTTAATATCTTCATCAGAATTTTGCAGTTTTCCTCATATGGATCTGATACATGTTTTTTTGGAATTATACCTAAGTACTTCATTTTGTGGGATGCTAATTTAAGTGGCACTGTGTTTTTAATTCCAAATTCCACTTGTTCATTACTGGTATATAGAAAAGTGATTGACTGTTGTGTATGAACTTTGTATCCTCCAAACTTACTATACTCATCTGATTGGTTCCAGGAGTTTTCTGTAAAAATATATATATATAAATATAATATATATATATATAATTTCCTTTTCTTTTCTTGTTGCATAAGCCAGGAATTGTAGTATGACATTGAAAAACAGTAGTCAAAGGGGAGAAACTTGCCTTTTTCTTAATCTTAGTGAGAAAGCTTCAAGTTTCTCACCATTAGCTGTAATTTTTTTTAATATATATTCTTTATCAAGTTGAGGAATTCTCCTCTACCCCTGGTTTTCTGAGAAATTTTATCATGAATGGGTGTTGGATTTAATCAAATGCTTTTCCTCCATCTATTGATATGATCATGTGATTTTTGCTTTTTTACTCTGTTGATGTGGTGATTTAAATTAATTTATTTTCAAATGTTGAACCAGCCTTTCATTCCTGGGATAAGTCTCACTTTATCCCATATGTATAATTTTATTCCACTTTGTCATGGTGTATAATTCTTTTTATACATTGTTGGATTTGATTTGCTAATATTTTGTTAAGGATTTTTGCATGTATGTACAAAAAAATATCCCATGAGAGTTTACTTTTCTTGGAATGTCTTTATCTGTTTTGGTATCAAGGTAATTTTGGCCCCATAGAGTGAGTTAGGAAGTATTCCCTCTGCTTCAATCAGCCAATTAAGTTTCTGGTGAGAGCTCTCTCCCTAACTTGTAAATGGCCAACTTCTCAGTGTGTGCTTACATGTCTTTCCTCAGTGCATGCATGCAGATTTAGAGAGAGGGAGGGAGAGAGGTAGCTATCTTCCTCTTCTAAGGCCATTAATACTATCAGATTAGGACCCCTACCTTTATGATCTCATTTAATCTTAATTAACTCCTCAAACCTCTGTCTCAAATACAGTCACATTGGACATTAGGGCTGCAACATATGAATTTTACAGGGATACAATTCAGTCCAAGGTACCCTCACTGCTTCCTTCTCCAATGCCCTTACTTTCTTTATGTAGATCCAAGTAGCTGAATTATACCATTTTTCTTCTCTCTGAAGAGCTTCTTTTAACTTTTTTTTTTTTTTTTTGCAAGGCAGATCTACTGGCAACAAATTTTCTAAATACTTGCTTGAGAAAGTCTTTATTTCTCTTTCACTTTAAAAAATAATTTCACAGGAAAGATCATTTCACAGAAAGAAAATTTCTAGGCTGGTGTGTTTTCCTCTCAAAACTTTAAATATTTCATTTCACTCTCATTTTGCTTGCATGGTTTCTGAGGAGGGTCAGATGTATTCTTATCTTTTCTCCTTTATAAGTCAGTTGTGCTTTCTTCTGACTTTTTTCAAATTTTTTCTTTATCATTGATTTTCTGTAGGTTGAATATGATATGCCTAGATGAAGTTTTCTTTGCATTTATCCTGCCTGTTCTCTGAGTTTCTTGAATCTGTGGGTTGGTGTCTGACATCACCAATTAGAGGAAATTCTCTGTCATTATTTTTTCAAGTTTTGCTTCTGCTCCTTTCTCCCTTTCTTCTCTAGTCGTCCAAATATACATGTGTTACACATGTTGCAGCTGTACCACAGTTCTTGGATATCCTGTTCTCTTTTGTTTTTCAGTCTTTTTTCTCTTTGTTTTTCAGTTTTAAAAGTTTATATTATCATATCCTCAAGCTTGGAGATTTTTTTCCTTAGCCATGCTCAGACTACTAATGAGCTCATTAAAGACATTCTCCATTTTTGTTACTGTGTTTTTAAATTCTAGCATTTCTTTTTGGAGTCTTTTGTAGGATTTTCACTTCTCTGCTTACATTATCTATTTGTTATTGCATGTTGTGTACTCTCCTAATTAAAACCCTTAGCATATTCATCATAGTTTAAAAAAATTACTGGTCTGAAGATTCCAGCATCCCTGCCATATCTGACTCTGGCTCTGGAGCTTGTTCAATCTCATAAACTGTGCTTTTCACTTTTTAGTATGCTTTGTAATTTTTTCTTGAAATTTGGTCAGGATGTACAGAGTAAAAAGAACTATGATAAATAGCCTTTACTGATGTAGTTCTAAGGTGTGGGCGGGGGAGAAACCTTCTGTAGTCTTATGATTAGGTCTCAATCTTTTGGTGAGTCTATGCCCTTGGAATGTAAATTCCACTGGGGCTTCTCAGTTGTTTTTCCTCCTTTAGGTGGGACAGGATGACTAGATGGGGCTGCAGTTAGGTATTTAGGTTCTGATAAAATTCCAGCAGGTTACGCTTGGGTAAAATAGTTTCTCCTGAGGGCAGGCCTTGTTAAGAAGAAAAAAATGCTCTGGCATATTTCGAAATTGTTATTTTTACCCTCCTCATGCTGGAAGCACAGGGAAGATTTTTCCCTGATATTTACTGAGGATCTTGTAGAGCTCCTGAAAATGACATTCATGAAAGTGTGGAAGACACCCATGACTGGGTTCTCCTGCAGTTTTTAACTCTCAGAGTAGTCCACACTGAGTCTCCAGCAATATGTCATTTACACTTCAGGTTTTCCTACCCCAGCACTGGTTTCTCTGGACTTTTCTGCTCATGGGTTTCTGCTCCAGTAAGTTGTGATTCTCTGTATCTGCCCATCTGTCTATTCAGTTTTGGGGACAGCAGTTTGCCCTGAGACCTCACTTATCCAGTGGATCTGAGAAGAGTTGTTGATTTTTCAGTTTGCTCAGCTTTTTACTTGTTTTTAGGATGGAGTGGTTACTTCTAAGTTCCTTATGTGCTGAACTGGAAACTGGGATTCTGGTTTGTGTTTTTAATCACCTGAGTATGAATCCATAGACACTAATTGACCAAGCTTGCTTTTTTTTTTTGCCAATATGATTTGTCTTTTAAATCTGTAGAATATGTCTTGTTGAAGAATGCTGGCCATTTCACCTGCAGAGTTTTCATAATCTGGATCATGTTGATTTCATAATGCTGGTACAGTTCAACACAGTCATTTGCCATCTAGTTGAAAAATAACAGTCATTTTCCTTCAAACTGGCAGCTGGCTCCAGAGGCTTGATCAGACCCATATCCAATAACTTTGGCAAGAATATTAGTGGTTTTGAGTTTCTTCAGCAGGAGGCACATAA
>NW_006797755.1:354056-375095 GCF_000442215.2 Lipotes vexillifer
TCAGCAGGAGGCACATAAAGTCTGGCTTTTGTTTTATTTTTAAATCAGTTTTATTGTGGTATAATTTATACACAATAAAATTGGTGAATTACATTTAAAATGTAATATTTGATGGGTTTTGATAAATATGTACAGTCAAGAAACTGTCACAATACTGGTATTGAACATTTCCATCACTCCAAAATTTCCCTCTATCTCTTTGTAGTCAAATTCCTCTGCCCATCCACTATCTCCTGAAAACCATTAATCCTTCCATCACTATAGCTTTACCTTGTCTATACTTTCAATACATGGACTCATACACTATGTAGTCTTATGTTGTCTGTATCTTTTCACATTACATGAAGCTTTGAGATTCATCTCTGCTTCTGTGTGGATCAGCAATTTAATCTTTTATTATTACAAAGCAGTTTTCCATTGTATGGGTTTATCATAATTTGTTAATCCATTTACCAGTTGATGGATATTTGAGTTATTTCCAGTTTGGGGCTATTATGAATGAAACTGTGCTGAATATATCTGTCCCTCAAATAAGTTCATGCAAACAGCAACCCAACACCTCTCCTCTAAGCACACAGTCCCAACCTGAATCTGCCAGTTTTGATTCACTTAGCAATGCTTTCAAGAAGCTCTTTGTATTATATCCAGAGTTTGTGGTTGTCTTCTGGTCTGTTATGAATCTAGTTTGCTATTTCCTAAAGTATTTGTTCTCATAATGGTGATATTCTTATTTTATTATTTAATTTTCATTTATAATTGTATTTGTTTAACTATATATTATTTCATAAAAAGACAACTCCCACATTTACTATTTAATTACCCATGGGTATAGTTTATATTGGAAAAGAAGGATAAATGCTTAATTCTGCCCTTTTATTTATCCAGTTTTCAAGATAATGAAGTAGCTTCCAGTCATCCTCAGAAGATGACTAATAAGTTTTTAAAAATATATAATTATGATCAATAACAATCTTGCAAAACAGAAAGCACAAGCCTGGTGAATTCTACCAAACATTTAAGAAAGAAACCTTACCAATTCTCTAAAATCTCTTTTGGATGATTGAAGCAGAGAATATTCTTCCTAACATTGTATGAAGACAGCATTATCCTAATACCCAAACCAGGCAAAGACATTACAAGAAAACTACAGACAAAAGTCTCTCATGAACACACACACACAAATCAACAAAATATTAGCAAATAAAATCAAACAATATATAAAGAGAATTATACACCACGACCAAGTGAGATTTATCTCAGGGTTCCAAGGCTGGTTCAAAATTTGAAAATCAGTTTGTGTAATCTATCACATCAACAGGGTAAAGAAGAGATAAACTCACATGATTATAGCAACATATACAGAAAATGTATTTGACAAAATCCAACACTTATTCATGATAAAAACTCAGCAAACTAGGAATAGAGGAGAATTTCCTTAACTTGATAAAGAATATCTACAAAAACCCTGCAGTCAATGGTGAGAAACTTGAAGCTTTCTCACTTCAGGAACAAGGCAAGGATGTCCTCTCTTACTACCTCTTTTCAACATTGTACTGTGACTACTAGCTAATGCAATAAGACAAGAAACGAAAAATGTCATTATGAAATTATGTATTTAAACATATTTGTTGAGTTTTAATTCATTGCAATTCTCATTGTTATTAAATTTCAAAATTTCTATGTTTGGATAGTGGACTCCTCTGAGTTGGCTCCTGACTTTTCTGATATAACCCTAACTGTTTTTAATAGTTCTATGCCATCTACTACGTTGAGGTATTACATGCCTATTTTGTTCATTTCCTTTCCCAGACCAGAATCAGTTATGTCTCCGGGAAATACTTCTCCTCTCTGTTTTTATTGAGAAATAGTATTTCAAGATCACAATCTGGGCTGTAATGATGCTCACTGCTACTGGATTGATCATTGTTTCTAGACCTTTTCAATGGACACCTAGGACACACACACACACACACACACACTGGACACCTAGGGCACACACACACACTCTCACTCTCTCTCTCTTTAAAAATGCCTCATGTGTTCTTAATGATATTTCTAATTGAAATTCAGAATGACAGGGTTTTTACTTAACCTGTTTGGTATTACACTGCTATGTCCTTTCTTACATTCTGAGAAAATTGCAAAGTCATAAGAAATATTACAAGTAAAATATCCCATAATTACTCATTTGTTTTACCATACATATATGAGTTTTATAAGAATACTGATATTACTCCCACTAATTATGATTACTGAAAATAGTTAAAAATAATTCTAAAAAAATTTTTTAATGTTATCCCATTCTCTCTCTTTCTAGTTATAATACATCTACATGTGAGATTCCATTATGTCTGTTTCAATCTTTATTTAGAATTAGTTCTGTACATATTTATATATTTACTTCTTGCCACCAATCTTTATGTAAATATCTCTTTCTTCATTTTGGTTGCTTTAAGCTACTTTTCTAGATTACTTAAGGACTCATGGGAACAGTATTCCCTGAACTCTTGCTTATTGATAACAACTATGTTCTTTTTTTAAAGATCCGTTTCACTGGATAGAAAATACTTCATCCACATTTTCTTTCCTTAATACATTAAATATATTACTTTATTTTCTTCCTGCATAAAGATATGATGTCAAAAAGTCTGATGACAACATACTTTTATACCTCTTAAAAGTCATGTGTTTTCTTCTCCTGAACATCAAAGCCTTTTTATTTCCCTTTATATTCTAATAATTTCACTAGCATGCCTTTGTGTTTGTTGTTCTGAGTCTATATACTCAAGTACACATTATGTTCTTCCAATATATACTTTCAAAAACAGCTTTTAGTATTATTTTAGGAAAGTTTCATAAACTTTTAGCTTTGTTATGTTGATTTCCTCTGTTAGGATGCTTAATATATTGGATCTTTTTTTTCTTTTGCCTATCTTTAATTATGTCACTATCTGAGTTTCTTTTATTTCTTTTCTTGTTTCCTTTAGATTTAAAAAATTCTTTTTCCTTTAATTATTTTTAAAGACAATATTTGTTGTGTTTATTTACTCTGTTTTTTTTTCTAGAGAGTCTTGATTTCTAAAATGATTTTATCTCTTTCTTCTAATTCTTGAATTCTGTCATCTCAGTTATGGATTTTTACAATTTTGAGTTACACTCTGTCATATTTTATATTTTTTCTTAATGTCTTTTAGCTTGTTTTGAAATAATACTTTATAATTTTCTTCTGTCTTTTGAATACATCTTTCTGCTATGTTTTTATTGTCTGTAGACATGTCATTCTGGCTCTTATTCTTTTTTTCTGTAGGAATTTTGTGGGGAGTTGATTTCAATACTTTTACGTTGATCACTTTAATATGATATTTGTTTCCTCTGAATTTTTAGAAGGAGCTTGATTCATATAGTTTTTAGCCTTTACAAAATGCCCTTTTCTCTTTGTTTATGTGTGATGTAAAAATATGGTATACTGCTTTCTAGATTTCCGGGCTTTATTCACTTTGCCCAATTTTATTTGACTCTTTTCTTTCCTTTGTCATTCTATCCCAGTCCTGCTCATTTTTCATTTTGCTTCCATAAGTTTTTCCTCCTCGCATGGCCACGTCCTACAAAGGAGTTCTGCTAATTTAGTTTCAAGGGTTCTTAGGGACTAGACTGCTGCAAACTCTTTAGGCCTTACTGTGGCTCTTTGCACTTATATACTAGTATACAGTGCAAAATGCTTCTGAGAAGTAGCTATTCTCACATTGGCCTGCTAAAGTTCAAGCTGACTATTTTGTATTATCCTGTTCTTAGGTGAGTCAGGTGTACTCTTGATTCCTTCTGCTTTCTCTCATAGCAATGTCAATAACATTTTGATCTTGTGGCTATTCGTGGTTTGTCTCTGTATTTGGGGGTACATGGTTTTACCTTGTTACCAATTTTTATTGTAAATATTGTATTTTGGTTCTCTATTTACTTTGACTGTTTTTATGTCAGAATTTAGAATGAACTAAAAGCTGTACCTTGGCCATCAGCTTGTCAAAATTCACATTTTTTTCCTTAGAAGATAATGGCGAGGGGAATGGGAAGATGGCGGAAGAGTAAGACACGGAGATCACCTTACTCCCCACAGATACATCAGAAATATATCTACACGTGGAACAACTCCTACAGAACACCTACTGAACGCTGGCAGAAGACCTCAGACCTCCCAAAAAGCAAGACATTCCCCAAATACCTGGGTAGGGCAAAAGAAAAAATAATAAACAGAGACAAAAGAATAGGGAAGGGACCTGCACCAGTGGGAGGGAGCCGTGAAGCAGGAAAGGTTTCCACACACTAGAAGCCCCTTCGCAGGCGGAGACTGCAGGTGGCGGAGGGGGGGGAAGCTTTGGAGCCGTGGAGGAGAGCACAGCAACAGAGGTGCAGAGGGAAAAGTGGAGAGATTTCCGCACAGAGGATCGGTGCCGACCAGCACTCATCAGCCCGAGAGGATTTTCTGCTCACCAGCTGGGGCGGGCGGGGCTGGGAGCTGAGGCTCGGGCTTCGGTCCGAACGCCAGGAGAGGACTGGGGTTGGAGGCGTGAACACAGCCTGCAGGGGTTAGTGCACCATGGCTAGCCGGGAGGGAGTCCGGGGAAAAGTCTGGACCTGCTGAAGAGGCAAGAGACTTTCTCTTCCCTCTGTGTTTCCTGATGCACGAGGAGAGGGGATTAAGAGCGCTGCTTAAAGGAGCTCCAGAGACGGGCAAGAGCCACGGCTAAAAGCGCGGACCCCAGAGACGGGCCTGAGACGCTAAGGCTGCTGCTGCCACCACCAAGAAACCTGTGTGCAAGCACACGTCACTCTCCACACCTCCGTTCTGGGGAGGCTGTGCAGCCTGCCACTGCCAGGTTCCCGGGATCCAGGGACAACTTCCCCAGGAGAACGCATGGCGCGCCTAAGGCTGGTGCAACGTCACACTGGCTTCTGCCGCCTCAGGCTCGCCGCACATCCGTACCCCTCCCTCCCCCTGGCCAGAGTGATACAGAGCCCCCGAATCAGCGGCTCCTTTAACCCCTTCCTGTCTGAGCGAAGAACAGACGCCCTCCGGCAACCTACACACAGACGCGGGGCCGAATCCAAAGCTGAACCCCGGGAGTTGTGCAAACAAAGAAGAGAAAGGGAAATTTCTCCCAGCAGCCTCAGGAGCAGTGGATTAAATTTCCACAATCAATTTGATGTACCCTGCATCTGTGGAATACCTGAAGAGACAAAGAACCATCCCAAATTGAGGAGGTGGACTTTGAGAGCAAGTTTTATTACTTTTTCCCCCTTTTCCTCTTTTTGTGAGTGTATATGTGTATACTTCTGTGTGAGATTTTGTCTGTATAGTTTTGCTATCACCATTTGTCCTAGGGTTCTATCCGTCTTTTTTTTTTCTTTTTACTTAAAAATTTTTTTTCTTAATAATTATTTATTTATTTTAATAACTTTATTTTATTTTACCTTACTTTATTTTATTTTATACTCTTTCCTTCTTTCTTTCTTTCTTCCTCCCTTCCTTTCTTTCCTTCTTTCTTTCTTTCTTCCTCCCTTCCTTTTTCCCTCTTTCTTTCTTTCTTTCTTTCTTTCTTCCTTCCTTTCTTTCTTTCTTTCTTTCTTTCTTCCTACTTTTTCTCCCTTTTATTCTGAGCCATGTGGATGAAAGGCTCTTGGTGCTGCATCCAGGAATCAGTGCTGTGCCTCTGAGGTGGGAGAGCCAACTTCAGGACACTGGTCCACAAGAGACCTCCCAGCTCCACGTAATATCAAACGGCGAAAATCTCCCAGAGATCTCCATCTCAACACCAACACCCAGCTTCTCTCAACGACCAGCAAGATACAGTGCTGCACACCCTATGTCAAACAACTAGCAATACAGAAACACAACCCCACCCATTAGCAGAGAGGTTGCCTAAAATCCTAATAAGTCCACAGACACCCCAAAACACACCACAAGACGTGGACTGCCCACAGGAAACACAAGATCCAGCCTCATCCACCAGAACACAGGAACTAGTCCCCTCCGCCAGGAAGCCTACACAATGCATTGAAGCAACTTTAGCCACTGGGGACAGACACCAAAAACAATGGGAACTATGAACGTGCAGCCTGCGAAAAGGAGACCCAAAACACAGTAAGATAAGCAAAATGAGAAGACAGAAAAACACACAGCAGATGAAGTAGCAAGATAAAAACCCACCAGACCTAACAAATGAAGAGGATATAGGCAGTCTACCTGAAAAAGAATTCAGAATAATGATAATAAAGATGATCCAAAATCTTGGAAATAGAATATAGAAAACGCAAGAAACATTTAACAAGGACCTAAAAGAACTAAAGAAGAAACAAGCAATGATGAACAACACAATAAATGAAATTAAAAATACTCTAGATGGGATCAACAGCAGAATAACTGAGGCAGAAGAACAGATAAGGGACCTGGAAGATAAAATAGTGGAAATAACTACTGCAGAGCAGAATAAAGAAAAAAGAATGAAAAGAACTGAGGACAGTCTCAGAGACCTCTGGGACAACATTAAATGCATCAACATTCGAATTATAGGGGTTCCAGAAGAAGAAGAGAAAAAGAAAGGGACTGAGAAAACATTTGAAGAGATTATAGTTGAAAACTTCCCTAATATGGGAAAGGAAATAGTTAATCAAGTCCAGTAAGCACAGAGAGTCTCATACGGGATGAATCCAAGGAGAAACACACCAAGATACATATTAATCAAACTGTCAAAAGTTAAATACAAAGAAAGCATATTAAAAGCAGCAAGAGAAAAACAACAAATACCATAAAAGGGAAAACCCATAAGGTTAACAGCTGATCTTTCAGCGGAAACTCTGCAAGCCAGAAGGGACTGGTAGGACATATTTAAAGTGATGAAGGAGAAAAACCTACAACCAAGATTACTCTACCCAGCAAGGATCTCATTCAGATTTAATGAAGAAATCGAAACCTTTTAAGACAGGCAGAAGCTGAGAGATCAGCACCACCAAACCACTTTACAACAAATGCTAAAGGAACTTCTCTAGGCAAGAAACACAAGAGAAGGAAAAGACCTACAATAACAAACCCAAAACAATTAAGAAAATGGGAATAGGAACATACATATTGATAATCACCTTAAATGTAAATGGATTAAACACTCTTACCAAAAGACACAGACTGGCTGAATGGATAAAAAAACAAGACCCATATATATGCTGTCTACAAGAGACCCACTTCAGACCTAGAGACACATACAGACTGAAAGTGAGTGGGTGGAAAAAGTTATTCCATGCAAATGGAAACCAAAAGAAAGGTGGAGTTGCAATTCTCATATCAGACAAAATAGACTTTAAAATAAAGACTATTAGAAGACACAAAGAAGGACACTACATAACGATAAAGGGATTGATCCAAGAAGAAGATATAACAATTGTAAATCATTATGCACCCAACATAGGAGCACCTCAGTACATAAGGCAAATAGTAACAGCCATAAAAGGGGAAACTGACAGTAACACATTCATAGTAGGGTACTTTAACACCCCACTTTCACCAATGGACAGATCATCCAAAATGAAAATAAATAAGGAAACACAAGCTTTAAATGATACATTAAACAACATGGACTTAATTGAAATTTATAGGACTCTCCAATCAAAAACAACAGAATACACATTTTTCTCAAGTGCTCATGGAACATTCTCTAGGATAGATCATATCTTGGGTCACAAATCAAGCGTTGGTAAATTTAAGAAAATTGAAATTGTATCAAGAATCTTTTCTGACCACAACGCTATGAGACTAGATATCAATTACAGGAAAAGATCTGTAAAAAATACAAACAAATGGAGTCTAAACGATACCCTACTTAATAACGAAGTGATCACTGAAGAAATCGAAGAGGAAATCAAAAAATTCCAAAAAACAAATGACAATGGAGACACGATGACCAAAAACCTATGCGATGCAGCAAAAGCAGTTCTAGGAGGGAAGTTTATAGCAATACATTCCTACCTTAAGAAACAGGAAACATCCCAAATAAACAACCTAACCACGCACATAAAGCAATTAGAGAAAGAAGAACAAAAAACCCCCAAAGTTAGCAGAAGGAAATAAATCATAAAAATCAGATTAGAAATAAATGAAAAAGAAGGAAACTATAGCAAAGATCAATAAAACTAAAAGCTGGTTCTTTTTTTTTTTTTTTTGTGGTACGCGGGCCTCTCACTGTTGTGGCCTCTCCCGTTGCGGAGCACAGGCTCCGGACGCACAGGCTCAGCGGCCATGGCTCACGGGCACAGCCGCTCCGCGGCATGTGGGATCCTCCCGGACCGGGGCACGAACCCGTGTCCCCTGCATCGGCAGGCGGACTCTCAACCACTGCGCCACCAGGGAAGCCCCTAAAAGCTGGTTCTTTGAGAAGATAAACAAAATTGATAAACCATTAGCCAGACTCATCAAGAAAAAAAGGGAGAAGACTCAAATGAATAGAATTAGAAATGAAAATGGAGAAGTAACAACTGACACTGCAGAAATACAAAAGATCGGGCTTCCCTGGTGGTGCAGTGGTTGAGAGTCTGCCTGCCGATGCAGGGGACACGGGTTCGTGCCCTGGTCTGGGAAGATCCCACATGCCGTGGAGCGGCTGGGCCCGTGAGCCATGGCCGCTGAGCCTGCGCTCCACAACGGGAGAGGCCACAACAGTCAGAGGCCCACGTACCGCCAAAAAAAAAAAGAAAAAAGAAATACAAAAGATAATAAGAGATTACTACAAGCAACTCTACGCCAATAAAATGGACAACCTGGAAGTAATGGACAAATTCTTAGAAATACACAACCTGCCAAGACTGAATCAGGAAGA
Source organism: Lipotes vexillifer (assembly GCF_000442215.2). Lineage (NCBI taxonomy): Eukaryota > Metazoa > Chordata > Mammalia > Artiodactyla > Lipotidae > Lipotes > Lipotes vexillifer. Next base: position 362,915 of record NW_006797755.1, read on the forward strand.
AATAGAAAATATGAACAGACCAATCACAAGCACTGAAATTGAAACTGTGATTAAAAATCTTGCAACAAACATAAGCCCAGGACCAGATGGCTTCACAGGCGAATTCTATCAAACATTTAGAGAACAGCTAACACCTATCCTTCTCAAACTCTTCCAAAATATAGCAGAGGGAGGAACACCCCCAAACTCATTCTACGAGGCCACCATCACCCTCATACCAAAACCAGACAAGGATGTCACAAAGAAAGAAAACTACAGGCCAATATCACTGATGAATATAGATGCAAAAATCCTCAACAAAATACTAGCAAACAGCATACTAGCAATACTAGCAACAGCACATTAAAAGGATCATACACCATGATCAAGTTGAGTTTATTCCAGGAATGCAAGGATTCTTCAACATACACAAAGCAATCAATGTGATACACCATAATAACAAATTGAAGGAGAAAAACCATATGGTAATCTCAACAGATGCAGAGAAAGCTTTAGACAAAATTCAACACTGATTTATGATAAAAACGCTGCAGAAAGTAGGCAAAGAGGCTCAACATAATAAAGGCCATATATGACAAACCCACAGCCAACATCGTCCTCAATGGTGAAAAAATGAAACCATTTCCACTAAGATCAGGAACAAGACAAGGTTGCCCACTGTCACCACTCTTATACAACATAGTTTTGGAAGTTTTAGCCACAGAAATCAGAGAAGAAAAGGAAATAAAAGGAATCCAAATTGGAAAAGAAGAAGTAAAGCGGTCACTGTTTGCAGATGATATGATACTATACATAGAGAATCCTAAGGATGCTACCAGAAAACTACGAGAGCTAATTAATGAATTTGGTAAAGTAGCAGGATACAAAATTAATGCACAGAAATCTCTGGCATTCCTATACACTAATGATGAAAAATATGAAAGTGAAATCAAGAAAACACTCCCATTTACCATTGCAACAAAAAGAATAAAATATCTAGGAATAAACCTACCTAAGGAGACAAAAGACCTGTATGCAGAAAATTATAAGACACTGATGAAAGAAATTAAAGGTGATACAAATAGATGGAGAGATATACCATGTTCTTGGATTGGAAGAATCAACATTGTGAAAAGGACTCTACTATCCAAAGCAATCTACAGATCCAAATGCAATCCCTATCAAACTACCACTGGCATTTTTCACAGAACTAGAACAAAAAATTTCACAATTTGTATGGAAACACAAAAGACCCCGAATAGCCAAAGCAATCTTGAGAACGAAAAACGGAGCTGGAGGAATCAGGCTCCCTGACTTCAGACTATACTACAAAGCTACAGTAATCAAGACAGTATGGTACTGGCACAAAAACAGAAATATAGACCAATGGAACAGGATAGAAAACCCACAGATAAACCCACACACACATGGTCACCTTATCTTTGATAAAGGAGGCAGGAGAGTACAGTGGAGAAAGGATAACCTCTTCAATAAGTGGTGCTGGGAAAACTGGACAGGTACATATAAAAGTATGAGATTAGATCAATCCCTAATAACATACACAAAAATAAGCTCAAAATGGATTAAAGACCTAAAGGTAAGGCCAGAAACTATCAAACTCTTAGAGGAAAACATAGGCAGAACTCTCTATGACATAAATCACATAAGATGCTTTTTGTCCCACCTCCTAGAGTAATGGAAATAGAAACAAAAATAAACAAATGGGACCTAATGAAACTTAAAAACTTTTGCACAGTAATGGACACCATAAACAAGACCAAAAGACAACCCTCAGAATGGGAGAAAATATTTACAAATGAAGCAACTGACAAAGGATTAATCTCCAAAATTTACAAGCAGCTCATGCAGCTCAATAAAAAAACAACAAACAACCCAATTCCAAAATGGGCAGAAGACGTAAATAGACATTTCTCCAAAGAAGATATACAGTTTGTATATACAGAAGATATACAAACACATGAAAGAATGCTCAACATCATTAATCATTAGAGAAATGCCAATCAAAACTACAATGAGATATCATCTCATGCCAGTCAGAATGGCCATCATCAAAAAATCTAGAAACAATAAATCCTGGAGAGGGTGTGGAGAAAAGGGAACACTCTTGCACTGTTGGTGGGAATTTAAATTGATACAGCCACTATGGAAAACAGTATGGAGGTTCCTTAAAAAACTACAAATAGAACTACCATATGACCCAGCAATCCCACTACTGGACATATACCCTGAGAAAACCATAATTCGAAAAGAGTCATGTACCAAAATGTTCATTGTAGCTCTGTTTACAATAGCCAGGAGATGGAAACAACCTAAGTGTCCATCATTGGATGAATGGATAAAGAAAATGTGGCACATATATACAATGGAATATTACTCAGCCATAAAAAGAAATGAAATTGAGGTATTTGTAATGACTTGGATGGACCTAGAGTCTGTCATACAGAGTGAAGTAAGTCAGAAAGAGAAAGACAAATACCGTATGCTAACACATATATATGGAATTTAAGGAAAAAAATGTCATGAAGAACGTAGGAGTAAGACAGGAATAAAGACACAGACCTACTAGAGAATGGACTTGAAGATATGGGGAGGGGGAAGAGTAAGCTGGGACAAAGTGAGAGAGTGGCATGGACATATATACACTACCAAACATAAAATAGATAAATAGTGGGAAGCAGCCGCATAACACAGGGAGATCAGCTCGGTGCTTTGTGACCACATAGAGGGGTGGAATAGGGAGGGTGGGAGGGAGGGAGATGCAAGAGGGAAGAGATTTGGGAACATAAGTATATGTATAACTGATTCACTTTGTTATAAAGCAGAAACTAACACACCATCGTAAAGCAATTATACTCCAATAAAGATGTAAAAAAAAAAGATAATGGCTATTTTTCAGGTCAATGCATATAGATTTAGTACATTCTTTTTATAAGCTGAATAATGTTAAGTTTTAAAATGCAATTTATTCAGCAATTTTCTTTTATAATAAGCTCTGTCATATATATTGAAAATATCATCTCCCAGTCTATTTTTTAATGTCAACAAAAAGTTTTCCCTTTTATGTACTCAAATCTGTTGATAATTCTTTTATGGTTTCTGGGCTTCACAATTGCCTTAAATTATCTGATGGTCTCAAAGTTACACAAATATCTCTTAAATATTCTACTACAATACTTATTTTTTGACACAGTTTTTAAAATTGTATGATTTATTTTTTTGTGTGGTATCAAATATGTTATACTTTTATTTTTCTGGATGGATAGTAATTGAATAAAGTACACTTTATCCAATGTATTGTAAAATCATATTTATTATATTTAAAATTCATATGTACTTGGATAAGTTTCTAGACTCAATATTCTCCTATTTGTCTATTCCTGTGCCAACATTTTCTATTAAGATTATAGTAACTTGATAGTAATACATTTTATCTAGTAGGACAAGCATCCTTTAAGTTTAATTTTCAATTTAATGTTATTGTCAATTTTTCATAATTGCCTTTGTGAATGAAATAGAAAATATAATTTTTACTTTACTAAAAATCCTTTATTTTAATTTAATAGGAAATGCATTACATATATATATATTAATTTGGGGAACACTGACATTTGAATGAAATTATCTTTGTATCTAAGATAACTATTCTTCCAAAGTTATTCAGGTCTCAATTTTGTGATTGTTTTATATATATAACAGACATAGATTTTACAATCTTTTGTTGATGTCTACGGAATTTTTAAAATAGTTTTTATGAGCTTGGTCACACAAAAAATTTACTTTCCAAAAAGTACAGGCTTTTCAGAGCATGTTCTTTGAATATGATCAAATAAAGATAGAAAGCAACAATAAAAAGTTATCCAGGAGAGTTTTCATATAATGCTGGTGAAGGTATAAGGTGGTGTATCCATTTTGAAAACTGTTCGACAAATTAAAGCTGAACACTGAATATATACATACCCAGAAATTTCACAGCTAAGTAGAGGCCCTGTGTACAGATGTATACCAAAACACAAGAGTGTACATAGTAGTACTGTTTATACTAGCCCCAAACTGGAAACAGCCCAGATACTCTTCAGTTGTAGATTACATAAATAAATTCTGGTATCTTCAATCAATGGAGTACTATATAGCAATGAGAAGGAACAAAACACTGTTAATGGGGAAAGATAGATGAGTTTCATAAAGACAATATTAAATAAAAGAAACAGAGAAGAAAAAGTATACACTATATAATGTCACTTATATAAAGTTAAAAAATGGGCAAAACTCATTTATGGAAGTTGGGATAGTGGTGCCCTTGGGGACATAGCAACTGAGGGGGAATATGAGGATCCCTGCAGAAATGATGATGTTCTCTGTTGATCCCTTTGTGAAAAAGTTATTAAGTTGTACATTTATGATTTATGCACCCTTTTGTATTTATGTTACACTCTAGTAACAAATACACTTAAAGATGTGTCCAAGATATATTGTTAACTGTACTTTATTGCCTGAACAAACAAGCAAAAATCCACTCCCAAATTCACACAACCAAACACATATATCTATTTTAGTACACAAATAAACATTTTTCTTCAGATGGAACAGACGATTTTTGTTGTTGTTCATCCATTATTTTTTTACGGCAGTTTTAATCAAAAGAAGTTTTGACAAATGGCTCTGGTAGAATTACAATGTTGAGAAAAGATGAATCTTAATGCAGAGGAAGGAAGTGTCTGGTCCTGCCTGCTTCATTTAAAGCTATCCGGCTGCCCCAATGCCATGGCAGCAGCATGTCCAAGAGCAGAATATCCAATGACCTTGCACGGTTTAAGGTTTTAAACATGAAGTGCTTACTCTAAATCCAACTCACTGTGCTCCCCAATTTCCTGCAAATCCTAGTGCTTCTGACCACGTGGTTCTTCTCAGTCAGGGCTTTACACACTTCTTGTACCTCTTACTTTTTTTTGACCCAAATTATACCCTCCTAATCATGCTGCCCATGGTCCCCTGATTAAAGAGATGCCTGACGCTCAGCATCTGCATCTTGGTGTAGCCTCTCTCACCATTTTTCCAGTGCTTCTAGATTGTTCTTGGTCCTAAAAAAGGGTTCTGGACTGAGGGTATAGATTTTTTCTTTTTAAAAACTCCATTTTAAAATTCAGACTTACAGAAAAGCTACCAAAATAGTAGCAAGAATTCCTGTATTTTCTTCTTCCAGATTCCCCATTTAACATTTGACCACATTTGCTTTTTCATTCTGTCTTTCTGTATTCTCATTATTTGTGGTAGGTTGTTCTATAAAGTCAGCACAAACACTGAATTAGCAAGTACTGACTTCCCAGTGGAAAAACAGGCTCCCCTGAGCCTCTGCTCACAACATTCCGTCAACTGATCAATACCAAACCTTGTTTAATGTACGTGTCTATCTAAGGATACTTTTAAAAACATATATCATTGATTCATTAACATTGAATTCACAGCCAATAGCACTGTAACCCATGCCTGAATGGAGCTTATCTAACATACGGCTTTTCTCCATAAAGTATATCACAGCTGTCTTGCACTTAGGAACAACAAACAGCACTTCAGCTCTATCATGGGGGCCTTTTAAGCAGCAAAATCACCAACAAAATGCACAAAAATGCAAAAACTGTGGCACTAAATTGACTGTGAAAAGGACACATTTGCAGCCTGAGAGCTCAAACAAGAAGGCAAAGTATCACTTGGTCACTCTCCCCTGGGAAGTGTGTGTTGGGTGAAGCAAAATTTTCACTGCTCTGCACATGTCTGTGAATGACTGCAAAAGTGCGACAAGTATTGATTTTGTGGTTACAGATAATTTTAATGAGTAAAAAAATTGCAAGTATGAATCCCATGAATAATGAGGATCAACTATATGTATGTATACATGGACATATGTAGAGATACATGCACACACACATATTTCTGAACTGTTTGAAAGTTGCACATATGACACTCCTTTAGTCCTAGATATTTTAGTATTTACTAAAAACAAGGACGTTATCTTATACAACCACATTACAGTGATCACAACCAAGAAATTAACCTTGATAAAGTATTGCTATTGCAGCTACAAATTTTATTTGTATTTCACCAATTATTTCACTAATGTCCATTATATTTCAGGATGCAATCTAGAATTACATGTTGCATTTAGCTGTCATATCTCTTTAGTGTCCTTTAATCTGTAAGAGTTCCTGAGTCTTCATTTGCCTTTCATCAATGCTGCGTTTCTGGTGGTATCAGGGTAAGGAAGTAACCAGGAGAAAATTGTGAAAGATGTAAATGAAGGGTGATGAGACAATATTCTTTATTAAACACTGCTGGATTCTCATGATGATAACTCAGAGGAAATGTATCAATGGGAAGCAAGAGCTAATGTTTTGCTGCCTACTATACTAGTAAAATTTCATTCTTTCTGAATTAATTCCATCTTTATGCAAATGAGGGTAGGCACTGAGGGTCAGAGAAGAGTTAAGCATTTATGGAAGGTCACGTAACTAGCAGTGGTGGGATTAGAACTCAAACCAGTTTAATAAGGCACTAAAAAGCAATGCTCTTTTAAATATACATCCTAGTATTACTAAGACAGCATCCGATGAAACATCAAATAATCTCAAGTATCACATAATTGCTATACTGCCTTTATTTTTCTCATCTTCTGTCTTCAAAAAAACAAACAAAAACCCCCGAAAAAAACAAAACCTGCAGGAACAATATAAGAAAAGCAGAGTGGGCTTTAACAAAACAATTGTAAATCCAAATAGAATCACTAAAAACTTTCCATCAGGAGGTGGCTCAGAGGCAATCTCATTATCATTTTTCCCAGCAACATCTCCCATGAGGATGCATTTAATTTTATTTTTAAACTTGACTTTTAAGATTTGTAAAGAGCAGTATTTACAAAGTTTTTAGCTGAGTCTCCCTTAAGGTAGGAGATACATAGATTTGATTAGTCTGTGTTCTCAGGCATATTGGAAAGGGATATATCTTGGGAGTTAAGTTTGAATTTAGGGACTGTAATTCCAATCCAGGAAAAGTCTGTCTGCTTAACTAGAATACTTGTTCTTGTCCCAGTGGTCAGGTGAATACCCTGCATGGGAAAATTGCTTTATAAAAGCTGAAACCAACAGTATGTGAGAGTACCAGGTGGTATGTGGGATGTTGGTGACATCTGAACATCTACATGAGAGACAAGCATGAATCGTTTCCCTGATTTTTCTGCCTTTGTTTGGAATCATATAATCAGAAACTGAAAAGGAGGGAATATAAGAAATCATCTTGTCTAACCTCTAATTTGGGGAATTTTTTCCTATTAAAATGATTTTTTAAAAAATGCTAACATTCAGTGAATGCCGATGTGTTGGATATTACGCTAGGTATGTTTCATATGTTGGATATTACGTTTAGGTTTTACAATTCTCTGAGGTGGGTGTTATTCTTCACAGTTTATAGACGGTGAAACTGAGGCTCAGTAACTTGTCCTAGGTCACACAACTAAGAAGCAATAGATTGAAGTCTGAAGTCAGGGCTAACTAAAAAGTTTGTGCTGCTTTCATTCCATCACTGATTTCCTGGGTATAATATTTCCATCTTCTCTGAGGGACTTGATGCTATGCTAATAGTTATTAATGACTGTGACTGGTCTAAGAAAAATTGTGAATTAGGTGAAATCTGCTCTTGGTATCTCCTGAGTCATCATCTTAAACAACTGTTTTACAAGGCTGGCTCATATACCTTCTTCGCCCAGTGTCTTTGAAGATTCTTTTTTCCTTTTCTACCACTCTGATTTTCTCAGATCCAAAGGTGTCACCTAGATAGTCAGATAAATTAATACTTGTGAATGTGAAAATGGGAAATTACTCGATAAGTATCTTACAGAACATATGCACTTTTCTTTCTAAGACAGAGTTAATATGGTGTCAAATTCATTGGGGTGAGGTTTTCAGGCCAATCTATAGAAAGTGGTATGGGATCAAGTCTGTTAGTGAAGTAGAGAGAAGCACGCCTGTGAAAATGGATTATTAATGCTCAGCTCTTCTATGTTATCTGTTTCATAACTCCTGATAGGTTAACAACATAGGTACAGGAAATACAAATGGTACATCAGGGGATGTAAAGGAAGCTTGAGTACTGAGTTAATACAAACAGGTTATTATTATGACATTACACACAGAGAAGTTTAAGAATGCTTTCCTAAAAAGTTTTCATTATCTTTTTTGCACTGAGATTTATAAATAATATAAAATGTAGTAGCAGAAATATCAGAATCTGAATAAAGTAGTCATGATAGCATCAAATGTATGTTGAAATCAAATAGCGATCTCTAAATCCACAGCATTTCACTTATTTAATGGTGCAGAAGAGCTTCAGGTGGCTGGAGAGTTTTAGAATGCCCTCACTCTATGAAATGGAAACACAGAGAGGTTTTTGTTCCAATTATAATGTCTGCAGATTACTGTACGTCAAAGGAAAATTCACATCTGAAATCCATGTGTTTAACATCTGCAGAAGGAGGAAAAAAAGGAAGGTCTGACCAATTTATTACAAAGCTCTAGATATGATTAATCTATCCATGTATAGAAATATGGAAACTTAGGAAATGAAATGGGAAATAATTGTTATCAAATATACTTTATGGTCAGTAATTTTGAAGAAAAAAACATATACATAGAAATATACATGTGCATAAATGTTTCTATTATCTAATCCAAATTAGGTGATAAAATAATGATAGAAAGCAGGGGAGTTAACTAGCTCTAAGGCAGAACAGTGAAGATAAACTGCCGTCCTTGCAAAGGAAAGGTAAACAGCTTCTGATCCTCCATACTTAGGGAAATCTTGTTAAATATCGCCTTACTAAATTCCAGAAGCTATGATGATCTGCGTCAGTAAAGAAACTGAGATTGGGGCTACCATCCTGTTAAGGTTGCAGTGGTTCACCCTCATCTGCTAGGATCCATCTGGTGTTTGCGAGGGTCTAGATGAGGTGATAGAGAGATGACGCACTGCCAATGTATCCTTCAGTTCCTTGATGGTGATGGATATCTCTGAAATTCTTCATAAGAGGTGACCTTTTGTCTGATTTACTGACTTTGATTATTTTTGTTTATTTACATTAGCCGGGGGATGCAAATTTCAGGGACTGCCGCCATAATATCTCTCACTCCACCAATGTGAGCAGCTATGTATGTATTATATATTTAGAACCTGTGGAAATTACCAAAGGGTAGGCTCAAGGACTTATTGGACCCACTATCAGATGATCCTGGCCTATAACTGCATTGATTACCTGGCTTCCATAAGCTCTCATTCAAATTGGAGGAGTGAAATGCTATTCTGATTCTTCTGGGAAAGTCTGGGTATTATTTATTCCCCAGTGGTCTTCATCCTGGGAAATGACTTCAGGTTTCTTTGGAGCAAGAAAGAAGGAATATTTACTATATATACCTGAGTGGCATTGGTGCCTCATTCTTCAAAGTGATCTAACATGTCCTTCAAACAATATTATAGATGTAAAGTGGGAAACTAGGTGGAAGGTGGTGATTTTCCACTATAGTACTGACATCAGCCTTCTGCTCACCAGATTTCAATTTCTGTATATACACAAACCAAACAAAACCTTTGTCAGCTCTTCTTATATCTCAGCTCTGCAGACATCACCATCACCAGAGATCTCTGTGTACTCAGCACACTAAATATCTCTTTGGTCTTGATGCCATCATGTTAATTCCATATATCTTGACTCTGATGGTTAGGAGTTTCCCACAGGCTTCTGCCATTCTGGAGCTCAGTGCTATGGTAAAGAACAGTCACCACCATGCTTCTCAAAAATTCCAGTGTTCCTTTAACTACAAAACATTCATCTCTGAGGTCAACTCAAGGATGGATAAACAGACAAGAGCACAGAAATAGATACATGTTGGGGAATATGGTATAAATCAGTAGGAAATCAGTGAGGAAAGGATTTAATAAATGGAGCTGTAAACATTGGTTCTGCTTAAGGAGAAAATAATTATATACCTGGATTATATCCCTATCTCACACCATACAAAAATAAGTTCCAGATAGAGATATCTTAAGTATGAAGAGCAAGCCAAAAACAAGAAAACCAAACAATAACTTCATGATCTTAGAGGAGGAAAAGACTTCTTAAATAAGAACACAATAAAACAAAAACTAAAGGTACTAACTCTAATGGAAATATTGATAAGTATGACAACATTAAAAACTCTAATCCAAAAGACAACCCACAAATTTGGAGAAGATATTTACAATATTTTAGCACAGGATTATATCCAGAATATTCCAAGGTCATCTGCCAATAGGTAAAAAAAAGATCTACTGATATAAATAATATGAATAATAAATTCATAGAAGAGGTAATCCACATGGCAAATTATAATGAAAATTAAAGCCTTAATGAATTACTATTTTGTACCATCAGACTTCCACAACTAAATATCTCAAGAATTGGAAAGAGTATAGGGTAGTAACAGTTTACATGGCTAGGGGTAAAGTATTTAGTGAAGCTGAATGTGTTCATATCCTACAATGCAGCAGTTTCATTTCCAGGATGATTATAATTGGAACCACACAGAAAACGTCTTCCTCCCTAGCTTGTCATGATATTCAAAAGTCCTGCAAACAGGTACTTGCCTTCAGATTAAGTTACTGTTTATGAAAGGTCACGGTTGAATAAACTAACCAGCAACATGGATTATTTTATCACCTTAACTTTTCTCTTTGACAAGAGTACTAAGGGAGGAGCTGTGGGAAGGACAAAAACAATGTCTTAAAAGTGAAAAATACTATTGAGAGGAGATTCAAGGAAATGGAAATAGGCACATTGTCAGCTTTTCCTCCTTGTCCAATTTTGATTCAGCTCTGTCTTTTCAGTTAAACCTCTACTGGGTTTAATGAAGCCTTTGGTCTTGTGGGAACATTAGCAGAGAACACTCGTGAGGGGCTTCTTTCCCAGTGAGCTCAGTGAGCCCTTGGAGATCTACATGGGGGCAATGGAATAAGGATTGTAACATGAGAGAAACTGGGATATTGCTGGATTGATAAGCATTGTGGATCAAGGTTATAGGAGGAAGGTAATCTTGGCTATATTTCATGAATGTGAATGGTTTCCCTGGCCTCCAATGGAGAATTGGCTGAGTCCCCAGCCCTGAACTTGTGGGAGTGAGAGAAAGGGAGGCTCCCACTGGTTTCCTAGTAGGGGTCTATAGCCCATGATAAGGGACACTTATACTCTCAACTCTTTGGGGGACATGTTGTCTCTTAGAGTAATCCAACAACCATGAGCCCCAGTGTGCAGTCAACAGCAAGAACCCAAATATGCAAAATAATAACAAATATATTTTAGTGGATCCAAAAACCTAAGAAGAGATACGTGAAAAACAGATCATGTCCACAGTGAATTAGACCTCCTGAAACAAGCAGATGGGTGCTCCCATCAAGATGGCAGAAGAGAAGGATGTGGAACTCACCTCCTCCCACAAACACATAGAAAATACATCTATATGTGGAACAACTCTCACAGAATACCTACTGAACGCTGGCAGATGATCAAAATTTCAAGAAAGACCTCCACATAACCAGGTAGAACAAATGAAATAGGCAGATGACAATATAAACAAAAAAATAATAAACATTCTTGAAGAAATTAAAGTTGAGCTTTAATTGTATATTTGTACAAAAAGAGATCTAAATGCAGTACATAAACCAAAAATATAAATTTCAAACTAAGTAAATCAGCATATAGGATATCTGTTGCAGTGATAATATAGTAACTAGGATTAATTTACCCTCTCATAGGGGCTTCCCTGGTGGCTCAATGGTTAAGAATCTGCCTGCCAATACAGTGGACACGAGTTTGAGCCCTGGTCTGGGAAGATCCCACATGCTGTGGAGCAACTAAGCCCATGCACCACAACTAGAGCCTGCGTGCCACAACTACTGTGTGTCTAAAGCCCATGCTCCACAACAAGAGAACCCACTGTGATGAGAAGCCTGCGCGCTGCAACGAAGACCCAACGCAGCCAAAAATAAAATGAATAAAATAAGTAAATAAATAAATAAATATAAATATAAATATAAATATAAATATATAAATATATAAATATATAAATATATATATATATATATATATATATATATATATATATATATA
>NW_006797755.1:375105-408136 GCF_000442215.2 Lipotes vexillifer
ATATATATATATAAATTACCCTCTCATAGTAAACAACCAGAAAACAGAATAAAATAGATGAACAAAGTTTTCTGACTGTGGGCAACAGGCTATGGTAAATAGTCATTCCAGGGAGAAAGCAAACAAAATTGGTGAGCCCTACAATCACATTGATTTGCTGCCTGCAGGCATTTTTCAGATCACCATACAAGCAAGCCCTTCAAAGCAGAACACAGTAATTTCACTGAGTTGAGGAGACAGAGATCAGAATTTGAAGAGGTCAAGGCAGCAAAAATTTTGGGGCTGAGTACCAGAGAAGAGAGAACCACGCAGAGAAGAGCTCCAGAAATTTGCATAAGAGTCCCCTTGACCCTGTTGAGAACTCACACAGATTTGGAAGACATGTGAGTTCTGACTAGCCAGACTGGAGTGTCCTGTTGAATTCTCAAGGCATTCAGTGAAATCCTAGAAGAGTCATGCCTTAGTATTAGAACAAATGTATCTTCATCATAAAAGCTACTCTAGATCCATCCTAAGAATGTTTAAAAGTAATCTTTTGGAGGACTAAGTATGCCAATAAATTAGTAATTTAACTGCAAATCCAGAACGAAGTCTAGCACTCTTTAAAGGAAGAAAACATAATCCAGTATTTAATAATGTAAATTTCACAACATTCAGAATCCAACAAAATTGCTAGATGTGATGAGGTAAAAACACAGAGGAAAAAGCTTTGAAAATGACAGTGATGGTGGAACTATAAGACACAAACATTAAAACAGCTGTAGAATTTAAAGGAAAGCATGAATATAATGAGAAGAGAAATAGAAGATATAAAAATGACAAATGGTACTTCTAAAAGTGGAAAATACAATATCTGAAATGGAAAATTTATTGCTTGGGATTAATAGCAGTGTAAATTCTGTAGAAGAAAATATATGTGATAGAAACAATTCAAACTAGAGCAGAAAGAGAAAAGAGATTAAAAAATGAACAAAGCAGAAATTAGTGAAATATAAAATGAACAAACAAATAAAAAAAGTAAAGCCAACAGCTAGGTCTTTGAAAAGATCAGCAAAATTGATAAACTCTAACCAGACGAATCAAGTAAAAAAAAGACAAACACAAATTACCAACATCTGGAATGAAAGAGAGGAAATTACTGCAGATTCTACAAACATTAAAAGGGTAATAAGAGATTATAATTATGAACTTTAGTCTAAGCAAAATAGATAACCTGAATTTCCTATACTTATTAAAGAAATTGAAGTCACTCTAATTGAATTATGCCCACTCCTTGTACTTCCCAAAATCCAGGTATAGGTGGTTTCACTGCTTAACTTGATCAAATCCTTAAAGAAGAAATAATACCAATGCTATACAAACTCTTTCAGAAAATAGAGAGGCAGGAGCACTTCCCAACTTGTTTTATGAGTCCAGCATTATTACGATACCAAAAGTTGATGAGACATTACAAGGAAAAAAAAAAGCTACAGACCAATATCTCTCATGAACCTAAGTATAAAAATCCTTAAAAATACATTAGCAAATAACTCAAAAAATATAGAAAAAGGATAATATATCATTATCAAATACATTTATTGCCAGGAATGCAAAGTTGCTTTAATATTTAAAAATCAACAACTATATTTTCCAATATTAATATACTAAACACAGTAAGCCACATGATTATATTAATAGAGGAAAAAAGTTGGCAAAGTTTAATCCCCATTCATGATAACTCTCTCAACAAATAGTATGTAATTTCCTCACTCAGATATAGGGCATCTACAAATAAGTAGATAATATGAAGGAGAGGATGGTCACTGTTCAGATGCAAATTAATGGCTTTGAAGGCCAGTTGGAAGGAATATTTCAAAACATACAGTGAAAATATAAAGAGTTGGAAATCAAAAGGAAAAGGAAAGAAGTCTTGTATAATGGATTCAGAACACCTATCATAAAAAGCAGAGAAAAGGGAACCCTCCTACACTGTTGGTGGGAATGTAAATGGCACAACCACTATGGAGAAAAGTATGGACGTTCCTTAAAAAACTAAAAGTAGAACTATCATATGACCCAGTAATCCCATTCCTGGGCATATACTCAGAGAAAACCATAATTTGAAAAGATACATGCACCCCAATGTTCACTGCAGCACTATTTACAACAGCCAGGACATGGAAGCAACCTAAATGTCCATCAACAGAGGAATGGATAAAGAAGATGTGGTACACATATACAATGCAATATTACTCAGCCGTAAAAAAGAACAAAATAATGCCATTTATAGCAACATAGATGGACCTAGAGATTGTCATACTGAGTGAAGTAAGTCAGACACAGAAAGACAAATATCATATGATATTGCATATATGTGCAATCTAAAAGAAAAGGTGCAAATGAACTTATTTACAAAACAGAGTAGAGTTACAGATGTAGAAAACAAACATGGTTATCATGGGATAAGGGGAGTGGGAGGGATAATTTGGGAGATTGGGATTGACATATACATAATACTATATATAAAATAAATAACTAATAAGACCTGCTGTATAGCACAGGAACTCTACTCAATACTCTGTAATGGCCTATATGGGAAAAGAATCTAAAAAAAAAAAAACAAGTGTGGTTATATGTATAACTGATTCACTTTGCTGTACACATGAAAGTAACAAAACATTGTAACTCAACTATATGCTGATAAAATATTTTTTTTTAAAAAATAGGCATTTTAGAAGGATATGCAACAGATAGAAGCAATAATTGAACAAATAATACAAGAATTTTTGGAATTCCCTGGCAGTCCAGTGGTTAGGACTCTGTGCTTTCTGCTGAGGGCTTGGGTTCAATCCCTGCTCAGGGAACTAAGATCCCATAAGCTGTGCAGCATGGCCAAAAAAAAAATTTTTTTTTCCCCTAAGTTGAAGATTTGAATGCCATATTGAGGAAAAAAGATACACATATAGGCAAATCTTTATAAAATTATTGAAACCTAAGCATTAAGATAATATGTTACAGATTTTCAAATGAAAGAAAAATTTTTTTACAAACGAAAATGAATTAGAGTATCATTAATCATCTATCTGCAACACCAGAAGGCAGAAAATGTTAATATCTATAGAGTGAAGTAAGGAAAGAGTTGTAACTCAAGAGTTCTTTGTCCAACCCAAATATCAGTCACGGCTAGGGAGGAAGAAAAACTTTGAAGATGTCCAGTAAACCATAAAACTTTACACATATACATCACATATAAGGATTCTGGAAAAAATTGAAGAGAGACATTGAAGTAGGGGAAGATGATGAGGAAATTAAACAGTGGTGAGCATAAAACACTGTTATGTATACATTATGGATATCTAAGTAGATCCACTAACTGGAATTCTGCAAAGTAAATCTAAGTAATAATCTAGAACTAAAAATACTCAATTATCTCAGCAAAACTGGAAGTTAAAAAAAGAATCTTAGCTTAACAGTGTGGAGAAGAAGTACAGGGGAAATTAAATTTGATAAGAAATGGTGGTTATCTTATTTTTGAATAATATTAGAGAAATATAGATCTGATAATGAACACAGGGAAAATTCATCATTAATATGATAGAATAATCTGGCAGAAGTTTGAAGTTAACAAGGGGGAAAATGGAAAGAACAAGTAGTAGATAAATACAAAAAATAATAAAGAACAGTGTAAAATAAATAGTAAAATGAATGAAATGTGTAACAGTATTATACCTAGATATGAATAAGTTTAATTTATTTATTATATTTTTTCAATAAATACACTATAAAACAGGTGATTAATAATGATTGGGAATTAGATAAGAAGATTTTTAAATGTTTCTAGAAAAATAAGTATCTAGGATTTGTCAACAAAAATACAAATAAGAAAAAAAGTGATAGTGGATTTTCCTTATCAGACACAAGAACATACTATAAAGACAGTGTAATCAAAGCAATATTGTGTTGGTATATGCATATACATATAGATCTGAAAATAGAATCCAGATATGTTATATTATATATGAAGATTTATTATATAACAAAAGTGATAGCTTACATTGATGAGAAGTAAATGGATTATTTAATGAAGGACAATGGCTATAGTCTGGGGAAGGTGAATTGGATCTTTCTTGTCAACTTATACATAATTATATCTCAAATGAATTAAAGGTTAAAAAGTAACCAATAAAATAATAACTACCCTAAAAAAATCTAGACATGCAAAGGGGCAGGAAAATGAGATATAATAAAGAGAGGAAACAGTAAATAGAGGCCAACGTACAGATGATTCAGATGCTGGAGTTAACAGATAAGGACTTAAAACTGTTTTGAGTATGTTACAAAATATAGAGAAAAAATTAAAAGGTAGAAATTTTAACAGAGAATTAAAGATTACAAAAAGAATTAAGTGGACATTCTAGAACTAAGAAATAAAATACTTGAAATTAAGAACTTGTTGGATTGGATTAGTCATAGGCTGGACACAGTTAAACTCAAGAGATAGGCCAAAAGAATTATGGGAAAATAACATGGAAAGAGACTAGAGTGTAACAGACATGCGGAATCCATTCAAATGACCTAGTATTCATGTAATTACAGTCTCAGAGGGAAAGAATAATTTTTTAAAAAGTTGATGAAAGACACCAATGTACAGGTTAAAGGAGCTTAGTGAAGCCTAAGCAGAATAAATACAAAGAAAGTCACAACTAGGAACAACATATTCAAACCACTGAAAAAACAAAAGGAATGGGAAAACAATCATAAAGTCAACTGGGCAGGTATAAATTGCTTTTAAAAGAGGAAAAACAGAACTGAAGGCCGAGTTTTCAACAGTATTATAGAAATCACAAAACAATAAAATGACATTTTTTTAAGTGCTAAAAGAAAAAATTGCCCATTGGGAATTCCATATTCTGTTAAAACACCCTTCAATAATGAAGTACATAGTTAGTGGTGAAAAGCTGAAAGCTTTTCCTCTAAGATCAGCAGCAAGACAAGGATGCCCCCTCTCATCACCTTTATTCAACATAGTATTGAAAATCCTAGCCAGAGAAATTTAGCAAGAAAAGAAATAAAATTCATCCAAATCAGAAAGGAAGAAGCAAAACTGTCACTATTTATTGATGACATATGATGTACAGAAAATTCTAAAGACTCCACAAAAAACCTGTTAGAACCAATAAGTAAATTCAGCAAAATTTCAGGATAAAAATCAATATAAAAGTCTATAAATCTAAATCTATTCTATATACTAATAACAAACAGAAGTTAACATTGTTAAAACGTCCATATTACCCAATCTACAGATTCAATGCAATCCTTATCAAAATTCCAATGGCATCTCTCACAGAAATAGAACAAACAATCCTAAAATTCATATGGAACCACAAAAGACCAGGAATAGCCAAAGCAATCTTGAGAAAGGAGAAACCTGGAGGCAAACTATATTACAAAGTTATAGTAATCAAAACAGAATGATATTGGCATAAAAGCAGACATAGATCAGTGGAACAGAATAAAGAGTCCAGAAATAGACTCACACATATGTGGTCAATTAATTTACAACAAAAGAGCCAAGAATATACCACAGTCACCCCTTATTTGCAATTTTGCTTTCTCAGGTTTCAGTTATCTACCATCGACCATGGGGTGAAAATATTAAACAGAAAATTCCAGAAACCAAAACTTCATAAGTTTTAAATTGCATGTCGTTCTGAGTAGCATAATGAAATCTTGCACCATCCTGCCTAGGATGTGAGTCATCCCTTTGTCCAGCATATCAACAGTGTATATGCTATCTGCCTGTTAGTTACTTAGTAGTCATATTGTTTGTAAGATCTACTGTGATGGTAATACAGTGCTTGCGCTCAAGTAGTCCTTATTTTACTTAATAGTAACCCCAAAGTGAAAGAGTAGTGATGCTTGCAATTTGAATATTCTCTTACTGTGCCTAATTTATAAATTGAACTTTATTATAGATATGCATATATAAGGAAAAACGTGGTGTATACAGACATACCTCATTTTATTGTGCTATGTGGATACTGTGCTTTTTACAAATTGAAGGTTTGTGGCAACCCTGTGTAGTCAGATGATGGTTAGCATTTTTTAATAATAAAGTATTTTTTAATTAAGGTAAATATATAGTGCTTTTTTAGACAATACTATTGCATACTTAAGAGACTACAGTATAGTGTAAACATAACTTCTGTATGCACTGGGGAATGAAAAAACATGTATGACTCTCTTTATTGTGATATTCATTTTATTGTGGTGTGGAAATGAACCTGTAATATCTCTGAAGTATGCCGGTACAGGGTTTGGTACTATCCATGGTTTCAGGTATCCACTGGGGATCTTCAACTGTATTCCCTGCAGATAAGGGAGGAATTACTATACAGTGAGGAAAGGACAGTGTCTTCAATAAATTGTGCTGGGTAAACTGGACAGCCATATGCAAAGGAATAAAACTGGAATACTATCCTACACTATAAACAAAAATTAGCTCAAAATGTATTAAAGACTTGAGCTTAAGACCTGAAACAATACAACTAGAAGAAAACATAGGCCGGAAGCTCCTTGATTTTTATCTTAGTGGTGATTTTTTTGGACTTGAAAACAAAGGCAAAGGCATCAAAAGTAAAAACAAACAAGTGGGACTATATCAAACTAAAAAGCTTGGGCACAGCAAAGGAAACCATCAACAATATGAAAAGGCAACCTATGGAATGAGAGAAAATGTTTGCAAATCATATATTGGATAAAGTATATCCAAAGTATAAAAAGAACTCAAACAATTTAATAGCAAAAAACCAAACAATTAAATTTAAAAATGGGCAGAGGATATAAATAGACATCTTTCTAAAGCAGACATACAGAGGCCAACAGGTACAAGAAAGTGTGCTCAATATCACTAATCAGGGGAATGCAAATCAAAACCAGAATGAGATTCCATCTCACACCTGTTAGAATGAATATTTTTAAAAAGAGAAGAAATAACAAGTGTTGAATAGGGTGTGGAGAAAAGGGAACACTTGTACATTGTTGGTGGGAATGTAAATTGATATAGCCACTATGGAGAACAGTATGCAGGTGCCTCACAATATTAAAAATAGAACTATCATATGATCCAGAAATTCCACTTCTGGGAATATATCCAAAAGAAACAAAAATACTAAATCAAAAAGATATCTTCACCCCCATTTCAGCATTATTTATAATAGCCAAGACATAGAAGCAAACTAAGTATCTATTGATAGATGAATGAATAAAGAAGTTGTAGTATTTATATTACACTGGAATATTATTCAGCAATAAAAAGAAGGAAATCTTGTCATTTGTGATGACATAAATGGACCTTGAGGGCATTATGCTAAGAGAAATAAGTCAGAAAGTCAGACAGAGTAGAACAAATACTGTATGATCTCACTTATATGTGGAATCTAAAAACAAACAGACAAACAAACCAAACTCATAGATACAAAGGACAGATTGGTGGCTCAAAATGGGTGTGGTCAAAATGGGTTAAGGTGGTTAAAAGGTACAAACTTTCAGGTACAAAATAAGTCATGGTGACTTAATGTACAGCATGAAAACTAGAGTTAAAAATCCCATTTTGTATGTATGAAAGTTGCTAAGAGAGTAAATTTTAAATGTTGTCATCACAAGAAAAAACTCGTAAGTATGGGTGATTATGGGTGGTAACTAGACTTACTGTAGTAATTATTTTGCAATATATACAAATATTGAAAAATTACGTTGGACACCTGAAACTAATATAATATATATGTCACTTATACCTCAATTTTAAAAAAAGAAGTAAAATTAAAATGTTCTCAGACAAAAAAAGCTGAGGAAATTTGTTGCTGGTATACATTAAAAAATAGTAAATGAAGTCATTTAAGTTGAGTAAAAGCAATCTCATAGAAGAAAATAGAATACATCCTAAGGTAATCCCAGATGGCAGCAAAGAACTGAAAGATAGATGTAGAGCACTAGAAAGGTAAATGTGTTGATGAATATAAAAGAATATTAACTGTTTAAGACCAAAGTAATAATGTTTTGTGGTGTTAATTGCTCATCTAGAAATATCACAATAATAGCACAAAAGATGGGAGGGTTAATTGTTGTTACATTTCTTCAATGTTCTTGTACAATTTGGGAAATGCTAAAAGTATCAATTTAAGTAAGACTATAATAAGTTAAGCATTCATATTTTAACTCTAGGGTAACCATTAAAAGAAAAAATATAAAATGTTCTAACTACAATACTGAAGTTAGGTAAAGTAGATAAAAATAGAATTTCTTAAAGTACTTGATTAATACAAAACAAGGCAGGAAAAGAGAAATAAAGGAAAGAAAAACAGGTGGGATAAATAGAATAAATAAAAACAAATAGGAAAATAAAATACTTAAATTAACAATAAGAAAAATTACATGAAATGTAAATGGTCAAAAAACTCCAATGAGAAGACAAAGATTATTAGACTGTATTTAAGAAAACAAGACTCAACTGTATCCTATTTACAAGAGCCAAACTTAAAATATAAGAACATAGGTAGGCAGAAGTTGAAAGAATAGGGAAATATATAACATGACATACTAACTCACAGAACCTAGGGTGACTATATCCATATCAGAAAATTTAGACTTTAAGGCAAAAAGCATATTTCATAATAAAAAAGAAAATATAATTATAAAATTGTGTGCAGATAGTAACATAATTTTAAGTTGTATTAATCAAGAATTGGCAGGAAATGGAAGAAGAAACAGACAAATTCACAATCAGAGTTTAAGATAAGACAAGCAGAAAAAATTAATAAAGATATATAAAATTTGAACAACCAACCTGCCATAATCAACCTGACCTAACCAACTTGACATAACTGACATAAGAAAGAATACACGAACTTTTCAAGTGGTCATGGAACATTGAACAAAAGATAGTGTATGCTGAGCTATAAAAAAATTCTTAAGAAATATCAAAGGATTGAAAACATAAACAGAGTATATTCTCTTGTCATATTGGAAGTAAGCTATAAATCAATAGAAGAAATATAGATAGAAAATCTCCCAAAATTGGAAATTTCAAATTTCAAAGCAGTACATTTCAATATAACTCATTGAGCCAAATGGGAAAACCCAGTTGAAATGATAAAATATTTTGAACTGAATAATAATGAAAATATAACATATTGAAACATATACAGCACAGATAAAGCAGTATGTAAAGGGAAAACTTTAGCTTTAAATGTATGTACTAGAAGAAGAAAGGGTGACAATCGATGATCAAAGCTTTTATTTCAAGGGGCTAGAAAAAGAACTGCAAATTAAACACAAAGGATGTGAGAAGAAGCATATGTGAATAGAAAAAGAAAAAGAAATGAAGTGGAAAGCAAAGGTACAGTCAAGAATATCGACAAAGGCGAAAGTTGTATAGTGATTAATGTATCAACTGGACTGGACCACAGGGTGTGCAGATATTTGGGTCAATACTATTCTGGGTGTGTCTGTGAGGGATGTTTTTGGATGAGATTAACATTTGAATCAATAGACTAAATAAAGCAGACTGTCTTCCCGACGTGGGTGAGCCTTTAATTTTGTAAAGGCCTTAATAGAACACAAAGGCTGAATAGTACAGTATTCCTTCTCTCTCTGACAGTCTTCAAGCTGGGACATCCTGCCTTCACACTTGAACTCAGACTGGAACTAATATCATCAGTTCTCCTGCTTCTCAGGCTTTTGGACTCAGACTGGAAAGAGATTATCACTTCTCCTTGGTCTCCAGATTGCTGACTGCAGATATTAGGATTTATCTGCTTCCATAATCATGTGAGCCATTTCCTATTGGTTCTGTTTCTCTGGAGAACCCTGACTAGATTTTGGTACCAGGAGTGGTTCTTCGTGGGATGCCTCAGCCTCTGTAATCCTGTAAGCCAATTCCTTATAATAAATCTCTTTATTTACATCCCTTATGGGTTCTGCATTTATGGAGAGCCCTGGTGAAGACAAGTTGCATATTTGAATATTTCAATAAAATTTTACTAACACCTAGAAAGATTGATCAAGAAATAAAAGAGAAATAAAACAATTATTACTAAAAATAAAATTTTTGTCATCACATATTTATGATATATGAAATTAAATTAAGAATATAATAAAGCTTATTTGCACAACACTAAGTTTAAAACTTGAAAGAGAAAATTTTCTTGAAAAACGTAATTCATCAAAACTGACATAAGAAGTAATTGAACCATATCAAAGTTTTTTATCTGTTAAAAGAAATTGAATCCTTCCCACAAAGAAAACTCCAGGAAGAGATGTCCTCACTGGCAAATTTTCCCAAACATTTAAAGAAAAAAAATATCAACCTAACAAACTTTTTCAGAGACTCCGGAAAGAGAATATACTTCTTGTTTTAAGAGACCAACATAATCCCAACACCAAAACCTGAAAATAAGGTTAAAAGGAGGTAAAATTAGAGGCTTATATCTCATATGAAAATAGATGTGAATTCTTAAACATAAGATTAGCAAACTGAATACAGTAAATGTGAAATGGATAATAAATCATGACTAAGGTTTATCCAAGGAATGCAAGGTCAGTTGAACATTAAAAAATCAAACAATAAAAAAATCAATTTAATTTATAACATTAACAGAATGAGAAAAAAAAGGTCATCTCAATATATAGGAAAAGCATTTGATAAAATTCAATCCGTATTCATAAGAAGAACTAACAGGAAACTGTACTCAGAAAACTGAGAGTACAAAGGAGCATCCTTGACCTGATAAAGAGCATATATAAAAAATGTACAGCTAAGCCCATAATTAGTATTAAATATTGAATGTTTGCCCCCGTTCTTGAGTTTGGGAAGAAGAAAGGATTTCCACTATCACCATTTCTACTCAACATTATTCTGGAGGTCATATCCAAGAAAAATGAGCAAGAGAAAGAAATTGAAGTGCAAATACTAGAAAAAAAGAAGTAGTAATGTTTTTTTTTTTAAGGTGACATGAATATATATGTAGAAAATCCAAAAGAATTTACAAATTGGTTTATTTATTTATTTAACATGTTTATTGGAGTATAATTGCTTTACAACAGTGTGTTACTTTCTGCTTTATAACAAAGTGAATCAGCTATACATATATCACCATATCTCCTCCCTCTTGCATCTCCCTCCCATCCTCCCTATCCCACCCCTCTAGGTGGTCACAAAGCACCGAGCTGATCTCCTTGTGCTATGCAGCTGCTTCCCACTAGCTATCTATTTTACATTTGGTAGTGTATATATGTCCATGCCACTCTCACTTCATCCCAACTTACCCTTCCCCCCGCCATGTCCTCAAGCCCATTCTCTACATCTGCGTTGTTATTCCTTTATATGGATTCCATACATACGTGTTAGCATACGGTATTTGTTTTTCTCTTTCTGACTTACTTCACTCTGTATGACAGACTCTAGGCCCATCCACCTCACTACAAATAACTCAGTTTCGTTTGTTTTTATGGCCGAGTAATATTCCATTGTATATATGTGCCACGTCTTCTTTATCCATTCATCTGTCAATGGACACTTAGGTTGCTTCCATGTCCTGGCTATTGTAAATAGAACTGCAATGAACATTGTGGTACATGACTCTTTTTGAATTATGGTTTTCTCAGGGTATATGCCCAGTAGTGGGATTGCTGGGTTGTATGGTAGTTCTATTTTTAGTTTTTTAAGGAACCTCCATACTGTTCTCCATAGTGGCTGTATCAATTTACATTCCCACCAACAGTGCAAGAGCGTTCCCTTTTCTCCACACCCTCTCCAGCATTTATTGTTTGTAGAGTTTTTGATGATGGCCATTCTGACTGGTGTGAGGTGATACCTCATTGTAGTTTTGATTGGCATTTCTCTAATGATTAGCGATGTTGAGCATCCTTTCATATGTTTCTTGACAATCTGTATATCTTCTTTGGAGAAATGTCTATTTAGGTCTTCTGCCCACTTTTGGATTGGGTTGTTTGTTTTTTTGATACTGAGCTGCATGAGCTGCTTGTAAATTTTGGAGATTAATCCTTTGTCAGTTCCTTCATTTGCAAATACAAACTGTCATATTTAATATTTGAATTTAGAAAGGTCTTTGGATACAATATAAAATTATTATTTATTATAAAATAAATATAAACATTTTTATTTCTTATATATTCTAGAAATAAATAATAAATATTTAGTATCAAAAATCATACAAATTTCTAGGAATAAGTTAGCATTGTGAAATATGTACAAGAGTTCTACATTGGAAATTAAAAAAAAATATTTTTAAAGAAATTAAGGACGATCTAAATAACTGGAATAATATAGCATTTTCATGGAATGGAAGGCTTATGTCTTTAATGTCAATTGTTGGAGGAGATCAAGATGGCAGAGGTGGAGGATGCAGAACTCACTTACCCCCACAAACATGTCGAAAATATATCTACATGTGGAACAATTCTCACTGAAAACTGGAGACTGGCAGAAAGATTCCTGTACAACCAAGGTTGTAAGAAAGATCCACATGGAACTGGGTAGGAAGTGAAGAGAATTGATCAGGTTGGGACCTGTGCCTCAGGGATAGAACTCAGAGATAAAGGGAGATTACATGGGCAGAGATCTTTGCTGGGGAGTGAGCAGTTCAAGAGACATATTGGGCACCCCAATCCTGGGGTCCAATATAGGAAAGATGAGCCCCCTTGGCTGGCTGGAAGGCTGTTGAGACTAACAGAGGGGCTGTTGGAAGACTGGGCTCCATTCAGAAGGAGTGTGTGTGCCCTTGCTTGCTCCTGAAGCAGGATGGAGAAGGTGTAATTAAACTTTGAGGGTGGTTGACTGGTTTTCCACAAGTGCCCTGGTGTGTGTCCCAACCCGAGCCGAGTGAACACTCCAGCCCCTTTTTCTTCACAGCTCCACACTGGAGCAAGTGCTGCCATGACTGAGGAAAGATCTCAGCTGTGAGACACTGAGGCATCTGAGCAGGGTGGGGGCAACCATTACCAGCACTTGCACAGGCAGTGAATCAGAAAACATCCCAAAGTCTGTCTCTAGCCAAACTGCTGAAGCCTGCATCCCATCACATGCCAAGAGCCCATACAGGCACCTTTTACTCCAGCAATGCTCCCCTCTGGGGCAAGGGTGCTGGTGCTTGGATGGAGAGAGCTCACACTTAAAGCAAAAAAAGACAGCATAGTTCTGACCCTCAGGGCTTCTGCTCTAGTTACTTGAGACCTACACCCATCCCCATAGGGTGGTGACAGTCACTGAGTAGAGGGGAAGCTCTGCCTCACAGCTGGCTACTGCCATAGCTCCTCCTTCTTCATCCCCACTTCTTACCAAGGTGATAGCTGCCAGCACACATTGAGGTAAGATGTGACTTGTGTTCATGTCAAATTAAGCTCTCCCACTAAAGCCAGTGGGCACATACAAACTGTATAGGGATGCTCCCACATAAGGAGACTACTTCAAGACTGCAATAAATCATTATTTCACCTAATTTTATAGAGACAGAGATAGTTAAGCAAAATGAGAAGATGAAGGAATTGGTCTCAATTGAAAGACAAGAGAAAATCCATGAAAAAACAACCAATGAAATAGAAACAATTTACCAGGTAAAGAATTAGTAATAAGAATGCTAACTGAATTAGGGAAAAGAATAAATGAACACAGTGAAAATTTTAACAAGACTAGAAAATATAAAAAAAGAAACAGTTTATTCCAGAACCGAAGAATACAATAACTGAAATGAAAAACACACTAGAAAGAATTAACAGCAGATTAGGTGATACAGCAGAATGCATAAGTGATCTGGAAGACAGAATAATGTAAATCAC
Organism: Lipotes vexillifer; assembly: GCF_000442215.2. Classification (NCBI taxonomy): domain Eukaryota; kingdom Metazoa; phylum Chordata; class Mammalia; order Artiodactyla; family Lipotidae; genus Lipotes; species Lipotes vexillifer. Next base: position 388,939 of record NW_006797755.1, read on the forward strand.
CCAATCAGAACCACAGAAGAAAACAAATTTTAAAAAAATGAGAACAGTTTAAGAGATCTGTGGGAAAACGTTAAACATACCAACATTTACATTATAGCTGTCCCAGAAGGAGAAGAGAGAGAAAGGGTTGAAAAATCTACCTGATGAAATTATGGCTGAAAACTTCCCAAAGCTGAAGAAGGACACAGAAACCCAGGTACAGGAAGCACAGAGGGTCTCAAACAAGATGAACACAAAAAGATCCACACAAAACAGAGTCAGTTACAAGGAAACCCCCATAAGCCTATCAGCTGATTTTTTTTCAGAGCTAAGACACATACTGACTGAAAGTGAGGGGATGGAAAAAGACATTTCATGCAAACAGAAACAACAAGAAAGCAAGGTAGCAATACTGATATGAAACAAAATAGACTTTAAGATAAATCACTAACAAAAGACAAAGAAGGTCATTATATAATGATAAAGGGATAAATACTAGAAGAAGATATTATACTTATTAACATATATGAACTCAATACAGGAGCACCTAAATACATAAATCAAATATTAACAGAAATAAAGGGAGAATTGATAATAATACAATAAGAGTAGGGGATTTTAACACCCAACTTCCATCAATGGACAGATCATCCAGACAGAAAATCAACAAGAAAACAGTAGTCTTAAATGACATAATAGGCCAGTTGGACTTAAAAGGCATCTACAGGACATTCCACCCACAAACAGCCAAATAGACATTCTTTTCAAGCAAGCGTGGAACTCCAGGATAGATCACATTCTTGGCCACAAAACAAGTCTTGACAAGTTTTAGAGGACAGAAATTATATCAATTATTTTTTTCCAAACACAATGGTATGAAACTAGAAATTAAATAAAGAAAAATGGGAAAAGTGCAAACACGTGGAGACTAAACAACATGCTCCTAAAAATCCCAATATCTAAACAATGAAATCAAAGAAGAAATCAGAAAATACCTTGAGGCAAATGAAAATGGAAACACAACTTTCCAAAATCTATGGGATGTAGCAAAACCAATTCTAAGAGGGAAGTTTATAGCAATATAGGCCAACCTAAAGAAACAAGAGCTATCTCAAATAAACAACCTAACCTACCCACTATAGGAATTAGAAAAAGAAGAACAAACAAAGCTCAAAGCCAGCAGAAGGAAGGAAATAATAAAGATCAGTGAGGAAATAAATAAAATAGAGGCCAAAAAAAAAAAAAAAAGAAAACCAATAGAAAAGTTCAATGAAAGCAAGGGCTGTTTTTTGAAAAGATAAAATTAATAAACCTTTAGCCAGATTAATCAAGAAGAAAAGAGAGATGAGCAAAATAAAAGAAAGAGTAGAAATAGCAGCCAGTATCACAGAAATACAAAAATTCAGAAGAGAATACTACAAACAGTTAAATGGCAAAAAATTGGACAACCTGGATTAAATGGACCAATTTCTAGAAACATGCAAACTTCCAAGACTGAATGAGGAAGAAGTAGGCAATCTTAACAGACTGATCACTAGTAGTGAAACTGAATTTGTAATTAAAAAACTCGCAGCAAACAAAAGTCCAGGAGTGGTCAATTTCTCAGGGGAATTCTACCACATATATAAAAAAGAGTTAATACTTATCCTCAAACTATTCCAGAAAGTTTAAGAGGGTTGGAAAACCCCAAATTCATTCTTCAAGGCCCCTATTACCCTGATACATGAACCAGACAAAGAAAGTACAAAAAATGAATATTACAACACCATTGTAAAGCAATTATACTCCAGTAAAGATGTTAAAATTTGAAAAAATGAATATTACAGGTCAATGATGAATATAGATGCAAAAATCCTCAAAAAATATTACCAAACCAAATTCAACAATATATAAAAAGGACCATACACCATGATCAAGTGTGATTTATTCCAGGGATTCAAGGACAGTTCAACATTCACAAATCAATCAATGTGATATACCACATTAACAAAAGGAAGGATAAAAATCACATGATCATCTCAATAAATGCTGAAAAAGCAATTAACAAAATTCAACATCCATTCACAAAAAACTCTCAGCAAAGTGGGTACAGAAGGAGCATATCTCAACATAATAAAGGCGTTTTATAACAAACACAGCTATCATGATGCCCCATGGTGAAAAACTGAAAGATTTTCCTCTAACATCAGGAATAAGACAAGGATGCCCACTCTCCCCACTTCCATTTAACATAGTATTAGAAGTCCTAGCCTTAGCAATCAGACTAGAAAAAGACATAAGAAGCATCCAAATTGGAAGGAGAGAAGTAAAATTGTCACTATTTGCAGATCACATGATATGCAGATCACTATATGTAGAAAACTGAAAAGTCTCCATCAAAAAACTATTAGGACAAATGACCTCAGCAAAGTTGCAGGATAAAAGGTTAGTATACAGAAATATGTTGCTTTTGTATACACTAATAATGAACTATTGGTAAGAGAAAGCAAGAAAACAGTGCTGCTTAAAATTGTTTCAAAATAGTAAAATACCTAGGAATAAACTTAACTAAGGAAGTGAAAGATAGATCCTATGAAAACTATAAAACAATGATGATGGAACTTGAACATGATACAAAGAAATGGAAAGATGTTTCATTTTCTTGGACTGGAAGAATTAATATTGTTAAAATGTCCGTACTACCGAAAGCAATCTGCAGATTTAATCCAATCCCAGTGAAAATACCCATGACATTTTTTTTTAGAACAAATAATCCTAAAATTTGTATGGACCTATTAAACTGTAAAACAATGAGATTAGAACATTTCCTCACATCATATGCAAAAATAAATTTAGAATAATTAAAGACCTAAATTTAAGAATTGAAACCATAAAACTCTGATAAGAAAATATAGGCAGAAGACTTTTTGACATACATCATAACAAGATATATATTTTTTGATCTGTCTTCCAAGGTAAAAGAAACAAATAAAAGCAAAAATAAAGAAATGGGACCTAATTAAACTTAAAAGGTTTTTCACAACAACTGAAACAATCAACAAAGCAAGAAGACAACCTACTGAATGGGATAAAATATCTTCAAATGATATGGATGATAAAGGGTTAATATCCAAAATATATAAATAACTCATACAATTCATTATCAAAAAAAAGAAACAACCTGATTAAAAATTGGGCAGAAGACCTGAATAGCAAATTTTCCAAAGAAGATATACAGATGGCTAACAGGCAAATGAAAAGATGTCCAACATCATTAGAGAAATGCAAATCAAAACCACAATGAGATACCACCTCATATCTGTCAGAATGGCTATCATAAAATTCAACAGATAACAAATGTTGCCCAGGATGTGGAGAAAAGGGAACCCTTGTACACCACTGGTGCAAATGTAGATTAGTGCAGCCACTATGGAAAACAGTATGGAGGTTCCTCAAAAAACTAAAAATATCAATAGAACTACCATATAATCTAGCAATGCCACTCCTGGGCACTGATGAAAATGAAAACTCTAAGTACAAAAGATACATGCATCCCAATATTCATTGTGATATTATTTATCAGAAGATACAGAAGAAACCTAAGTGTCCATCAAAAGACGAATGGATAAAGAAGGTGTGAGATTATATATATATATATATATACACACACACACACACACAGAGAAAATGGAATATTACTCAGCCATAAACATTAAATGAAATTCTGACATTTGCACAAGGTGGAGGGACCCAGAGAGTATTATGCTTGGTGAAATAAGTCAGACAGAGAAAGACAAACACTCTATTTTATCACTTACACATGTAACTTAAAAAAATAAAAGAAACAAATGTATGTAACAAACAGCAACAGACTCACAGATATAGTGAACAAACTAGTGGTTATCCATGGGGAGAGGGAAGTTGGGAGGGGTAAGATAGGTGTATGAGATTATGAGATACCAGCTACTATGTATAAAGAAATAAGCAACAAGGATATACTGTGCAGCACAGGGAAATTTAGCCATTGTTTTATAATAACGTTATTTGGAGTATAGTCTATAAAAACATTGAAACACTTTGTTGTACAGCTCAAAGTAATATAATATTGTAAATCAACTATACTTCAATTTTAAAAAGTGTCAATTGTCCCCAGCTAGTCAAGGCAATTTTTAAGAAATAAAACAAAGTTTAAGAACTTATGCACTACTAGATATCAAGACACTAAAAAGCTACAGTAACTAAGGGTGTGGTATTTCTCCAAGGTTAGAAAGTTAAAAACTACAGAATGAAGAAAAATTCTACCCCTATATGATCACCTGATTTACTACAAGGGTTCCACTGCATTTCAGGGGGTAAAGGATGGTCTTTTCAATAAATGATGGTGGAATAATTAGATATCTCTATGGAAAAAATAAACATTGACCCCTAACAAAAAATTCTGTTCAGGGTGGATCAAAGCTCTAAATATAAATGGCAAAATAACAAAGCTTCTAGAAGAAAGCAGGAGAATTTCCTCATTATCTTGGGGCATGCAGTTTTCTTAAATAGGATAGAAAAAAAGCACTAACTATAAAATAAAAGACTGGGAAATTGAACTTCATTAAAATTAAGAACTTCTGTTTTTTGAAATACACCACTGAAAGAGTGAAAAGGGAAGCCATACATTGGGAGAAGATATTCATAATACATACATCCAGCAAAGACATGAATCCAGAATATACAAAGAGGCTTACTAGTCATTAATTAAAAGACAAATAATCTCTTTACAAAATGGACAAAGGATCTGAATAGGCACTTCATAAAACTAGCTTCATAAAAACTAACAGGGGCATGGAATAAAGCTCAACATCATTACTCATCAAGGAAACACAAATTTAAACCAAATGAGAGGACACGGGAGAAGATGGCGGAAGAGCAAGATGTGGAGATCACCTTCCTCCCCACAGATACATCAGAAATACATCTATACGTGGAACTGCTCCTATAGAACACCCACTGATCGCTGGCAGAAGACCTTGGACCTCGCAAAAGGCAAGAAAACTCCCCATATACCAGGGTAGGGCAAAAGTTAAAAGAATAAACAGAGACAAAAGAATAGGGAAGGGACCTGGACCAGTGGGAGGGAGCTGTGAAGGAGGAAAGGTTTCCACACACTAGGAGGCCCCTTCTCTGGCGGAGACTGCAGGTGGTGGAGGGGGGAAGCTTCAGAGCCTCGGAGGAGAGCACAGCAACAGGGGTGTGGAGGGCAAAGGAGAGAGATTCCTGCACAGAGGATCAGGGCCGACCAGCACTCACCAGCCCGAGAGGCTTGTCTGCTCACCCGCCGGGGCGGGCGGGGCTGGGAGCTGAGGCTCGGGCTTCGGTCGGAGCGCAGGGAGAGGACTGGCGGCGTGAACACAGCCTGAAGGGGCTAGTGCGCCATGGCTAGCCGGGAGGGAGTCCGGGAGAAGTCTGGAGCTGCCGAAGAGACAAGAGACTTTTTCTTGCCTCTTTGTTTCCTGGTACACGAGGAGAGGGGATTAAGGACGCTGCTTAATGGAGCTCCAGAGACGGGCACGAGCCGTGGCTATAAGCACGGACCCCAGAGACGGGCATGAGACACTAAGGCTGCTGCTGCTGCCACCAAGAAGCCTGTATGCGAGCACAGGTCACTATCCACACCTCCCCTCCGTGGAGCTTGGGCAGCCCACCACTGACAGGGTCCTGTGATCCAGGGACATCTTCCCCGGGAGAATGCACAGTGCACTTCAGGGTGGTGCAACGTCACGCCAGCCTCTGCCACCGCAGGCTCGCCCCGAACTCCATACCCTCCCTCTCCCCAGCCTGAGTGAGCCAGAGCTGCCGAATCAGCTGCTCCTTTAACCCCGTCCTGTCTGAGCGAAGAACAGACGCCCTCAGGCGAACTACACTCAGAGGCGGGTCCAAATCCAAAGCTGAACCCCAGGAGCTGTGTGAAAAAAGAAGAGAAAGAGAATTTTCTCCCAGCAGCCTCAGGAGCAGTGGATTAAATCTTCACAATCAACTTGATGTACCCTGCATCTGTGGAATACCTAAATAGACAATGAATCATCCCAAATTGAGGAGGTGGACTTTGGGAGCAAGATATATTATTTTTTCCCCTTTTCCTCTTTTTGTGAGTGTGTATGTGTATGCTTCTGTATGAGATTTTGTCTGTAGAGCTTTACTTTCACCATCTGACATAGGGTTCTGACCATCTGGTTTTGTTTTTTTTTTTACTTTCAAAAAATGTTTTACCTAATAATAATTTTTTATTTTAATAACGTTATTTTATTTTATCTTACTTTATTTTATTTGATCCTCTTTCTTTCTTTCCTTCTATTTTTTCTCCTTTTTATTCTGAGCCGTGTGGAGAACAGGCTCTTGGTGCTCCAGCCAGGTGTCAGGGCGGTGCCACTGAGGTGGGAGAGACAACTTCAGGAGACTGCTCCACAGGAGACCTCCCAGCTCCATGTAATATGAAATGGCGAAAATCTCCCAGAGATCTCCATCTCAACACCAAGACCCAGCTTCACTCAACGACCAGCAAGCTACAGTGCTGCACACCCCATGCCAAACAACTAGCAAGATTGGAACACAACCCCACCCATTAACAAAGAGGCTGAATAAAGTCATAATAAGGCCACAGACACCTGGAAACAAACCACCAGATGTGGACCTGCCCACCAGAAAGACAAGATCCAGCCTCATCCACAAGAACAAAGGCATTAGTCCCCTCCAACAGGAAACCTACACAACCCACTGAACCAACCTTAGCCACTGGGGACAGACACCGAAGTTAACGGGAACAATGAACCTGCAGCCTGCGAGAAGGAGACCCCAAACACAGAAAAACACACAGCAGATGAAGGAGCAAGGTAAAAACCCACCGGACCTAACAAATGAAGAGGATATAGTCAGACTACCTGAAAAAAGAATTCAGAAAAATGATAGTAAAGATGATCTAATATCTTGGAAATAGAATAGAGAAAATGCAAGAAACATTTAACAAGGACCTAGAAAAACTAAAGAGGAAACAAACAATGATGAACAACACAGTAAATGAAATTAAAAATACTCTAGAAGGGATCAATAGCAGAATAACTGTGGCAGAAGAATGGATAAGTGACCTGGAAGATAAAACAGTTGAAATAACTACTGCAGAGCAGAATAAAGAAAAAAGAATGAAAAGAACTGAGGAAAGTCGCAGAGACCTCTGGGACAACATTAAACGCACCAACATTCGAATTATAGGGGTTCCAGAAGAAGAAGAGAAAAAGAAAGGGACTGAGAAAATATTTGAAGAGATTATAGTTGAAAACTTCCCTAATATGAGAAAGGAAATAGTTAATCAAGTCCAAGAAGCACAGAGAGTCCCATACAGGATAAATCCAAGGAGAAACATACCAAGACACATATTAATCAAACAGTCAAAAATTAAATACAAAGAAAACATATTAAAAGCAGCAAGGGAAAAACAACAAACAACACACAAGGGAATCCCCATAAGGTTAACAGCTGATTTTTCAGCAGAAACTCTGCAATCCAGAAGGGACTGGCAGGACATATTTAAAGTGATGAAGGAGAAACACCTACAACCAAGATTCCTCTACCCAGCGAGGATCTCATTCAGATTTGATGGAAAAATTAAAAGCTTTTCAGACAAGCAAAAGCTGAAAGAGTTCAACACCACCAAAACAGCTCTACAACAAATGCCAAAGGAACCTCTCTAAGAGGGAAACAAGAGAAGAAAAGGACCTACAAAGACAAACCCAAAACAATTAAGAAAATGGTAATAGGAACATACATATCGATAATTACCTTAAATGTCAATGGATTAAACGCTCCCACCAAAAGACATAGACTGGCTGAATGGTTACAAAAACAAGACCCATATATATGCTGTCTACAAGAGACCCACTTAGACCTAGGGACACCAACAGACTGAAAGTGAGGGGATGGAAAAAGGTATTCCATGCAAATGGAAATCAGAAGAAAGCTGGAGTAGCAATTCTCATATCAGACAAAATAGACTTTAAAATAAAGACTATTCCAAGAGACAAAGAAGGACACTACATAATGATCAAGGGATTGATCCAAGAAGAAGATATAACAATTGTAAATATTTATGCACCCAATATAGAAGCACCTCAATAATAAGGCAAATAGTAACAGCCATAAAAGGGGAAATCGACAGTAACCCAATCATAGTAGGGTACGTTAACACCCACTTTCACCAATGGACAGGTCATCCAAAATGAAAATAAATAAGGAAACACAAGCTTTAAATGATACATTAAACAAGATGGACTTAATTGATATTTATAGGGCATTCCATCCAAAAACAACAGAATACACATTTTTCTAAAGTGCTCATAGAACATTCTCCAGGATAGATCATATCTTGGGTCACAAATCTAGCCCTGGCAAGTTTAAGAAAATTGAAATTGTATCAAAAATCTTTTCTGACCACAATGCTATGAGACTAGATATCAATTACAGGAAAAGATCTGTAAAAAATACAAACACATGGAGGCTAAACAATACATTACTTAATAACGAAGTGATCACTGAAGAAATCAAAGAGGAAATAAAAAAATTCCTAGAAACAAATGACAATGGAGACATAACGACTCAAAACCTATGGGATGCAGCAAAAGCAGTTCTAAGAGGGAAGTTTATAGCAATACAATCCTACCTTAAGAAACAGGAAACTTCTTAAATAAACAACCTAACCTTGCACCTAAAGCAATTAGAGAAATAAGAACAAAAATCCCCAAAGTTAGCTGAAGGAAAGAAATAAAGATCAGATCAGAAATAAATGAAAAAGGAATGAAGGAAATGATAGCAAAGATTAATAAAACTAAAAGCTGGTTCTTTGAGAAGACAAACAGAATTGATAAACCGTTAGCCAGACTCATCAAGAAAAAGGAGAAGACTCAAATCAATAGAATTAGAAATGAAAAAGGAGAAATAACAACTGACACTTCAGAAATACAAAAGATCATGAGAGATTACTACAAGCAACTCTATGCCAATAAAATGGACAACCTGGAAGAAATGGACAAATTCTTAGAAATGCACAACCTTCTGAGACTGAACCACGAAGCAATAGAAAATATGAACAGATGAATCAGAAGCACTGAAATTGAAACTGTGATTAAAAATCTTACATCAAACAAAAGCCCAGGACCAGATGGCTTCACAGGCGAATTCTATCAAACATTTAAAGAAGAGCTAACACCTATCCTTCTCAAAATCTTCCAAAATATAGCAGAGGGAGGAACACTCCCAAATTCATTCTACGAGGCCACCATCACCCTGATACCAAAACCAGACAAAGATGTCACAAAGAAAGAAAACTACAGACCAATACCACTGATGAACATAGATGCAAATATCCTCAACAAAATACTAGCAAAACGAATCCAACAGCAAATTAAAAGGATCATACACCATGATCAAGTGGGGTTTATTCCAGGGATGCAAGAATTCTTCAATATACGCAAATCAATCAACATGATACACCATATTAACAAATTGAAGGAGAAAAACCATATGATCATCTCAATAGATGCAGAGAAAGCTTTTGACCAAATTCAACACCCATTTATGAAAAAAACCCTGCAGAAAGTAGGCATAGAGGGAACTTTCCTCAACATAATAAAGACCATATATGACAAACACACAGCCAACATAGTCCTCAATGGTGAAAAAGTGAAACCATTTCCAATAAGATCAGGAACAAGGCAAGGTTGCCCACTCTCATCATTCTTATTCAACATAGTTTTGAAAGTTCTAGCCACAGCAATCAGAGAAGAAAAAGAAATAAAAGGAATCCAAATCAGAAAAGAAGTAGTAAAGCTGTCACTGTTCACAGATGACATGATACTGTACATAGAGAATCCTACAGATGCTACCAGAAAACTACTAGCGCTAACCAATGAATTTGGTAAAGTAGCAGGATACAAAATTAATGCACAGAAATCTCTGGCATTCTTATACACTAATGATGAAAGATCTGAAAGTGAAATTAAGAAAACACTCCCATTTACCATATCAACAAAACAAATAAAATATTTAGAAATAAACCTACCTAAGGAGACAAAAGACCTGTATGCAGAAATTTATAAGACACTGATGAAAGAACTTAAAGATGATACAAATAGATATACCATATTCTTGCACTGGAAGAATCAACATTGTGAAAATGAGTCTACTACCCATAGCAATCTACAGATTCAATGCAATCCCTATCAAACTAAAACTGGCATTTTTCACAGAACTAGAACAAAAAATTTCACAATTTGGATGGAAACACAAAAGACCCCAAAGGGCCAAAGCAATCTTGAGAACTAAAAGTGGAGCTGGAGGAATCAGGCTCCCTGACTTCAGACTATACTACAAAGCTACAGTAATCAAGACAGTATGATACTGGCACAAAAACAGAAATATAGATCAATGGAACAGGATAGAAAGCCCAGAGATAATCCCACACACATATGGTCACCTTATCTTTGATAAAGGAGGCAAGAATATACAGTGGAGAAAAGACTGCCTCTTCAGTACGTGGTGCTGGGAAAACTGGACAGCTACATATAAAAGTATGAGATTAGAACACTCCCTAACACCATGCACAAAAATAAGCTCAAAATGGATTAAAGACCTAAATGTAAGCCCAGACACTATCAAACTCGTAGAGGAAAACATAGGCAGAACACTCTATGACATAAATCACAGCAAGATCCTTTTTGACCCACCTAACAGAGAAATGGAAATAAAAACAAAAATAAACAAATGGGACCTAATGAAACTTCAAAGGTTTTGCATAGCAAAAGAAACCATAAACAAGACCAAAAGACAATGCTCAGAATGGGAGAAAATATTTGCAAATGAAGCAACTGACAAAGGATTAATCTCCAAAATTTACAAGCAGCTTGTGCAGCTCAATACCGAAAAAACAAACAACCCAATCAATCCCCAAATGGGCAGAAGACCTAAATAGACATTTCTCCAAAGAAGATATACAGATTGCCAACAAACATATGAAAGAATTCTCAACATCATTAATCATTAGAGAAATGCAAATCAAAACTACAATGAGATACCATCTCACACTGGTCAGAATGGCCATCATCAAAAAATCTAGAAACAATCCATACTGGTAAGAGTGTGGAGAAAGGGGAACACTCTTGCACTGTTGGTGGGAATGTAAATTGATACAGCCACTATGGAGAACAGTATGGAGGTTCCTTAAAAAACTACAAATAGAACTACCATATGACCCAGCAATCCCACTACTGGACATATACCCTGAGAAAACCATAATTCAAAAAGAAGCATGTACCAAAATGTTCATTGAAGCTCTATTTACCATAGCCAGGACATGGAAGCAACCTAAGTGTCCATCAACAGATGAATGGATAAAGAAGATGTGGCACATATATACAATGGAATATTACTCAGCCATAAAAAGAAATGAAATTCAGTTATTTGTGGTGAGGTGGATGGACCTAGAGTCTGTCATACAGAGTGAAGTAAGTCAGAAAGAGAAAAACAAACACTGTATGCTAACACATATATATGGAATCTAAGGAAAAAAAAAAACATCATGAAGTATCTAGGGTTAAGACAGGAATAAAGACACAGACCTACTAGAGCATGGACTTGAGGATATGGGGAGGGGTAGGGGTAGGTTGTACGAGCTGAGAGAGTGGCATGGACATATATACACTACCTAGCATAAAGTGGATAGCTAGTAAGAAGCAGCCGCGTAGCCCAGGGAGATCAGCTATGTGGTTTGTGACCGCCTAGAGGGGTGGGATATGGAGGGTGGGAGGGAGAGAGACGCAGGAGGGTAGAGAAATGGAAACATGTGTATATGTATAACTGATTCACTTTGTTATAAAGCAGAAACTAACACACCACTGTAAAACAATTATACTCCAATAAAGATGTTAAAAAACAAAAAACAAAAAACCAAATGAGATCCCATTTTACATACACCCGAATGGCCAGATTAAAAAGATTGCTAATCAGTGCCACATATGGTCTAAAATACGGGACAAGTGGAACTCACACGTTTTCTTTGTGAGAGTGTAAATTAGTATAACCTCTTCGGAAAACTATTTTGCAGTATCTAAACCTGTATACCCATGGCCCAGTAGTTCTTATCAGAGTATATAACCAGGAGAAATGATTGTGTATATCTACCAAAAGACACATAAAATAATGTGTCTTTTGAAAGCTTTATTCATAATAGCCTCAAAGTGAAAAGATGTAAATTTTTAAATAAATTGTAGAACATTCATATATAAAAAGCATTGAAAAGATGGAACTACTTCTACCCCCTACAATATAATTGCATCTCATACATATAACATTGAGTAAAAAAGTAGATAATAATGAGCTTGCTCTATATAAACTATTTACATGAAATTCAAGATCAAAATTAATCTGAGGTGATAGAAGTCAGAGTGAGGTAGCAGTGTGTATTGTTGGCAAAGGGGTACATGGAATCATTCTGGGATGCTGTTAATATTTTGTATCTTGATCTGGAAGGTATATGCTTATGCAAAAATTCATCCAGCTGTACACATAAGATTTGTGCACTTTACTATATGTATGTTATATCCCAATCTATGTGTTAAAAAAAGTAAACAGGAATTCTCAGAAAAACTAATCCAAATGGCCAACAAAGGGAAACATGCTCAAATTTAGAAATAAGGAAATGCATGTTGAAGTAACAATGAACAACACTTTAGACATCACTTTAGACTGCCAAAAAATTAAAAAGCAGGTAGCACATTGCTGGTAGAAATGTGAATTATTACAATAGCTTGGAATGCAATCTGGAAAGATCTATTAAAACTAAAAACATATACTTTTGACCAAAGATATCACATCTGAGAATGTCTCTCAGAGGAATAAAAACTCTGGTTCTTAATTGATATTTATAAAAGTTGCAACATTGCTTATGTAAAGGGTAAAGATGGAAACAAAGTTAACGTGCAAATAGAGTTACTGATTTCAAAAATTTTGATACATACACATCATGCCATAGTAAACAATAAATAACTGGGGTTAATTAGAGCTATATAAGTTGGCTTGGAGGGATATGAGTGAGAAACAGAAGATATAGAGACATGGATATAATTTTATTACATATTGGTGGAAAATGAGAACAATTCATATACACATATACTTACATGAAATTGTATGTCTATGCATAATTGCACATGTCTGTGCCTTGTAAGAATACGGGAAAAAATGAAACAATATAGTAGCTTTTTAAACATGGATAAGTTGGTGAGATGGTGATTGGGATTTGGAGATGTTGACTAGGAAGGTAAGTAAAACAAAAAAATGAGAGTGCACAAAAAATCCCCATTTTATGTTGATAGGACTATACGCATTTATGTCAAAATATGTATACATGTATAGATGTAAAAAGAAATTAAAAACTGGTATTTATTTATAAAAGTTACCAATAATTAAACTCATAATTATTTCACCTGATACATCATAAGTATTTTTACTATTTAGTAAATCTATTGCCGTCATTGTCAGGTTATACAATTACATATTTTTTCTTTTATTTGTAGACACTTTTTTGTATCTCTATAGTCTTTATGTTCTTACCTTTAAATTGCTTCATATTTCCTTCCAGATAATATATCATATTTGCTCATTTTCTGAATGCTGAATCATTCATATTTTAAAAATCAGGATTATATTTAAATTCTTGCCATAACCATTTTTGTTCATATAATACTTTTGTCTTAAAAAAATTATTTCATTAGTTTAAATTCCTGGGAATGTGGTTATTGGGTCAAAGGTTATGAGCGTTTTTATGACTCTTGGAACATGCTGCCAGGTTTTATCCTCAAAGAAGGAAAAAATGGATACTAATACCAGAAATTCATGTCCCCGATTTTTCAAATTTTCCCTTTTAAAATTTTTAACTCAATAGATGTGAAAGTCCTACTTTGTTGCTTTAGAGATAAAGATTGAATTTTTTCAATGTTGAGATAATCTTATAATTCTATTTTTGTTGATGCCTTTGAACTACATTTCCCACTGGGCTTTGGTATTGCTCTTTATAAATTGACATTTAAAATGTATTTTTAATATTTTGAGAGCATATGGGAATTTTATGAGTAATAAAAGGATTTGATTTGTGTGAATGGAGTCTTGCCTGGACACTCATAGTTAGGGACATAATGAGGACACTGGACATTGAAAGAGAGAAGGGAAATATGCAAGAGAGGTGGCATATGCAATAGTTGAGTAGCTGTGTTTTAAGACGATTATTATGCAATGCATTGCCCTTTGCTTATCTAGTGTTCAAAAATCCTGTAGGACTCAGTTTAAGTGTTGCTTCTCCAAGGAGGCTGCCTAGATATTTCTACACTTAAACTTCCTTGCTTACGTAGCACCTAGGTATATCCCTGTTATCTTCATTCAACATCCTGTTTTATAACATTTGGGTTACTTGTTTGTCTCCTCATAGAACTTTAGAGCTGTGAAGACTGAAACTGTCACCTTGGGTAGCTAGCATGTAGTAGGCAGTCAAAAAATAATGAATGAAGCAATTTATCTCAGACAGGAGTATTTAGTATTGTTGATAATTAAGTCAGTTAGCAGGAATTAACATGCTTGTTCCTTTATCACCTAAGAAAACTATAAATCTGGGAGGAATCCATGTGAAACACCCATGGAGACAGATAAATATATATATATGTTTTCAATTAGGGGGGTTTTATATCTTGCTATAATAGTCCATTCCAATGTGTAACCAGTGAAATAGTATGAGTGATTTGTAATAAGGTCTGTTACAACTGACCACGTGATTCTACAGGAAAATTATATAAAGTAATTTATCATTTCATAAAATGATATATGTGTTCAAGTAGTTTGTTTTCCATATTTTAATGGCTTTCAGGCTTATATCTAATATGACCCTATATCTTATATCCTGGGCCCTAATCAAAAAAATTATGAATAGAATATTGTCACTAAGAGATAGCACCTAAATACATTGACTCTATCATCACAGAAGGGATACTGACTGTTTACACATAGGACCTGTAACAAAAACAATAGTAAGAGCTAACATTTATATTGTATATACATACATTATATGCCAGGCATTGTTCTAAATGCTTTACTTTTAAATGCATTTAGTTTTCACAAAACCCTAAGAGGTATTATAATTACATGTTGGCACTCCAAGATATGCTGGTGTGAACCTAGTTCAGTAAGGATACCCAGACACATGGAGCTTAATTGATTACAGTCAAATAGCCAGTGTACCAGGAGGGCCAATGCTTGGTCTCAGACTTCCTGAGGAGTATGATTTAGGTCTACTTTCCTTCTACTGGTCATTTCCAGAAGTTTGGATTTTACTTTAAGTTTTAAACAAAAAAGGAAGAGCTAACATAATGTTGCAAACTTTTTTCTTATTCCAAGTAAGGGGACTAAAAAGCAGTATCTTTTCTTAGAAAACAGCAACAACCAAAAAAAAAAAAAAAAAAAAAAAAAGGGGAGCAAACCAACAAAAAACAATGAATAATAATAACAACAACAATAATGATCCTATGTAACATCTATTAATCATTTGCTATTAGCCAGATACTGTGCCAACTTTTCCATGGATTATCCTGTTAAATCCTCACACAATGTCACAAAGTAAGTACCATTATTTTCATTTTTGTCTTTATCCTTTCACAGGAGAAAGTATATTTTTTTTGAAAAAATAAGTACAGAGGCCATGACTTTGGAATAAAGCTTAGTCTTTTAAATTGAATAAAATTTAGCTTTTTGAAAATGAATATTGTGTGTGTGTATATGTATATTTTTGGCTTGCTTGTTTGATTTTTGGTAAAATGTGAAACTAATCCATGATATGATGATATAATAGTGGATCCCTGTCATTACACATGTGACCAAACCCATAGAGTATATAAGACCAAGAGTAAACCCTAAAGTAAACTATAGATTCTGGGTGATTATGATGAGTTGATGTATGTTCATCAATGGTAACAAGTGTACCACTCTGTAGAGGATGTTGATAATGGGAGAGGTTATGCATGTGTGGGGACAGAGAATATATGGGAAATATCTATACCTTCCACACAATTCTTCTGCGAACCTAAAGCTGCTCTAAAAAAATTACAGTCTTAAAATACAAAACAAAACCAAAGATCCTTAACCACGGACCAGTGTTTGCTAGTCTTGCCTGATGCTATATTGCTCCCCTACTAAAAAACAGAAAAACTTTAGCAGCTATTTGGAAAACTGAAGCAAAAGATGACTGCAGGTTCCAGAAGAAGAAATGTTCACTTGACATCCTGAAATACAATTTAAAGCCTTGCTGTATAGTTAAGATATTCTGGGTATAGCAGCAGCCAAAAGACCCACTTGGCAGTGAGTAAATCCATGTAGCTCTTTTAGAGCAAAGACATCAGTAACCCATTGAGCAAAGAGACAGAGTCATGAGAAATGATTTGTTCTAAAATGGTATCTAGAGCTACAAAAATAGGACAGTCCTCCCATGCATCTGCCCATGTGGCAAGACTGTTAGTCTCCCTCTGAGATTTTTAACCTTATCCATATATATGGCAAACAACTCCATTAGTAGAGTTATCTGTGAATGCAAACTACAACAATACATTATATATGTGCACTAACATATTTGCTGAATTTTAAAGTACGCAGCAATATGAGAGTTGGAGTGAGGCTGTTGTTTATAACGTATATCATGAAATGAAGAACAGATGATCTAAGAATGAACATTTGTTGGAATGATCTCTCTGGGCTTAAATATTTATTTTACTTCCTCCACCCCCTCCCTTTTTGACAAAGTACTATGTTTTCCAAAATCTACAATATGAAACCATGGAAGGTTTATGATAAAATCACCTCAGATTGCTACCATAAATTATTACCTCCTACATAGTCTCTTTTTTCTGCAATGTGCAGTTAATCAAGGAAGCAACTTATTCATTCTAATTAAAAAGCTGGTTCTCAGGGTTTTAGATGGGAGAGGGGGTTCTTGATTTCTGGGGAAAGAAATACATGGTTGCCCTATAATATGTACTGTACTTTAACTTCCATCTTCAGGGTTTTGTATATGATCCCAAGGAAGGGACACCCCTTGTGTTATTCTTCAGGGCAAGCGGGAATCCATCACTGTAAAAGTTCAAGGTTTGGAAGATAGTCTTGAAGGAAACGATGTCTTGATAGGTAGTTTACACAGTAGATATTTGGGAGACACACAAGGGTTGATGAAGATCAAAATGTAGAGCTCATTAGAGAAGATGAAGGTTTATTTTCTCTGTTAACTCCTGCAGGGTGTGGTGAGAATCTCATTGCTTATTTCCTAGTTTTTTTACTTGTTCTGATAAATTATTTCACCCAAAGCTCATTTATCCTTGTGGTGCAATGACTCATCTGTTTATTCATCCATTGACCATTCATCCTTCTATCCATCCATCCATTCAACCATCTCCTAACCAACTAATACATCAATACATATGTATTGAGCACCTGCCATATACAGTGTAAGTCTTGAAAATTCAAAAATGAATGAAACGATGATCTCTGCCTTTGAAAAACTCCCAGGTTAATATAGTCACGCAATAACATTTGCTTCACTCCTTGAATTATTTTTCTAAAACTGGATAACGTCAAGACTCTTCAAGGGATCTACCTTGCTATCAGAATAAAACTAATCAGTGTACAATTTGAGATCTTTTCTGAATTCAACCTTAATTACTCTTGTAGCCTCACTGTGCACCACGTTCCTTCTCAAGGCCCACACTTTGGCCCAGGCACCTACTTTCTGCTCCTTATACTTCTGGTCCTTGTACTTTCCTGTCTCCTTAACTTTATTCACGTTGTTCCATTAGTCCTGAATGGGATTTTTCCAATCCAGGGTGCAGCTCAAATTCTTCCTCCTTCAGGAAATTATTCTGCTTTTTACAATCCAACATTATATTGTACTTCTACTGAGGGTACTGTTCCTTGAGCACAGCATGTTCTCCTGTGTGTGGAATCCTTTGCACAAATTATTTTCTTTTCCTGAATGGCATCCATTTCCCTTTTCTACCTGTTAACCTCCTGATCTTTCAGGTTCCAATTTTGATGTTACCTCCTTCAAAAAATCTTCTTGGTCCCTAAAGATTGGGTCGGGTGTCTCCTATGTGTTCCCATAGTGTCTCGTATTTCCCCTAGCAAAGCACAGTAGGTACCTTGTCATGTTGACATGCAATAGGTACAAGCAATAGGTATTCAGTGAATGTTTGTTTAGTTGAGAATATTGAGTTGAGGCACCACAATTTCCCTCAGGTAATGTACAAGCTGGAAATTGACAGTAATGTTTTACCACGTGGCCAAACAGCATGTGAGAACTGGAGGGAAGCAGGTGAGCATTGAGACTAAATATTCCCACCCCAATATGCATACACTAAAGTTTCTTATACTACTTGATTTGAAGCATAGTTTTCATAGGGTAAGAATAACAATTCTCTGTCTAAAATACTGCAGGTATGAATTCAAAGAGCCAAATCACTAAGAGATGTAAAACTGATTACGTGTTCTTGTTTGATTTTATTTGTCCTTGAGGAGTGGGTGTCTTTCCTTGCATCTCAAGAAATCATTAAAGTCTAGGTTAATCAACAGAATTCTTCCTTAGTAGCTGTGCAAACAGTGAGCATGGCCCTGGGGACAGGGTCATTTCTGCAGTGTATTCAGGTTCTAGAAGTTACTGTTAAAGGAACCCAAGGGAGCCAACACCAGCAGGTCGGGCTCTCTCTGGAAGTCACCTGTTGTGGAGATCTGTACAGAGTATATCTGATTCACAAACCAGAATAAACAAACCTGGGGATTCTTCATAATTTGTGTATGTGTGGGGGAGGGGGTATTATTACTACTCTCAGGATGTGGTAATTAGGGTCACATTGGATTTGGTTCATTGGATTTTAAAGGTAATGCAACCAAATTTTATAATCACAGTTTGGGGAAGATTGGGGGCTTCTGAGTTGTATATCATTAATTAAGCCATACCAATTTCCCCCCTTCTTTTCCAAATAATCCATACTTTTCACATTTAAAAAGTGAGCTCATATAAACCTATGGAGCATAGGACCTTAACAAATTACAGGTTGATTTCTCTGTCTCCAATCAGGTCTTCACTGTAGGAATTGTTTGTTTGACTCTTAAAAATCTTCAAAGGGAAAGA
>NW_006797755.1:408200-423311 GCF_000442215.2 Lipotes vexillifer
AAAGAGTCCATAACTTCTTTTCGTAACTAGTTCTTTTGTCTTCCTTGAAGTAATTTCGTTTACTTCTGTAATCATCCTTCCTGCAGCAATTTAAAATCCTGTTTTCTTTTTGTGGTCTTGACTTCAAATGACAGCATTCCTTAGTGTGCTAGGATAAATGAAGCAAACTTTCAATTATCTGTGCTAATGGGGTGGGCAACTGAGGAAGAGCACAAATAAATGAAATTTAGCATAGTCTCCAAACCTCATTTTGGCTATTAGTTTTGACATTTTCTCCAGCTAAAGTTTCGAAGGGTCTACTAAAAAGCAACATGCTTATTTGAATTTCATGCCTTTTCTTTTTCATTTGCTTATTCTCTGGTGGAGGTGATAATGATCACTGAGATCCCCAAAAGAGAGGGAGACAGTGGGAGATAGAGGAGTCAGGGATGTGGATAAATTAGAGGCTACGTTCATGCATTTGTATAAGCTTTAGGTTTCTGGCTTACCAATCTGCTTTCTCCAATTGCTCTATAACTTCATTTAGCATTGTAAGTCATGAAATCATTGTGCATGCATGTCATTTTGGATGGGAAAAATGTGCACTTGAACAATATTCTGCATTGAGCATTGGTAATGTATCCAGTCTGAGCTCAAAATCCATGAACTACATAACAATTAGGTGCTACTAAGGAAACTGAACTTGGCATTCTGTAAAAATGGGACAATAAAATAATAATTGCTCCCTAGTAATTAAAAATGCAGCCAATTAAAGGCATGTACATTTCCATAAATGGAAGAACCTTACATTTTGCATTTCCTGACTGATAGGATTAAACTTCCAAAGAAAGTGTGAATTAATGCAAATGTTAACATGGCATCTCCTAAATCCTTTTCTACTTTTACCACCATGAACAGAATATAGAAAAGCAAAAATACATAATGAGAGGCCAGTCTCTGCTTGTTTTGTCATTTATCCAAGAAATACCAAGCATGCTTAGAAACTGTGGAGGGAAAGGGTGGGGGGAGGGATAAATTGGGAGATTGGAATTGACATATACACACTACTATATATAAAATAGATAACTAATAGCGCCTACTGTATAGCACAGGGAACCCTATTCAATACTCTGTAATGACCTGTATGGGAAAGAATCTAAAAGAGAGTGGGTGTATGTATACGTACAACTGAATCACTTTGCTGTACACCTGAAACTAACACAACATTGTAAATCAACTACACTCCAAGTAAAAAAGAAACTGTGGAAAATTTAGCAAGATTTCAGGTAGCAAACATCTACAGAGATTATATCTATATCATCTATACATATATATCTATATCATCGATATCTAGATCTATATAGTGAGACGTAATTTCATATGGCATATCCATGTAGTTCAGAATCCCCGATAGGAAACTCCTGACTGGCTTTCTCTTTTCAGAGGCTGTCATACTTTGTGGTCCCATTCCTTAAGTGAGAGCTTCCTCTTTATTATGTACAGCAGCATTTTTAGGATGGCTGCCTGGTTGTCTTATGTCCCCAGCAAAGGGTTTGTTTCCTTCTTTGTTCCTCTGCTTGTTCCTTTTCTAGTGGGATCTGGGTTCTATGATGGAAGTCCATTTTCTTTAGACATCTCTTCTTTCCAACTGGACCCCTCACTCATCGCCCTGGGCTGGGGAAGGTCTCGACAGGGCTGCCTTTGCATGCTTATGACCCTGTAAGGTCAGGCATGTTGCAAAAAATATCATCCCAATTGAACTTTGAACCCCACGATGCTAGGTTTATGGCTACAACTGTGGCTGTGTCGACTGTAAACTACTTAGAACATTAGAACATTGGAGTTTCGATTGATGCTTATTTGCCAGATTTTCTATGGAGATGGGTATAAGAAATAGCATGCTAGAAGATTTCTACTTTTCTCTACTTTATATGTTTGACACTGCTTAATAAACATTCCTGTGTATTTCTTCTCATCTTTACCTGCTCATTTATTGAATATCTCACTGACATTAAATATTTTATAACCAACAACTGCAAAAGCTTATGCTTATTTTTATGAAGATTCATTTAAGATACAATTTCCAGAATTGTTTTGCATTGTAAAAGCTGGAGTCATCTGTCAAAAATAAATGCCTACCTACTCAACCAAAGATACAGAAAAACACAGTGTTTGAAAAATGAGTTTCCATAGAACACAAGTTACAATGACCCATAAAACACAGTTCTTTGCATGCTGTCACATGCAAAGTCTTCATTCAGTGTCAAATGACTTTTGAATAGTTTCTGCAGCTCATCCTCTCCTGACAATAAATGTATTAAAATTTTTATTTCTCACTGTTGAAAAATCACTTGTGAAATTCAAGGTTTTATGGTTCAGCCATGTTGGAAGGACTCACTGCTAAAAGTAATCATGGTTCAGGCCTGGTGGTTCCTGGTTTCACTCCTTTGTAAGGTGCTGAGGGGCATGTACCCACCAGAGTTCCCAAGCTTACAGCCAATCAGAGCAGGACCTCTGGTTGTGCTCTCCTCTTAAGATGTCAACTTGTGGTCAGAGATGACTCAGTCTAGGTGATGAGAGGTGGGGAAGGGCAGCCTGGAACCTCAGGGTTCAACTCCCATCTTCTTTTTCACTGACACAACACTGCATTTTATGGTTTATTTTTAAATCTCACGATTGACTTCAGAGGAAGTCTTCTGTCAGTGTCCAGAAGGTTTTTTGAGTTTTGAAAATTATATTGTTTTAATTTTTTAAAATCTGAGCAAGCCATTTTCAACATCTCAGGAGCATTTCTAACTTGCTACCATAGCATAGTCCTCTGTGCTTTAAGATAGAGCCCACATTCCCTGATTTCCTCTCTCAGAGTCTTCCCAAGGGGGTTTTGTGAGCTCCACAAACCCCTTCTGGTTATTTCCTATGTGGACTGTTAGGGGAACATATTTGGTTTCACCAAATTCTTTTTCTCAGGGCTTCCCATCCAAAGGAGGCTTGTCCCAGGTTGGGTTCTTCAGAAGTAGATGCTGAATCAGAGATTGGAGTGAAGGATGTATATGAGGGGTCGACACCTGTGGAAAGAAGTAGGTTTGGCAGAGGGCGAAGTTGAATTGAAATGCTGGCCAGACATCCCATGGGAGCTCTGAAAGTTTCTATATTCCATCAGAGTTATCCCTCAGGGAGCTGACATGGCCAAGCCTTTATATCATTGCTGCAATCAGTCCTTGGGTGTGGTCCACCCCTGGAAGGGCATGGTCTTGGTTGAGGAGGGTCTCTGCCACTGCGGCAAACCTTGAAGAAGCTGGCAACTAGGGGTCCTTTGCCGACAGCATTCCCAGCAGCTGGGACAACAGTTTCTCTCTTGAAGGGGATTTGGGCATCACATCTCCATGTCCACTGCAAGCCTTGTTGCTACTCTGGGTCTCAGGACATGCCACAAGTATCTCACACTTCCTTTAGGTAGATATGTGAACAGGAATAATGGGCCCAATTATTCCTTTTTTTTGGTGGGGGGAAGCAGGAGGGGGCTCTCTTGTGCTTTGCAGGATATTTAGCAGCATCCTTGGTTTCCATCCACTAGATGCCAGTAGCAGTCACCCCCTTCCTCAAGTTGTGACAACCCAAAATGTCTCCAGACATTGCCATATGTCCCTTGGGGACAAAATTGTTCCTGGTTGTGAACCACTGTGTTACATGGGCAGAAGGAAAAAGTATACTTTTGATTTCATAATTTAAATCAGCTGATACACTTAAGCAGAAAGAAGAAAAAACATCTTTTGATAATATGAAGAAATGTTCATTCATAATTATTGTGCCAAAAGAATGATTGCTAAAGTAGTGAGGGAAAAAGGAAATCTGTGCTTCAGGGTGGAGATTACTAGGCATTAAATAACTTTGCATGTGAATAGAATGCTAAGGTTTTCTTTTTCCCCAAGTGTTCTGTAAATTTGCTAGCATAGTTTTTTCTCCTTTTTTTCTCTTTTACTTAAAGATGTGAGATTACAGATTTCACCTTTTCCCTTGCTTCTCCAATCTGGCTTTGGTACATCATGTCACCTGGGGAAGTTGTATTCTGGGTGAGGTTATTGGGTGGAGGTGGTTTCTAACTAAATAGTTTGGTTAGTTGTAACTGAAGGTAAAAGAGAAAAAGAAAACTCAAGAAATTGAAATAAGACATTTTTATTTCTTGCTTTTTCCTCATCTCCAGATGTGGATGACTTCAATTTATGTCATTTTAACATCATTTTAACAATTGATCTAAAACTGATGTTGATTTCTTATAGATTTTTCAGTGTTGCTCCAGGAGAGCTGTTGATATTTTCTCCTTGTCAAGTGTAGAAGAACGAAGTATGAGAAAACAGGGACTTTGACACAACATAATGCTGGACATAAAGTTTCTGTGAAAGTTTTCTTCATGACTGCTGAGGAACAGATGATTAACAGGACAGAATGTTTTAGGTATGTTTCAAATAATGGCATGAACTTGATCCTGAGATATTCTCCCAAAAGGGAAGACACAAGATTTCCTCTGAATGGAAAATTCATATTTGAAATGTCTGCATGAAATACATAGGCTACAATATTTCCATTTCAAAGCAAGAGAAAGATTGAGGAGAAAGAAAAATGAGTTACGTAAAATAACTACAAAGAATTTTGATTTGGTGGAGAAAAAATAGATTGTAATTTTAGAAAACATATAAACAGATTAGTGGTGAATTCTGAAACCTTATGTATTTATAAATATTTAAAATTGCTGTTCAATGTATCCCTTTACAATTGTTGGCAGGTACTTATCTCCAGTAGTGATTTGTGATTCTTTCCCAGAATTATCAAATCGCATTAAATCGACAGGTTTTATGAATTGTGTTCAGGGCCATGGATGTAAGACTAATACACAACACCTGCTCAAATTCTTGAGCCTAAAGTATTGCCAGAGTAGTGATTGTTCAAGAGATTCGAAGCTTATAACAAATCTCTTTGAAGTGTTCTCTGAGAATGCACTGTAAGATTGCTCTGTACCTTTTTGACTCATTTCACTCATTTTGCCCACCCTCCAACTCTCCTCACCTCTGGCAACCACCAATATGTTCTCTGTGTAGATGAGTTTGTTTCCTTTTCTTTCTTTTTTTTTAGATTCCACATATAAGTGATATATGGTATTTGTCTTTCTCTGACTTATTTCACTTAGCGTAATACCCTAGAGGTCCATCCATGGCAAATAGCCAGATTTCATTATTTTTATGGGTGAATAATATTCCATTGTGTGTGTGTGTGTGTGTGTGTGTGTACTATATATATATCTCACAATTTATCTATTCCTCTGTCCATGGGCACTGAGGTTGTTTCCATATCTTGGCTTTTATAAACAATGCTGCAATGAACATGGGTATGCCTGAATCTTTTCAAGTTAGTATTTTCATTTTCTTCAGATAAATACTCAGAATTGGAATTGTTTGATGGTGTAGTGGTTCCACTTTTAATTTTTTGAGGAACCTCCATGCTGTTTTCCACAGGAGCTGCACCAGTTTGCATTCCCACTGACATTACACAGGGCTCTCTTTCTCCACATCCTCAACCACATTTGTTACTTCTTGTCTTTTTGATGATCGTCATTCTAACAAGTGTGAGGTGACATGCACAGCATGGTGACTATAGTAAATAATGCTGTATTGCATATTTGAAAGTTGCTAAGAGATTAAAGCTTGAGAATTCTCATCACAAGAAAAAAATTCTATAACTGTGAATGATGACATGTTAACTAGACTTATTGTGGTGACCATTTTGCAATATATACAGATATCAAGTCATTATTTTGTACACCTGAAGTGAACATGTTGTATGTCGATTATAACTTAATTTAAAAATAATTAAAAAATCACTCTGAATATCAAAACGTTTTCATTGCTTCAATGTGGTCCTGTTTGTTATAGCTGAAACAGTACGAGTCACATACATTCTTATGGAGAAAGCAGGCAGCTGCCCATAGAGTCTGATTGGATTGGCTCATAAAAAGGGATCCATCTCCCCAGGCAGGGAATAATGTGTCCCAGTGATTCACAATGCTTTGCTGAACATGCTTTTATGGGGGGATTAGTTTGTGTCCCAGCTTGGTGGCCATACCCCTTGCAAAGTTACTACAAACACTGTTTGCTTAGTTACTGTTACGTAAGAGTTTGATAATCTTTTTTAGATTAGAAAGCATCCATGGTCTGATAAAAAGGTTGGTACTCCACAGAGATTTATGTAAAATTAGAACATTATTGACTTAGAGCAATAAACATGAGTTGTGCCCTCTCTGTGGATGGCTTGGTAAGGATAGGAATCTGAGCAAGAGGTAACCTCCAACCACGATGGCCTGATTCTGCTGTGCTGGTCCCCTTCTCGGGACAGTGCTGGTGACATTCCTCAGCTCTTTTCCAACAGAAGCTTTGTAGACTGAGACAATGAAAGTGCATTAGGGCCTAGTGAAAACTTTTAAAATGGGCTTCCCGGCAAGGAAAGTATGTTTTGCAAGGTATTTGTAACAATATTTACAAATATTTACAAATCTTGTATTAATAACATTGTCAGATGTCATTCCACTTTTTCTTTGGAATATGCTTTCTTAAAATATCCGGGTTATGTTGATTATATTTTGATTATATTTTGAGTTCTTCTGAACCTCTTCAATCTCCTGCACTGTGTCATTCTTGAGGCCGTTCTATTTTAACATTTTCTTTAACACTTATTTTAATGTATAAGAAAGCACACATATTCTAAATGTTTTTCTCAGTGAGTTTTCACAAACTGAAAACACCCAATGGAGACAGCACTGGATCAAGAACATAATTCTTTCAATACCTAGGAAACCCCCTTACCCTCCCTCCTGCCCCCTTCCAACCTCTCACTATTCACCTAAGGGTAAACACTATTCTGACTTCTGTAGCATAGAATAGGTATGTTGAGGCCAGGATACTTTGCTTCATCAGAATTTTGTTTCTAGGTTGTGGTGCTGATTTCAACCCTGCTGTTGCCCCACATCCTGCATGTAGGTAGGACACTACCTGAGGAAAGTCCACGTAAACTGAACTGCTCCAACAGTGTGATGTGCTCTGGGCAATGATACAGGTAGAGGGAGGGAGCATGGGAGGAAATGGGCATCATGGGAGAAGGACCTAGAAAAAGTGAGATGGGCAGAGGTCAAAGAAAAAGTCCATGTCCTCACATCTGTGCTTCGGAAAAGTTCTAGGGAACAGAGTTCTCATTTCTCTTTGCAACTTTCCTCTTGAGACCTCTGTATGGCTCTCATTGTTGACTTTGTCATTTGTGCTTGTAGAAAAAGATCAAGTGTTGCTTTTAGTACAAAATCACTTGGTAAGTATTAAAGACAAAAATACTGAGATTTATAAGAACATTGTGTTTACACGAGTATTTTATTTTAGTGCATCTCCAGGGAATGTCTTTCTCAGGGCTGGATAGGACCCATATTTTCGATTCACCAGCAGAATATTAGTTACTAACAAGAGGTACAAAGATCAGTCAAAGTATAGGATTGCATCAGTAGTGAGAGGGTGGAGGGTGAGTAGAAATTGATTGCTTCAGGTGTGGATTCTTAGTGAGCAGTAAGAACTACTGAGGGAAAAAAAAAACCCAAAAAACAATAACATCCAGAAACACTCATCAGCTCTCACCTGCTAAGGACTAAGGTAGTTCTTTTATTTTTTTCCCTCTTTAAGGAACATCAGGCGTGAGTGCCCTTTACTAAATATGGGAGTAGGAAGTAGCAGTGTGACTTATCCAACTTCAGCATAGGCTGAGAGCAGCACCTTTTCTTAACCCCAGCATGATTCTTGGAAGGGCCACATCCTAGAAGAGCATGGCTCAAGGAATCTTCTTAATAGCTCCGGACACTTCCCCTCTCTTCTATTTGAAACAGACCTCACCCTTCCAAATGCAACAGTTTCAGCTGTTAGAACATGTGACTTATTAAGGCAACTTAAGGGAGTTCTTTTCTCTTCTGTCTGATCTACTTTTATATGGTTCCCTGCGTTCTTCCCAGGAAAGCTAGGGCTTGGACTGGAGCCAGGAGAGATGCAGAGCTAGGCAAGGCTGGAGACTCACTACTCCCTTTCCTCCACACATGCAAGAGAACAGCCATACCTGCCAGTTGGAAGGGGGTTTGTATATCCTGTGAAGTCTTGATAGTCAGTCGGCTGGGAATAAAAAAACTCCTGTTAGGTCTGGGACTTTCCCTTCAGGTTCATTCTGAGCCCTGGGAATCTCACTGAGACCCACATAAAAATAATGTTCTGGAGTCCATCCATATTTACAGCTTGCTTTCTGTCATGCTTCCTTCTCTAGTCTCAGTTCTCTTTGCCTTCTCAATTTTGATCTCTATGTCATTTCTTCCCCATTTGTGTCCCTACTCAAATTCCTCTCTTATGCCCAGTAGGTTTCTTTTGACTTCTGCTCTGACTCTCTTCACCTGGTATTCAATTTAGCTCCCACTTTGTGAAGCTGGGTCTACCAAGGTGAAACTCTTATGAATCCTGTTTCTATGTCCTAGTTATTCCCAAGAGGGACAGCTCAAGCTGTGGTTTAGTGCAGGACTCTCCCTCTGCCTTTTCCACCCCTCCTCGCCTCTTTCTTTTCCCATCTGTGCCAATTTATTCATTTATAATGAGAAATACAAATGCCAAGTTTATTGCAGTGCTTGTTTTGTTAGATTGCCTTAATTTTTTCCCTGTAGGTGAAAGAAAACTTGCTTAGCAAACATGGAATCAGACATAGCGTAGTTGATTATTATTTGACTGTTTAAGCTATGCATCTCCGAAACAGGAAAGTACTTTCCACTTGGGTCATGTGCTTGTGCTTGGGAATGCTTCCGCCATGTTGAATGGTACTGCTGTTATGTGTGGTGGAGCTTGGGGATCCTCCTTTTCCAGGCCCCAAGGCAGGCAGTTTATGTGGCTAAAACTTTGAAAGTGCTTCTACTTTCTCAGCATCTCCTTCTTTTCTGCTTTCTTTTTCTGCCTTTTTTTTTTTTTCTTTTCGGTACGCGGGCCTCTCACTGTTGTGGCCTCTCCCGTTGCGGAGCACAGGCTCCAGACGCGCAGGCTCAGCGGCCATGGCTCACGGGCCTAGCCGCTCCGTGGCATGTGGGATCTTCCCAGAATGGGGCACGAACCCGTGTCCCCTGCATCGGCAGGCGGACTCTCAACCACTGCGCCACCAGGGAAGCCCTCTTTTTCTGCTTTTTTAATGATACATGTCTACACTTCTCTCTTTTTTCTTCTTCTTCCTATCTTTTGTTTCTTTCCCTGGAAAGAACTCTCTCTTGCTGCACATCCTCTGCCTTACTGTGCACTCCTGGCAGTGCACCTCCACCTCTGTCCTCCTGGTCTCTGCTTTTATTCATTTGCCACAGAAAACTAGATTATCATTGGTGACTAAAGACAGATAGCCACAGAATCTATATTTGTTTACATTTCCTGGAAATAGGAAAGTGCAATCACCATTCATTCTTTACTTTTTTTTTTTTTTTTTTTGTGGTATGCGGGCCTCTCACTGTTGTGGCCTCTCCCGTTGCAGAGCACAGGCTCCGGACGCGCAGCCTCAGCGGCCAGGGCTCACGGGCCCAGCTGCTCCGCGGCATGTGGGATCTTCCCGGACCTGGGCACGAACCTGTGTCCCCTGCATCGGCAGGTGGACTCTCAACCACTGCACCACCAGGGAAGCCCACCATTCATTCTTAATTTCTCTAGCTTCAGCAATGTGGCAGGGACCAAGGTAAATCAAAGTCTTTTGGACAACCTCAACTAATTGTCAGCCATGGTAGTGACCCATAAAAATACCACTTTGGGGCTTTTGATGCATTATTATTTTTAGTGAGTGTTATATAATAATGTTTACCTTAAAAATTTTATTGTCTATTTATCTTACCAAGGTTGGGGTGTGGTGGGAGAGGCACATCTTAGGATCTATTCTTAATTAGTTTCTTTAGGATTTGCTCTTAGCGGCATTTTTCTGTGTTTTGTTTTTTCCTGAGTAAATGAGTAAGTAAGTGGGGGAGATCTCAAACTTGATAGGAAAATGAACCCAAGAAGAATTAAAGATGGGTAATGACATCATTCTTTTTTGCTTTTAGTGGTCCAATCCCACATGTTCATTAACTAAAATGAAGGTGCTATAAATGAATGAAAGGTAGACTATTTCTAAAAAAAAACCTTTGCCTTCATTTTTTAACAATTGTGAATGAACTCCAATTAGCTGTTTACAGCATGTTGCCAAGTAGTACTCCTACCAAAACTGTCTTAATGAACAACAAAGACTCATTTGTAAGTAGTCATTTTTCTCCCCCAATGACATTATGAAGGTATGTTTTTCGTTGGTTGGTCATTCCCTCTGAAACCTGGCTTATATGGATTTACTCAGATCCTTGCTACTTACTCAAAGTATGTTTATGTGTTGATAGCATAAGTATCAGCAGGGAGTTGATAGAAATGCAGACTCTCAGGGCCCCATCCCAGAGCAACTGGGATGCTTTTAACAAGATCCCCAGGTGATCAGCTATCTCCCGCATGGTGTAACGTTGATTGTTCTCAATTAATGTGTCGATTTTATTGCTATCAACTTCAACTGGTCTACCCAACCGTGGAGCATCGTCCAGCAAGAAATCTCCAGCACAAAACTTTGGAAACCACTTTTGACATGTTCGATCAGTCACAACACCTTCTCCATACACTGCACAAATCACTTTTTGCATTTCAGTTGTGTTTTTACCTTGCTGGAAATAATAAAGCATAATATGTCAAAAATGTTGTTTTTCTTCCATCTTCAATATTAAAATGGCTACACAAAAATTCACCAACTTAGATTTTTTTTTAAATGCATGCTGATATGACAGCTGTCACATACAGTCTAATGCAATTGTTTCAAATGACAACTAAGTGCTACTAGAGCCATCTTATGGAAAAAACTGAATGAAACTTTTGGCCAACCCAATATTAAATTTCACTTATATTTATAGACTAAATTTTACTGTTTTGATTTTAATTAAAATTGTATTATCTAATAACTTATTTCATGGGCTTGCATTATCTACTTTAGAGAAAAATATCTATTAAAAGCTGGAGTCATACCCAGATCCTCTTTCAGTCTATTTAGCATAGATGGGCTTTGTCTACAGGATTCTATTTGAGGCAGGTTTTGACATTTCCTTTTCTCTGGAGTATTGTAGTCTTTCCTCTAATTGTGTATTGGACAATTTCCTCCAGCCCTCAGTAGCAATCTATATATCATGTTTATTCCCTGAATTAAGAACCTAGAGGGGTGGGATAGAGAGGGTGGGAGGGAGACGCAAGAGGGAGGAGATATGGGGATATATGTATATGTATAGTTGATTCACTTTGTTATAAAGCAGAAACTAACACACAATTGTAAAGCAATTATACTCCAGTAAAGATGTTAAAAAAAAAAAAAGGAACTCCTAACAAACTTAGAGAAGTCTCCTGATATATGTTCAATGGACAATATTTGGAAACTACTTGATAAGGTACAAATTTCTTAAATACTCTAAAACACATTCAAAGGTAAGTTTCAGCTTTTTGTTCAAATAGGAGTAAATGTGCAGAGTATCAGGGCAAAACTCTACTTATCATGGTATACACTTTGCATTTCTTATATCTACTTTGTCTTTTATCTTTGTGCTTTAAACAACAGCTCTAAGTGGTCCAAACATGTGCAAGCCAGAAACTATAAGGCAAAATAAAAATAGTATAAGTCACATTTGCTAGATATCACTTTAAAAGGAAAATTTATTGATCAGTCTGGGAATCCATATTTTCTCTTTAAACATGGATAATACTATAGCTATCTGGATAGCATCCTTTATCCTACTTATTTATAAATACTCCCTGAGGTTAAAAAAAAAAAGTTAAGGATTGCCACTTTATTAAAAAAGCACTTTTTAGGGCTTCCCTGGTGGCGCAGTGCTTGAGAGTCCGCCTGCCGATGCAGGAGACGCGGGTTCGTGCCCCGTTTCGGGAAGATCCCACGTGCCGCGGAGTGGCTGGGCCCGTGAGCCATGGCCACTGAGCCTGCGCGTCCGGAGCCTGTGCTCCGCAAATGGGAGAGGCCACAACAGTGAGAGGCCCGCATAACGCAAGGAAAAAAAAAAAAAAAAAAAAAAAAAAAAGCACTTTTTAGACATTAATTTATTTGCAAATGAATCTCAGATTATTGTAAAACTAGAATATAAACTCTCTGAAGGCAGTATTTTTGTCTGTTTTTTCCACTGTTGTATCTTCTAGCACCTAGGACAGTGCTAGGTATATGATAAATATACTTGCTGATGGTATATGATAAATATACTTGCTGACAGAAGGAATAAATGAATTAAAAGATTAAAAAGATGAAAAATGTAAAGACTCTTCAGAATTAAACAGTTTAGATTCATTTCTTATTGGTAGCATTTTGCCAAAAGTGTCTTTGAGCATTAAGAGTCTCCCTGGAGACAAGATCTTATCTAAAACAACTAAATAATGGAAGCCAGAGATAATTGTGATTCTTAAAAGAACTATATAGGAATAGTCCCAACAATATGCCCAGTTTACCTACAGCTCATCCATTTCATGGCTTTTATCTATGATGGTATCACAGCTGAAGTGCTTTTCTCTTAAAGTGCCTCCTTTTCCCATTCTTTGATCTGACCCCATCACTTGACTTCTGGTAACAAAAGTGTTCAGAGTGATTTTCTTTCCATTTCACTCCCATCACCTTCCTGGCCTTGATATGGAGCCA
The DNA here is from genome assembly GCF_000442215.2 of Lipotes vexillifer. Classification (NCBI taxonomy): domain Eukaryota; kingdom Metazoa; phylum Chordata; class Mammalia; order Artiodactyla; family Lipotidae; genus Lipotes; species Lipotes vexillifer. The sequence continues at coordinate 420,954 of NW_006797755.1, forward strand.
ATTTTTTCTTTTAACCTTGACTTTGAAGGCCTTCTCTCTGCATGGTTGGCTGGAGGCATGGATCTCTGCTAAATTTATCTGATAGGCTCATAACCCCCAATATAACTCCCTTTTCCTTATGGAAGAACATACTCTATGTTGATAGTAGGGTGGGTAGACAGGTGGACAGGGAATAACTGAGTGCTATTTTCCCTTTGGGGCAAGTTTTGTGGTCAGAATTCACTTCTGTTCTCTCCCATTTCACCTCTATGTCCTATAAAAAGGCATCCCAAGAAAGTTGGCCTTCCCACACACCTGGTGAGTTCTAACGCTTTTCAAAAGGGCTCATTATTTTTAAAATGTATTTTATAATTCTAAAAGGAAAAGGAAACTCTGCTGTTTTCTACTTAGTTTTATTTCTAAAAATGTGATGAGCAATTCCACACATTTTGTGGACTGGCCTAGGAAACTTAATTTTTACTGGGAAATACATTATATTAAAAAAACATGATTTGTTAATGAACTTTCACAAACTGGGAACTGTAATATACAGTAAAGTATGTTTATAATCTAAAATCATAAAAATTTTTGAAAGAATTGGAACAAAGGATAACAATTCCTTAAGCCATTGTAAAAGCAACCAATTATTTATCCAACTGTTAGTAAAAACAATTTGTAGGCTTTATCATAAGAGGTACATTCACAAGCAAAGTATGTGGAACCAACACAGTAAGATGGCCAAGAGGTGTGGACTCTAGTCAGAATCCCAGTTCTGCTACTTACATGTTCTTTGAGATCAGCAGGTTACCTTTCCTGTTGATGTCCCAGTTTTCTCATCTGTAATGAGACATAATAATATGTTATTTATAGAATTATTATAAGGATTAAATAAAATACTACATGTAAAATGTTAGTGCAGTGATTATCATGCTTAAGTGCTGAATAAATAGCAGTTCTAATTGTCTTATACATGTCAATACCTTATATGTTTATCCATTTGAAAATTCAGCTGCCTTTGAATGAATCTAAAACTTAATGTCATGTTAAGACATGCTGAGAGTTTTACATCATGTGCTCTGTGAAAACATGGTATGAGAGTGGGCTGATTAGCCTGAAAGGGAGCTTAGTCTACCCTAGCATCCACATCTCATGCAGTGTGTCCTCTTCCATTTGATGTCAGATGCAAATGATGGCCCTGGAAAGGAAGCCATGTGCTTATGTTGGCAATAGTATTGGCAAATTTGAAGATGCACTGACAGGTTCCTTATGAGAGCTAAAGGTCTACTTGTTATATTTGTTACTCCTTAAAAATGTAGGTTGCTAATATCACTCTTATTTTGCAAATAAAATTCAGGTTAAATAATCCATAATGTATGGCTATACTACATCAGTGGTGGATCAAATATGACAACTCAAACATTTTTGTTCACGTTACAGAGGCAGATTCCAATGAGGACAGATAAGAGCTTCAAGGCACAGAACTGGGTGAGACATAATTCGAGAAAATATTGCTGTTTGAGCCAGGCATATAACAAAAGGGTGCAACCAAAAGAAGGAATCACAATGTTTTTTTTAAACAGTGAGAATTTACCATAAAGAATTGTTAATTAATGACTGAAGAATTGACAAGGGTAAAAAGACAACTTGAAGGTATCTCCAAGGTAACAAGGTTGATAGCAGGGAGCAGCTATCAACTGCGGGGCTGAGAGAGGCTGAGAACATAAAGGGAGGGGCTGGAGTTATTAAAATTTAAAAGCTTGGAGGAGTGGGCTGGTGTTTGGATGATCAGAGGAGGGGCCCTGTGGACCTGGGATCTGATTTCCTAAAGAGAGGACACTGGCTACTGCTGGTGTCTCTGAGTGGGCATGATGAAGTTGGAGAAAACTGCAAACTGGATTTGACAAGCTGTTCCTGGGATTAACTGCCAGGGTGAAGAAGAGGCATTGCTGATTGGTGCTGTCAGGAACAGAAAGCCCTCAGAGTGAACAGGAAGCAGCAGCCCCTTTCCCCTCCTCCAGCCCTGCAGTCTCCCTCTAACAGCTCTATTGGAAGTGTCTAACAGAGCCAGCCAGCAAAACAGAAATGCAACTCACAGAGCCCTTGTCTCAGCATCACAAAGTAGAGAATAGAAGGATGGGTTTCAAGCTGAGACACCATAACATAATATCTAGCACAAAGAGAGTCTATAGGGTAGTGACTGAAGTTGGAGGAACAAGGCAGAATCAGCGGTTCCATGATATCTGTCTGTCCTTACTAGGGCAAATGGGGTACCACCAGATAGGACAGCCAGGATGACTACCTGTGGGGGAAGCATGAAACAGTCTTGAGGACATGTCCCTGGAACTTAATGTTTTGGCTGCTGGTCTTATGGCAGGGATG
>NW_006797755.1:423321-465293 GCF_000442215.2 Lipotes vexillifer
GCAGGAATGCCACAGCCTGCTAACTGTTAAGCTGAAGCTGTTGCAATTACTGTTGTCCTTGTCAAAATGACTGAGAAGCTGAGGATGGTCTGAGGCTGTCAGTGAGGGTCATCAGTGACTACTGTGGTGGTGAAGGAGCCAAGGTGGGGAAAGGGGGCTGAGAACCCAAGGTGGTGCTTATAATATTCCATAGAGACAGAAGCCAATACTCCCAGAGGCAGACAGGGAATTCTTGTCTTAGTTTGCAGCAAGTGAGTTGTGAGAGAGAGAGAGAATGGGAAAGAGGGCTTTTTAGTACTGTGTATATTCACTAAGAGGGAGTAAGCAGTCCTCAGGACACTTTAGAATTTGATGATGGAAAACTCCCACTCATTCAAATCTCCCAAGACCGTTGGTCAATCAGAGAGCCCATGGTGAGGGATGATGTGGCCCCGGAGCAAGTTAGTTCTTCATTGCCTAGAGCTGGCATTCCTGGAGCTCTACAATCTGACCCTCATTCACCTCTCTAGGGCTGCCCACTCCCATTCCTTGCCAACATTATAAATTACCTTGGAACATTACAGATAATACGGGTGCTGGGTCCCTCCCAGCCCAATTAAATGAGATTATCTGGAGATGGGGCAGGGGCACTGGTATTTTTTAAAAGCTTCCCATGATATTCCAATGGCAGCCAAAGTTGTGAACCATGTGTTATGAGAACCCAATGCCCCAACTAATCTGGTCTATTTTTCAATTCAATTTAATTCAATTCAAAATTTTAGATATATACTGGGTACTTAGCAATGTGCTTGGTACTGGAGATACAAATGAGAGAAGATAAATATCTTATGATTCAATAGGAGAGACCAAGACATACACATATATGATTTAACCTGGTAAATATTATTATATTATGGATAATTAGCTATTGAGAAGGATGGTAATTAATTCTACCTGGGGTTGTCTGAAGAGAAAAGATGGGGAAAACCTCCCAGCACAAATGAAAATATGCATCTAGCGTGTAGAAGATTAGTCTACATCGAGTTGATTCTTGGAGGATGAATAGCCTTTTAACAAAGAGCCTGAAGTATGAGGGAGCATGCTATGTTCAGTCATGATGAATAGTTTATACAACTAGAAAATTGATTGAATTGGGTGAAGCTAGAGATGAGACAGAAAAGGAACCACACTATAAAGGTTTTTTTTTTTTGGTACGCGGGCCTCTCACTGTTGTAGCCTCTCTCATTGCAGAGCACAGGCTCAGGACATGCAGGCTCAGTGGCCATGGCTCACGGGCCCAGCCACTCCACAGCATGTGGGATCTTGCCGGACCGGAGCACAAACCCGTGTCCCCTGCATCGGCAGGCAGACTCTCAACCACTGAGCCACCAGGGAAGCCCTGTAAAGGGTTTTGAATTCCATGTCACTTGAACATCCATGAGAATCCAAGCACTAGGCTAGATTCTCAAGGTACAAAAATGAATAAAAGTCAGTACCTATTTTTAAGATGCTCTCAGTTATATGCATGAGTCAGATACAAAGTTGTGTAGGGAAGAGAGAACTACACGGACAAAAACACAGAGGCTTGACAATGCCTGTGATTTCAGGACTGCTAAATGTGTGATAGGGATGGATGGAGATAAATCTTAAAAGGCAAACTGGGGCTTCCCTGGTGGCGCAGTGGTTGAGAGTCCGCCTGCTGATGCAGGGGATGCGGGTTCGTGCCCCGGTACGGAAAGATCCCACATGCCATGGAGCGACTGGGCCCGTGAGTCATGGCCGCTGAGCCTGCGCGTCTGGAGCCTGTGCTCCACCATGGGAGAGGCCACAACAGTAAGAGGCCCGCGCACCGCAAAAAAAAAAAAAAAAAAAAAAAAAAAAAGGCAAATTGAAATGAGATTGGAAGAGCATTGTGTACTGTATGAGTTTGGATTTTATGCTATAATTAACAAGGGACTATGAGGATTTTAAACCATATCTGATTTATAACTAATAATTTTGGCAGTATTATATAAATTTTGACTTGATAGAAAGGTGGAAAGAGAGACTGGAGAACAAAAGACCAGGTAAGGACTATTAAAGTGGTCTAGGCAAGAGGTTTTCTGATCTAAGGCAGCTAGGTTTTGTCATTAATGGGTATTGTATTTTATGGGGCTTGGGAAGACAGGGAAGGAGAATTTTTTCCTTTGCATACTTTTTGGTGAGAGGAAAGAGGATACCTTGTGTCTGAGGTATCTGGGTTATCCAGGTGGAGCAGTGGACAAAAATATGCCTCTAGAGCTAGATTAATCTAGATTGGAAATGGCTACGTGGTGCCAGCTGCTTGTAAGGGATAGATGATGCTAAGTAAACAGCCAGACATGAAAGGACTCTTGGGGAAAATCAACATGTAGAGACGAACAAAAGAAGGGAGCAGAAGGAGACTAGGAAAATTGGGAGGAAATCAGGAGGGATGAATATTTCAGAGATCTAGAGTCTCTCTGGATATTAAGGAGATCATTTCAAGAGGAATGGATTAGGCAACAGTGTCAAATACTGAAAAGAAGTCAGAGAGGATAAAAAACCTGAGAGAAAACCCCTCTAGACCAAATTCCATGGACACAGGGACCATATATGTCTTTGATACATATTAGGTGCTTAACAATGTTTGTGGAAAAAATGAACGGATTTACATTCTGGATTTACCTTAAGGGCCATTACTGCTGCTGTTCTCCAATTTTCTCTTGCTTGTATATAAGATTATGTATATTTCAAAATATAACCCATATTAAATATGAATATTTCTCTGGTTTTCAAAGAAAGAAGACAGAAATAATCTAAAAGGAACATAACTATATTTTTCTAGTTAAAATGGGCATTATTTTGCATGAAAAATATTTTTCTCATTTTCAAATGATATATTATGCATTAAACAATAGAAGATGAAATAGCACATACTTAATTTCCTATGTCATTAGAAGTATGTTCCTTTTGATCTTTACAAGTTAAATTCAAAAGTTAATTCAATTTTCTGACTAAAGACTATTAGGGTTCTGAAGCAAGGATTTAGGTTGGATTCAAAAAGATTTTAATGAGTTGGAAGTGAGTCAAAAAACATTCAGTACTCATTTTCAGAACTGCTCCTACTTTATCATGACTTTCTCCCTAACGTTTTCATAGTTTGTCCTTTATCAAAATTAAATCCCATTAGCTGATCAACTACTATATTAATTTGAAGGTAGCCAAATGTCCTTCAAGGGGCCTAAAAAAATAATTTATAGATTATTTAAAAAATATATCACTTGAAAGGAATTTTTTTCAGTAAAGAATCTTCAAAACTGCTGTAAACCTAAATGATTTTTAAATCATATTTGTACTCATCTAATTTTCCATGTGATAGTCACATTCAATAGGATGATGTCTAGTTTTATATTCTCTTTGAAGGAAAGGCTTATGAAGGTATTTAATAGATTATGTGAAATTTTAGTTGGTTACTGTAAACTAATTCAGAAAAGATTCTGTTTTTGAACATTACACATACACATATACTACCCATTATAGATTAGTAGGGAATGTAGATGGCATCATTTTATTAGTGGTTTGAGCTACTGTCTTAGGTTAGTTTCTCCAGAAACAGGCTCAGAGAAGAGGATTTGTGGCTAAGGGATTTATTAAGGAGGTACTTCTAGGAGAAGCTAGCAAGAGAGTGGGAAGCCAGGCAGGGAAAGGGCCAGGCCAAGCAAGGGTGGAGTTTCAGACAATGTCTTTCTTGGCCTCAGCTTGAGCCCAAAGGAGAGCTCTGGAGCATTCAGTACACCTCTGAGTGCCTAACCCTGGGCAAAAAACTTGGACTGTCTAGTTTGGTGTCAGCTAGACATTCGCTAAGGTCTGTGGTGAGGGTGGGAGAAGACACGAAGGCAAGGGGAATACATTCCCAGAACTTTCTTCTACTTTATTTGGGCAAAGCAGTGCTTCCAGTAGCCTGAGGACAGGCCTTTGAGGAGAGTCTGGGACACTGGCCATTGGAATCAAAAGGGGTAGGTGTAGGGGATGAGGGTTAGGGAGGGGGTAAGAAATTGTAGAAGGGATATGAAGTAATCTCAGTGGAGCAAAAACAATATGTTTTATATAGTCAAAACCTAATTTGCCTGAAGATATTACAATTTCCAAATTCCTCTAATTTCACTTTAGTTCCTGATTCGAAAGTCCACACCAACAAGGTTTTGTGTAACTACTTATAGGGCATTTGTTGCTTGGTTGCTGAGTTAAAAATGTCCTCTTTTCTTTATAGACAAAACCAGGTAGAAATGCATTTAGAGACATACTAGCTGGCTAGAAAGAACTGTTCTTTATTGCTCCATTTTTATTTTGAGAGGCTCTTTTCCTGTCCTAACACAAACTTTTCTATGTGACATGCTTCCATAGTAGAAATAGGTACGTGATACACCAAGATAACTTCCATATCACATTTGACAAGTGACCATTTTTTCTCATTCAACAGAGTTTTCCAGGTCCACAAGAAGTTTGTTTTGCTTTTGTTATGGGCAGTCACTTTTCTTATCTTAGTTTGGCTAAGATATTTTTTGGTCCAAGGATAAAGAAGCCATATAAAAGTATATGGTGATGTTTTAACTCAAAAGCACTTTGCAAAAATCTCTAAGTCATTAGTTTCTCTTTATTAAGAGTGTGAGAAGTTAGTTGGTATAAAAGTTCTTTCTTGGTTTGCAGTAACTGCTGAGAAGATTAAGAAAAGTATTGATAGTTTAAAAGATGTGCTAGCTTTGCTTTTGCAAAAAGAGTGATATTCTGAGCTCCAGTGTCCTCTGAAAAAATTTAAATTTTGATGGGATAAAATATGACAGAGATCTTAAGACTGTAACTAGTATTTGTTGTGGATTCAAATATTTCATTATTGCATTGACAAACCACAGACAATAGGCAATCCAGGTCAGAGGTCAGAATTTACCCCCTGCTTTCCCTTTTTTTGAGGACTGGGAGAGGAAGATGTTTTCAAACTGGGGGTGAGAGGATAATCCAGTCCCTGTTACTTCCTCTTGGCTGCAAGTGGAAGTTGAAACTTTGTTTTCTGAAAGTGGATTTGATGTTTAAAAACAGTCCAAAGAGGGACTCCAACCAAGATGGCAGAGTAGTAGGATGTGGAGCTTACCTCCTCCCATGAATACATCAAAGATACATCTACAAATGGAACAGTTCTTGCAGAACACATACTGAACACCAGCAGAAGACCTCAGACACCTGAAAGGGCAAGAAAGATCTCCAGGTAACCAGGTAGGACAATAGGAAAAAAAATAAAGAGGAAGCAGTATGGGACCTGTGCCCCTGGGAGGGAGCTGATAAAGAGGAAAGGTTTACACACCCTGGGAAGCCCCCTCACTGGTGGGAAGATCAGCCAGTACAGAAAAGGAGCTTTAGATCATCAGAGGAGAGTTCAACAACTGGTTTGTGACAGGCAGAACAGAGAAAGAACTGCACACACTGTTGGTGCCACTGCCCTGAGTCCCCCAGCCTGAGACGAGCATCCACTGATATGGGTGGGGGCTGGGTACTGGAACTTGGGGTTCAGAGGACAGACCCAGGGAGAGAACTGCTGTTGGCTACGTGGGGACAGCCTGAAGGAGCTGGAGTGCTGTACTGCTGCCTTGGGAGAATGACCCCAACTGCCACCTTGACCGGTTCCTGCATGGGCAGGCTTTGTAAGTTCAGCACCTGTGGGACATCTGAATGGACAATGGGTGCTCCTGCAGCTGGGACAGGTCTGACCTTAGCAGCTGTGGGCTTTGTGGGCTTGTGCATATGGGGGCTGGCCCGGGCCAGGGTCTGAGCTGCCTCCCAGCTCCCACAGCAGGTCTAGGTGCGTGACTACTGCAGTCCTGGGACCTGACTTCAGCGGATCTGCCCTGGTGGCCTTGTGAAAACAACACCTGAGGGATGCCAGGTCTTGCTGCTGGGATTCCCAAGGTCGAGACAGAGCCAAGGGCAGTGCCAACAACAGTGTACTTTGTGAGCCTGCACAAAAGGTGACAGGTGACAAAACAGAGTACACTCAACAGTGAACAGCTCTAACAGAGGAGTACTCAGTGGCTCCTCTCCCATTGTGATGCACCCACCTCACACCAAAGATCAGAAACACAGCTCAGAAATGGACCTGGGGGCTTCTACTCCAACAACTAGGGAGCAGACCCTGCCCCTGACAGGGCTGTGACAACCAACGAGCACCACAACACCAGTCGCACCTTCTATCAAGGGGAAAATGGCCAGCATACACTGAGGAAAGAGGTGGCAGGCATCCATACTAAAAACAGCCCTTGCACCAAAAATATTAAACCCAAGCAGGCTACACGGGGATGATCCCACATAAAAAGAGCCCCCAAGACCACAGTAGAGAATTGTTTCTCCTAAACTCATAGAGCAAGAGAACTATAAGTAAAATGAAGAAGCAGAGGAACCACTCACAATTAAAAGATCAAGAGAATTCCCCTGAAAGAGCAAACAATGAAACAGACCTCTTCAGTCTAATAGACAACGAGTTCAAAAAGGAGATAACGAAAATACTGTAGAAATTAAGAAAGGTGATCGACAGAAGCACAGATTACTGTAAAAAAAAGAACTAGAAACTATAAAGAGGAACCAAGAAAAATTAGAAAATGTATTTGCAGAGATGAAAGTTGAACTAAAGGCAAGGAATAGCAGAATGAATAATGCAGAACAAAGAATAAGTGATCTGGAAGATATGATAATGGAAATCACCCAATCCGAACAGCAGATAGAAAGCCAAATAAAAAAAAAACAATATCAGAGACCTATGGGGTAATATAAAGTGTGCTAATCTATGCATCATAGGGATTCCAGAAGGAGAAGAAAGAGAAAGGGGGATTGAAAATGTATTTGAAGAAGTTATGGCTGAAAACTTCCCAAACCAAAAGAAGGGAACAGATTTCCAGGTACAGGAAGAACAGAGGGTCCCAAACAAGATAAACCCAAACAGACTTACACCAAGACATATTATAATAAAAATAGCAATAAAAGCAGCAAGAGAAAAACAGAGAGTTAATTACAAGGGAACCCCCATAAGGTTATCAGCTGATTTCTCTACAAAAATGTTGCAGGCCATAAGGGAGTGGCAAGATACGATCAAAGCCCTGAAAGGGAAAAACCTGCAATCTAGGATACTCTACCTAGCAAGATTTAGAATAGAAGGAGAGATAATGAATTTCTCAGACAAGCAAAAACCAAAAGAATATAGCACTACTAAGCCTATCCTAAAGTAAATATTGAAAGGTCTTCTCTAACTAGAAAAAAAAAAAAAGTAAGATTGTATGGGAAATAGAAAATCACAATTGGAATGTAAATCATGTAAATACACCAGTACACAGATTAAAAAAAATCAAAAATTTCTGTGAAAGTGATGACAGTCACAATGAACAGCAAAAGGATGAACATGAAGATGTAAAATAGGACATCAAAATAATAAAATGTGGGGGAGGAGAAAGAAAATATAGATTCTTTTTCTAGAATGTGTTTGAGCCTATATGACTACCAGTTTAAAGCAAGTAGATATAGGAAGGGGTTTATATATTTGAAAAATAGGGTAACCACAAATCAAAAACACACAATAGATTCACAAAAACCAAAAAGAAGAGAACATAAGCATAATACAAAAGAAAATCTTTAAACCACAAAAAGAAAAAGAAAAAGAAAGGGAAAAAGGATGACCACTCTCATGACTTCTATTCAACATAGTATTGGAAGTCTTGGCCACAACAATCTGACAAGGAAAACAAATAAAAGTATTCAAATTTGTAGGAAAGAGGTTGCATACAGAGATCAGTTGCATTCCTTTACGCTAACAATGAAATATTAGAAAAATGAATGCAAACAAAAAAGTCCTTTTTAAAAATCACATCAAAAAAGATAAAATACTTGGGAATAAACCTCATCAAGGAGGTGAAATACATATGCTGAGAACTATAAAGTATTCATAACAGAAACTGAATATGATTCAAAAAAATGGAAAGATATCCCATGCTCTTGGACTGGAAGAATTAATATTGTTAAAATGGCCATAATACCCAGAGCAATCTACAGATTTAATGCAATACCTATCAAAATACCCATGACATTTTTCACAGAACTAGAATAAATAATCCTAAAATTTATATGAAAGCATAAAAGACCCAGAATTGCCAAAGCAATTCTGAGAAAAAAGAACAAAGCAGGAGGCATAATCTCCCAGACCTCAGACAATACTACAAAGCTACAGTAATCAAAACATTGTGGTATTGGCACAAAACAGAAATACGGATGAATGGAACAGAATAGAGAGCCCAGAAATAAACCCACACACCTATGAAAAAATAATCTTCGACAGAGGCAAAAATATACAATGAGGAAAAGACAATCTATTTAGCAATTTGTGTTGGGAAAGCTGGACAGCTGCATGTAAATCAATGAAACTAAAACAACACACCCACACACCATACACAAAAATAAACTCAAAATGGCTTAAAGACTTACAAATATAAGACAAATCACCATAAAACTCCTAGAAGAGAACATAGGAAAAACATTTTCTGACATAAATCATACAAGTTTTCTTAGGTCAATCTCCCAAGGCAATAAAAATAAAATAAAAAATAAATAAATGAGACCTAACGAAACTTATAAACTTTTGCACAGTGAAAGGAACCATAAACAAGACAAAAAGACAACCTACAGACTGTGGGAGAAAAATTTGCAAATGATGCAACTGACAAGGGATTAAGTCCCAAAATATTAATCATTACCTACCTATCTCAGAGAGCTAATAAAATTCAATATCAAAAATAAAAAAAAATTAAAAATGGGCAGAAGGCCTAAATAGACATTTCTCCAAAGAAGACATACAGATGGCCAACAGGCACATGAAAAGATGCTTATCATCACTAATTATTAGAGAAATGCAAATCAAAACAACAATGAGCTACCACCTCACACCAGTCATAATGGCCATCATTAAAAAGCCTACAAATAATAAATGCTGGAGAGGGTGTGGAGAAAAGAGAACCCTCTTACACTGTTGGGGAATGTAAATTGGTGCACCCACTATGGAAAACAGCATGGAGGTTCCTCAAAAAACTATAAATAGAGTTGCCATATGATTCAGTAATCCCACTCCTGGTCATATACCCAAACAAAACTATAATTCAAAAAGATACATGCACCCCTATGTTCATAGCAGCACTATTTACAATAGCCATGACATGGAAACAAATGTCCATCGACAGATGAATGGATAAAGAAGATATGGTATGTATATATATATAATATATATATACATACACAATGGAATATTAGTCATAAAAAAGAATGAAATAATTCCATTTGCAGTAACATGGATGGACCTAGAGAGTAATATTATCATTATTACTTAAGTGAAGTAAGTCAGAAAGAGAAAGACAAATAACATATGATATCACTTAAGTGTGGAATCTAAAATACAACACGTATGAGCATATCTATAAAATGAAAACAGACTCACAGATATAGAGATTGGAGTTGTGGTTGTCAAGGGGGAGGGTAAGTAGGGTAGGGAAGGATTGGGAGTTTAGGATTAGCAGATGCAAACTATTATATATAGGATGGATAAACAACAAGTTTCTACTGTATAGCACAAGGAACTATATAATACCCTGTGATAAACCATAATGGAAAAGAATATGAAAAACAATATATATATGTTATAACTGAGTCACTTTGCTGTACAGCAGAAATTAAACACAACATTGTACATCAAGTATACTTCAATAAAATTTAAAAACAAACAAACAAACAAAAAACAAAGGAAAAAGAAAAACCCAGGCAATCCATTTTGGAGACACGAAGTCATTTCCATCACTGAAAGGACTGGTCATTTCTCCTGCTTTTTATTATATAAAATAAACCTAAAATCAGGCCTGATTTACCTCTTAGGGTAACTGTACAATCTGTCTGTCATTCTTCCCTTCCCCCACCCTCACTCCTTCCTATAGTTTTCCAGTGTGAGAAGGAGGGAAGAGAAGGGGGTAAAATGGATTCATTTCTTCTCCCAAATACATGACCTTGTCTTAGCTTCTAAGAGGACTTTTATGGTTTGTTTTGTGCAGGTAGTTTAAGCACTTACTTGAAGAAATAAGGTTTTCTTCTTGCTGGTTTATTATTTTTTCCTCTTCCTCAAATGTTAGCAAAAATGACTCTAAAAAAACATTCAAAATCATACCCTTCCTATTGCCAAAAATGTAGGTGCAGAGTAAGGTATATAGGGATAGGGCAGAATGGAGATGATTTCAAAGATGCAGAGAGAAAACCTCCCAGATATTTGAAATGAGCGGTTTACCTACACTGGGACAAGTCACTTAACTTCAAATTTGTTATCAGTTAAGGTGAAAGAAAGCATATTTGATTTCTCTCTTCCTTTGCCATCAATCTCAGATCACTTTGACCCAGAAGAATGGGACACAAGCTGAAAGGAACTTGGCTTAGTTTATCCCTACCAATTCGGATCTTTTCTTTCCAAATTCCAATCAGAAATCACAAGGTTCAGAGAACCACATTCCATGTGAAACTAAACACTGGAAAAATGAGATCCAAAAGTGATGTAACAACTGAAGAATGTGTGGAGTAATGGAAATGGACTTAGACACCACGCCTTGCCCTGCCCCTGGACCACTGTATTTATTAATATTGTGCTTTCAGTGTGGAGTGAAGATGGTGTTAGAGGTGACAGCAGCTAGTCTGTCCTCTGAAACCATGGTGGGTAGGAAGTCAGGCTGAGGTGACCATCCCTTTCCTCCCCTCTTCTGTCTCACTCTTCATTCCTTTTTATCTCAGCATCTTCTCATTTCTTTGTGGTATTTTGATGGGACATGCTTTGGGTCCCGCAACATCTACATCTGTGGCCAAATTGCAGTTTGAGGGCAAATCACTGTCCCTTTTGAGCATCCATTTTCATCACTGGAAAGCAAGGAGGCTGGTCCTTGTCTTCCTTGCCTCATAAGAATTTAAGGAGGAGGAAGAAGAAAGTGTGCACAGAATGTTCTAGACATCCAGGCAAAAGGTACTTCATACCACAGGTTATCTGCCTATCTCATGGGGATGTTATAAAACTAAGTGAGATCATATGTGAAATATTTTGAGTTCCATGAACACAAGCAGCATATGCATTTGAACTGCTATGGTTTATGTTCTATGTAGCTATGGCAGTATTTTACTTAATATGTTTATTCACTTCTTTATTAATTCTGTAGCAGACTCCACATGGACAGTGATTCAACAGTGGAAAAAAGAGGCTGTGTTTAAAAAAATTCCCAAGGAAATATACAGTCATCCAATAAATATTGAAGGTCCTGTCTATGTACCACCACCAGGTTGTCTATTGTGATTTATATTTTCCTTCCAGTGAGGAGTGAGGTGGGAGGGATGGTGATGAAGGGAGAGAGCAAAGAGAGGATAAGGTCAGAGAGGCTTATATTCAAGTGATTCCAGGTCTCCTAATGCTCAGCAAGCTGAAAGAGCCTCTAAGCATTAAGACACTGAAATCTCTCTTTGAGAATGACTGACCAGTGGAATGGACTTGAATTTCTCTGTTTGCTACACGATAAAGAGCTTTTTTTAAAAATAATATTTTCATGGACATCTATTTTAAGAAACATTGGTCATCCAGATCAACGCCCTCCATGGCTCATTTGCATTCCAAAGCACCATGGAAAAATGTTTGTTTATTGCATGTTTAAAGTTTACTGTAATTAGCATATTACTTTTGGACAGGCTAACAGAAAACAACACAGACTAATTTGATTAACAAAATATTTGTGGGGGGTGGAAGGCCGGGTGACCCACACAATCTAAGAAAGAGCTAAACCAGCAGACTTTGAGAAAAGTAGGAATATCTGCTTCTGCCATTTGAAGAGCAGGAATTCCGTGCTCTCTCCTTTGGTTGGGGCCATCGCCCAAATCAGTGTCTGTGTTCTGCTCAAGATTCAACTCCTTGTGAGAGGGTAAAATTGAATTAGTTTGGACCTGGTGCCCATCTTGGTGGTGGTGGTTGTGAAGGGGTTCAGGGCATTGGCAGCCCCACCAAAAAACATGGACCTTTCCCCAAAGGAAAAGAGGTTGGTAGACCAAAACCAAAGACATCTACTACTTCAAAACTGTACTACATACTGAGTTGATTTCTGAATATAGGCGGTCGGTATATTTTATTTTATTTTTATTTTTTGTGTGGTTTGACATGTTTTCTTTTTTGAAATTTTTATTGAAATATAGTTGATTTACAATGTTGTGTTAGTTGAAGGTGTACAGCAAAGCGATTCAGTTATACAGATGTATATGAATATATACACTATTATATATAAAACAGATAACTAAAAAGGACCTACTGTATAGCATAGGGAACTCTACTCAATACTCTGTAATGGCCTATGTGGGAAAAGAATCTAAAAAAGAGTGGGTATATGTATATGTATAACAGATTCATGTTGGTGGCAGGTACATTTTACAGTGTATTGGACTCCTGACAACTTTTATGATATGGTTGTATACAATGCTTAAACTTACGTATAGATATAATGGGGTGAAGTGGTCTGCATATCTGGGTTTGCTTTGGTATGGCCACTAGTTAGCAGTATAAACTGGGCAGCAACCTTAATCTCTCAGGGTCTCAGTTTCCAGGGTTAAAAATGAGGTGATTTATAGATCTATCATTTTATCCATTTATTTTTGCTTTTGTCATCAAACAGAATTATTAATTATATGCCTCAGTATATAGTACCCCATCACATTCTTTTAAGCAAGATGCCTTTCTGGTTTTACTTTATTTTCTACTTTATCCTTAATCACCATTCTTTTCACTCCATACACAACCAATTTAATACTTTCAATGCATGTTCTTATATATGCAAAATATATAGTATTTTCGGTATGTATTTGTGTATGTTACATATACAAATTCATTATATATATATTTAAGCTATTTGTAAATAGTATTAGCTGTTTGTACTAGTATTACTAACTAGCTACTAATCTCATTCTGTTTTTTAAAATTGTTTTCATACAACATCATGTTTTTAAGGGCTATCCACATTGGCCCTTGTATATCTAATACATTGTTTCCAACTGCTTTGTAGCATTTCATTATACGCACCACTATTAATGTATTTATCTAGTGATAAATACATAAAGCAGTGCCAAATCCCACCAACACTACCAAATTGCTTGCTTGTACATGTATTTTGTAGGACTTTCAAGAGTTTCTTTGAGATATTCCTGTTATAGTGAGCTTAAGATATGAAATTTATAATTTTACTAAGTACAGTAAAACTACTTTCCAGAAAGATCTTATACTTACTGCTTCTATCTGCTTGGCACAAAAGTTATTATTTGTCTATATTCTCTTCAAAACTTCTAAATACACAGACATATAGAAATATTAATGTACATTTATATACATGTTTATATTTATGTATTTTTTGTCCCTGATCACCAAGATATTCACCTATACTTTCTTATATTTGCTTTATGTTTTAAACTTTCATATTCAAGTCTTCAGTCCATTTGAAATAAATCTTTTTTTTTCATTTTGTCTTTCTCCATGTAAACTAAGTTTTTCAAAAGCATCTTCTAAATCAGCCATCTTTCATTTTTTCTCACTTATTTTTGGTATCAACATTATAGTATAGCAAATCACATATAAATATTGGCCTACTTCAAGCACTCTGTTTTGTTCCATTGATCAGTCTGTTTGTCTTTGTACCTACATCACACTGCTTCAGATTATTGTAACTTGTGGCATGCCTTAATATCTGAGAGGTTAAGTCCCTGCTCTTTGTTTTCCTTTTTTCCAAAACTGATCTAATGGCCAACTAGCTATTCATATGGAAAGAAAGAAAAATATGTCTTATTATACAGAAATAAATTCCAGACAAATAAGGGCTTAGAAATAATAATTTTTAAAAACTTGGCTAGATATCTATGAGAATAAATGCAGAACAGATGGATTACTGAGATCTTCCTAGCAAAACTGGAAATCCAGAGGCTATAAAACAGGAGATAGAAATAATTGACTATATAGAAATTTTAAAATTTTAGAAATACTGTAGAAACTTAAAACTTTTATATGGTAAAACATTCGATAAAATATCAATAGGCAATGATGGAACAAGAAAAACACATTTGTAACTCAGATGAAAAAGTATCAATTTCTATGTTATTCAAAGATAAACAACTCAATTGAAAATGGATATAAAATATGAATAGATAATTAAGAAAATGACAATTTACATAGCCAACAAATGTGAATAGAAGTACACATTCAAAAGAAGACAGAAATCCACATTAAAGAAACAGTGAAATATACTTCATACTCATTGGACAAGGATATAGAAGAAAGGGTAGTATGATACATATTGGTGGTGGGAATGTTAAGATGTATAGAATTTGGGGAAAGAAATATGGCAATATCTATGGAAGCTAAAAGAACATCTTCTCTTGTTCAACTAATATTTGACAAAGAAGCCAAGAATATCCAATGGAGACAAGGCAGTCTTCAATAAATGGTTCTGGGAAAATTGCATATTTACATGTAAAAGAATGAAACTTGACCCCTATCATACATCACTCACAGAAATTAAATCAGAGTCAATTAAAGACTTAAACATAAGATCTGAAACCATGGAACTATTAGAAGAAAACACAGGAAAAAAATCTCCTTGACACAGTCTTGGTAGTGAATTTTTGGAAAACACAATAAAAAATAAACAAGTAGGACTACATCAAACTAAAAAGTTTTTGCACAGAAAAAGTAATCAATAAAGTGAAAATACAACCTGCATAATGGGAAAAAGTATTTGCAAACCATATATCTGATAAGAGGTTAATATCCAGAATATATAAAGAACTCATACAACTTAATAGCAAAAAATTCCCCAAGTAATCCAATTAAAAAATGAGCAAAGACTCTGAATAGACATTTTTCCAAAGAAGATATATGAATGGCCAATAAGTACATGAAAAGATTTTCAGCATCACTAGTCATTAGGGAATTGCAAATTAATACAGCGAGTATCACTTCATGTCTGTTAGAATGGCTATTATCAAAATGACAAGAGATAGCAAATGTTGGGTGGAAGTAGAGAAAAGGGAACCCTGTGCATTGTTGGTGGGATTGTAAATTGGCACAGCCTCCTTGGAAAATAATATAGAGGATCATAAAAACTTAAAAATAGTATCATGTGGTACAGCAATTTTACTTCTGAGGAAATATAAAAGGAGAAAGACTACAAGTCAGAAAAATATCTGTACCTCTGTGTTCATAGAAGCATTACAAGTATTTACAACAGCCAAGACATGACAACAATCTATCTGTTGATGGATGATTGGATAAAGAACTTGTGGTATATATATACAACGGAATATTATTCAGCCATTAAAAAAGAGAAAATCCTATCATTTGTGACAACGTGGATGGACCTCGAAGACATTATGCTAAAAGACAGAGAGACAAATACTGTATGATCTCACTTTTATGTGGGATCTAACAAACAAACCAACCTGAAACTCAAGAACACCAAACTCAAAAAAAAGAGATCAGATCTGTGTTTACCAGAAGCAGGGGGTGGGGTTAGGGGGAATTGAAGGTGGTCAAAAGGTATAAACTTCCAGGTATAAGATAAACAAGTACTAGGGATATAACATTCAACCTGATGACTATAGCTAACACTGCTGTTATGATGTATAGGAAAGTTGTTAAGAGAGTAGAACTCTCAGAGTTCTCATCACAAGGAAAATCTTTTTCTTTTCTTTTATTATATCTATATGAGATGATGGATGTTCACTAAACCTATTGTGGTAATCATTTTACAATATAAGTCAATCAAACCATCATGCTGCACATTTTAAACTTAAATAGTGAGGTGTCAATTATTTCTCAGTAAAACTGGAAAAAATAGATATTCTCTTCTACTCAGTGCTTCTATTCCCAGAATCTCTATTATAGAAATAAAAGTATAAACATTCCCCACAAAAATAAAAGTACAAATTTGTATGAACCTACAACTTACAAGGACATTTACTGCAGCACTGTTTATACTGACCAAAAACTAGAAGAATATGACTAATGAGATGAATATAACTGAATTATGGTTCAAACTCTATATAATATTCTACAGCCATGAGAATTAGAATATATGTGTAGGATATGTGGTTATGGAGAAAAATAGAATGTTAGCATGGAATTGAGGATGACAGGGGAGAAAAGATATCCATGATATGATGTCACCTATATAAAATTATATATATATATATATATATATATATATATATATATATATATATATATATATATATGCATAAGTAATACAACAATGAATGATTACAAAATGTTAAAGGTGGTTATCATATGGTAGTGAAATTCCAAATATCTTTACATTTTTATGTATTGTTCTAATTGTTTTTATAATGAATATGTTTATTTATATAATCAGAAAAAATAAGATATTTTCATTGTGGGAAGAAATTTATAAAAATGCCAAATACAAAATAAAATTGACAACTACTTATGAAGCTTTATTTTTCCATGTAATATTAGAAAAAGTTTGTCAAGTTTACAAAAAAATTCCTACTGACATCTTTATTAGCATCGAATTGGATTAAGGAAAAATTCCTTGCAGATTTGATATCTTTATTACGTTACATTGTATTGTATATTTATTTAGTTCTGCTCATTTTTTAATCCTTAAGAGTTTAAACTTTTCCTCTGTAAAGGTCTTTTTCATCTTGTATTAGGATAATTCCTAAATGCATTATTGTTTTTATAGCTATTGCAAATGTTTTCTTGTTTTCTATTTTATTTTGCGGTATAGAAGAATCTTTTTCACTTTTATAATTGATCTTCATCTTGTAATTGTGCTGAATTATTTATTAGCTCCTGTGGTGTTTTTATTAGTTCATGTTTATTATTATTATTTGTTTTGTGGTACGCGGGCCTCTCACTGCTGTGGTCTCTCCCGTTGCGGAGCACAGGCTCCGGATGCACAGGCTCAGCAGCCATGGCTCACAGGCCTAGCCGCTCCGCGGCATGTGGGATCTTCCCCGACCGGGGCACGAACCCGTGTCCCCTGCATCGGCAGGCGGACTCTCAACCACTGCGCCACCAGGGAAGCCCATCTTATATGGTTTCTGATAAGAAATCTGCTGTAGCTCTTATCTTTACTGCTCCATAGACAATATGTTTTTTTTTAAACTGGCTACAAGATTTTTTCTCTATTTTTATTTTTCTGTACTTGAATGTGATATATGTAGATGTATTTTAAATCTTTTTGGTATTTTTTCTGCTCTTCATTCTCTGAGCATCATAGATCTGTGGTTTGGTGTCTATCATTAATTTTGGAACATCCTCAGCCATTATTACTTCAAATAGTCCTTTTACTTTGTTTTCTCTTTGTTCTCTCTCTGGTTCTTCAATTCTGTTAAAAATTTTCCAAAGTTCTTGGATATTTTCTTTTTTTTAATATTCATCTTTCTCTTTGCATTTCAGTTTGTGACATTTCTACTGACATATATTCAACCTCACTGATTGTTGAATGTGTCCAGTCTGCTTATGCGTAGACTTCAGTGGACCCATCGGAGGCATTCTTCATTTCTGTCACAGTGTTTTTGATGTCTACCATTTACTTTTGATTTTTTCTGAGCGTTTCCATCTCTCTGCTTGTGTTATCCACTTGTTATTGCATGTTGCCTACTTTTTCCATAGGAGCCCTTCACATATAATCATGAATATTTTAAATTCCCTTTCAGATAATTCCAAAATCTGTGTCATATCTGTCTTGTTCTAATGATTGCTTCTCTCTTTGGACTGTATTTTTTCTTGCTTTTTGGTATGCTTTGTAATTTTTTTGTTGAAAGCTGGACATGTTGTAATCATTTACAGAAACTGAGGTAAAAAGGCCTCGAGTTTAAGAATATATGTTCATCTGGCTAGGAATTGGGCTTTATTTAATGTCTTCTGTAACTACAGGTGCCAGAGACTACAAATCCCTCTATATATTGTTTTTTGTCTCTTTTCTTTAAAAAAAATTTTTTTTGAACACATTTACCTATATATTTATTTATTTATTTTTACTGCATTGCGAGGCATGCAGGATCTTAGTTCCCCGACCAGGGATCGAACCTGTGCCCCCTGCAGGAGAAGAGTGGAGTCCTAACCACTGGACTGCCAGGGAATTCCCTTTTGTCTCTTTTCTTGACTTCTGCTCTCCCTGAGTACTCCTCCTTAGAAAGAGTCTGTTTTTTTCAGCTTTTATTTACTGTTATGATACTGGAACCCTATTGGTATGGTCGTAAGGTACGAGGAGAGTGTTCTATAATACTCCAGGTAAGTCTCAGACTTTCAGTGAGCCAGTGTCTTTGGTTTGTGACCTTCACAAGCATTTCTTCTTCTATAGCTCCCCCACTCCCCTTAGGGGAGACAGGAAGACTGGAGGGGACTGGAGTGGGAGGAACATCCTTCCCCCTACAACTATTGCACAGGCTCTGGTAAAGAATTTCTCCCTGGAAAGTAGGCTTTTATTTTAAATAGAGAAGTCTCCGGGCATATTTACCAAGGATTACTCTTCCACTCCCCTTAGAGCCACAAGCGGATTTTTCTTGGCTCTTTACCTTGAGAACCTGGTGGGGTTCCTGGAAATAAAGACCATGTGGCCCTAGGACTTCTTCATTCTTAAACTAGTACATACTCAAGTTCCAGAAATTAATCAAAGGTGCCACTTAGGTGTTCCTACCAGTTTGTGGCTTGTGTGGCTTCTGTTCCAGATGAGCAGATCTTGGCTGTGACCCTCTGGGTTTGCCCAGCTTTCTAGATTTTGAGATGGAAGTTTGCCCTGAAAACTCAGTTCTCTGATTTGTTCAAGAAAGGTTATTGATTTTCTGTTTGTTCAGCTTTCTTTTGTCGTTAGGACAGGACTTTGTGTATTGGAGCTGAAACAAAGTTCAGCTTACATCTTGTTTGATGCATTCCTCCCCACTCTTTTTATTGTTTTCAGCTTTTCTATATTCTCCTACTCATAGCATGCCTCCTATGTTGGATGCCTTGCTGGATCTTGTCCTTTTTAGTGCAATATAAATGTCTTATTTCGTTCTGTGAATTTTAAATTTACATTTATTGTAGTTACTGCTAAAATATATGTTCTTTCATGTTATTTTGTATTTTTTGTTTGCTTCTTTTTTGCTTCCTTTCCTGTCTTCTATCTGTTGCATTTTATTGACTTTAAAGTTATACTTTTATTTTTTGAGAGACTCCTCCTAACCTGTTAGGGATCATACCTAAATTTATTTTCCATATTCATTTTAAAGTTTCTGTATTCTATCTTCCTCCTGAACTAAATGAGTACTTCTGCCCACCTACAACTACTCTGGTTTATTATTACCAACATACTATGCTTCCTCTCTTCATATTGTAGGTTGGTATTTCTCCAGGTTTAAATTCAGGTGAGAGAGGCACCAACCATGCTACTGGCCATTTTATCAGGTACTGAAAAATTCTGCTCTAACATTTGGTGGGTCAAAGCTCCAATTGCTACTCCATGTACCACTTGGTAGGGGCAGCAATGATGCACTTTTGTGTATTTTGAATGAGAATCATAAAATTTGTGTGTAGAAATTGACCTTAGAGAACATTTAGCATAGTAGTCCTTATTTAGTAGATAAAGAGTCATTTTCTTATGGCTCTCTAAGCAGGTTGTTCCCACCATGCCCATGTTGTAGAAAGGGAATATAGTTAATTATAAGGCTTAGCTACTCTACACAGTATATTTCGTGTCACTCCCATCTCTAATAAGCTTCCAGAAAATTTCAGATAAAAGGCAAGTATCACTTCAATGTAATAAGGGATACCTGATTTAGTCTAATTCCATGCTTTTCAGAGAAATAAACATAGAACTAGGTGGTTTAGGTGACTATGGTCCAGCACATGTATCATGTTAGAAGAGCCAAGGCTGGATCCTGGGTTCTGACACCTGTTCCAGTGTCCAGTCCCTGGAACCATCATGGCTCCTATTTAGATTCTATTTTGTGTAGGAGAGTAGGAGGAAATAGCTACATTTGAGTACATGAGAATTCCATATCACAATACGATGCTGTGTTAGAAGGAGAAAGTCATTTCATTATAAGCCATTCCTTTCCATTGTTCAAAGCCTTCTGAAATAATCTCTTTTAGATTTAAATTATCCATGTTTGAAAAATGCAAGGTCAACTTCCAGAGGTAATTTTACTTGAAAAATTTGGGCAGACTCTTTTGAGATACATCAGATTAGTGGAAAGTTAAAGAAGAAAAGAATTATTAAAAACTCACTTCTTCTTAGCTTTTATTTAACACTCAACTGGTGAATTGTTAACTTTCTTTAAATTCTTCATTTGGAAGAAAATCATAAAATAGTTGAATAATTAAAAATTTTAGGGCACTTAATTTTTAATTAATTGAAAATACCAATAAACATCATGACCCTTATTTTTCTTGTTTTTAAAAGAAAAAATGGCACTAGCTAAAACAAATATTAATACATACAATAACAGAACCACACACAGAAACTTGTATTTATGTAGATTGTTTGAAAACTTTAAAGTCAGGAGTTTTCAAATATAAGGTCCTTTATGAAATAAAACACAAATTCAATATTTCTTACTACTGATATTTCCTTTTTCTTGCTGAATATTTAGTTAGGCATTTTTGTTTTGATTGAAAGGAATACAGAACTGTTCTAACAACCCAAGCAATGGAGGCTTTTTGGGAGAATGCATGAAGTCTGGAACTAGGAGAGAAAACCCACTGAAAACTGAACTGCTTTTTCTTGATCTCACTCATGGAGTTTTAGCTTCTCTCTGGGTGCCCTTTTTGGCTCTTTTCTTCCTTCTAGCAGATTCTTTTGTTTATTTAAATTTTTTGCTCCCTCCTGACTTCATTGCGTCATTGCAGTCTCTCTGGCCTCCTTATAGGTCATGAATATTCATCTCCACCTTATCCTTGGGGAACAGAAAACATCCACCCACAGGTCATAGTGATGTCCACTTGATGCACCTGGTTTCATGTAGGTGCAGTGAGGTCATGTAGTACCAGCTATGACTGCAGAGTTCCTAGCACAAATATGTGCATATGTACATATTTAACCAGGAATGACAAATGGATACATATACATTACCAAGTTCATCTTGTCATTATAAATAATAGTTACTGGTGACCTCACTGGATGTCAAAAGTAATAGTATATATAGGGTACAACTGTCTAAGATAGTTTCCCAAGGTATTTATTATGAATCTCTTAGCTGGATATTATACAGTATATTTCTGTAATCCAGATATTGCATGAATCTCAACATATACAGTTGCTACACATCACCATATCTAAGGCATTTCTATATACAGTTTCACTGGGGTGAGTGAGGGGGTGGGGTAGAGAATACATGGATCTTTTTTTTTTAAAAGAGGAAAAAGGAACTGAAATTGTCAAATGTTTGATTTGATCAATATATATATACAAAGGTAGAAATATTTGGTGGGTATTATCAGATTACCAATGAAGCCACTATTTTTAGCAGATTTTTCCTTGGGATATCCTCCCCTTTCCTAACTATTTTCAGTTGCCTAGATTTGAATCCTAGGGAGCGGCAGCCTGAACACTGAACTTATGCCTGGT
The DNA here is from genome assembly GCF_000442215.2 of Lipotes vexillifer. Lineage (NCBI taxonomy): Eukaryota > Metazoa > Chordata > Mammalia > Artiodactyla > Lipotidae > Lipotes > Lipotes vexillifer. Next base: position 444,996 of record NW_006797755.1, read on the forward strand.
ACAATTACGACCTTTCACTGCAATTCATGTATCATGCAGTTCCAAACAGGCTGTAGAAAATGAAAAAAAAAGCTATCTAAAAGCTGGTTCTTTGAAAACATAAAAAAATTGATAAACCTTTAGCCAGGTTCATCAAGAAAAAGTGGGAGAGGGCCCAAATAAATAAAATTACAAATGAAAAAGAAGTTAAAATTTACACCACAGAAATACAAAGGATCATAAGAGACTACTACAAGCAACTATGCCAACAAATGTACAACCTAGAAGAAATGGAAAAATTCTTAGAAAGGTACAATCTCCAAAGAATGAACCAGGAAGAAATAGAAAATATGAACAGATCAATTATAGATAATGAAATTGAACCTGTGATTTATCAGCTTCCAACAAACAAAAGTCCAGGAGCAGATGGTGTCACAGATGAATTCAATCAAACATTTAGAGAAGAATTAACACCTATCTTTCTGAAACTATTCCAAAAAATTGCAGATGAAGGAACACTTCCAAACTCATTCTATGAGGCTACCATCACCCTGATACCAAAACCAAAGGTACCACAAAGAAAGAAAATTACAGGCCAACATCACTGATGAACATAGATGAAAAAACCCCCTACAAAATACTAACAAACTGAATGCAACATATTACACACAATACAATACATTAAAAGGATTGTACACCATGATCGAGTGAGATTTATCCATGGATGCAAGGATTTTTTCAATAGCCACAAATCAATCAGTGTGATATACCACATTAACAAATTGAAGAATAAAAACCATATGATCATCTCAACAGATACTGAAAAAGGTTTCGATAAAACTCAACATTCATTTATGATAAAAACTCTCCAGAAAGTGGGAATAGAGGGAACCTACACCACCATAATAAAGGCCATATTTGACAAAGCCACAGCTAACATCATGCTCAACGGTGAAAAGCGGAAATCATTTCCTCTAAGATCAGGAACAAGACTAGGATGTCCAACTCTTGTCACTTTTATTCAACATAGTTTTGGAAGTCCTAGCCACAGGAATAAGAGAAGAAAAAGAAATAAAAGAGATCCAAATTGGGAAACAAAATGTAAAGCTGTCACTGTTTGCAGATGACATGACAGTATTCATAGAAAATCCTAAAGAAGTTACCAGAAAACTACTAGAGCTCATCAATGAATTTGGTAAAGTTGCAGGATATAAAATTAATACACAGAAATCTGTTGCATATCTATACACTAATGATGGAAGATTAGAAAGAGAAATTAAGGAAGCAATCCCATCTACCGTCACATCAAAAAGAATAAAATACCTAAGGAGGCAAACCTACCAAAGGAAGCAAAAGACCTGCACTCTGAAAACTATAAGACACTGATGAAAGAAATTAAAGATGACACAGATGGAAAGATATTTTGTGTTTTTGGATTGCAAGAATCAATATTGTCAAAATGACTATATTACCCAAGGCAATCTACAGATTCAGTGCAATCCCTATCAAATTACCCATGGCATTTTTCACAAAACATGATCAAAAAATTTAAAAATTTGCATGAAAACATGAAAGACCCTGAATAGACAAAACAAGCTTGAGAAAGAAAAACAGAGCTGGAGGAATCAGGCTCCCTGCCTGCCTACAAAGCTACAGCAATCAAAATATTATGATACTGGCACAAAAATAGAAATATAGATCAATGGAACAGGATAGAAAGCCTAGAAATAAACCCATGCACCTATGGTTAATTAATCTATGAAAAAGGAGGCAAGAATATACAATGGAGAAAAGACAGTCTCTTCAATAAGTCATTCTGGGAAAACTGTACCACTATATATAAAAGAATGAAATTAGAACATTCTCTAACACCATGTGCAAAAATAAACTCAAAATGGATTAAAGACCTAAAGGTAAGACAGGATACTATAAAACTCCTAGAGGAAAACATAGGCAGGACACTCTTTGACATAAATGGTAACAATATCTTTTTGGATCTATCTCCTAAAGTAATGGAAATAAGAACAACAACAACAAAAAAACAAATGGGAACTAATTCAACTTAAAACGTTTTGCAAGACAAAGTAAACCATAAGCAACAAAAAAAAAGACAACCTACAGAATGGGAAAAGGTATTTGCAAACAATGCAACAGACAAGAGGTTAATCTCCAAAATATACAAGCAGCTCTTACAGCTCAGTATCGAAAAAACAAACAACCCAATCAAAAAATGGGCAGGGGCTTCCCTGGTGGTGCAGTGGTTGGGAGTCTGCCTGCCAATGCTGGGGACGCGGGTTTGTGCCCTGGTCTGGGAAGATCCCACATGCTGCAGAGCGGCTGGGCCTGTGAGCCGTGGCCACTGGGCCTGGGCGTCCGGAGCCTGTGCTCCGCAATGGGAGAGGCCACAACAGTGAGAGGCCCACGTACCACACACACAAAAAAAAAAATGGGCAGAAGACAAATGGACATGTCTCCAAAGAAGACCTACAGATGGCCAAAAAACACATGAAAAGATGCTCAACATCACTAATTATTAGAGAAATGCAAATCAAAATTACAATGAGGTATCACCTCACACCAGTCAAAATGGCCATCATCAAAAAGTCTATAAAGAATAAATGGGAGAGGGTGTGGAGAAAAGGGAACCCTCCTACACTGTTGGTGGGAATGTAAATTGGTATGGCCACTATGGAGAACAGCATGGAGGTTCCTTAAAAACTAAAAATAGAGCTACCATATGATCCCACAATCCCACTCCTGGGCATATATCTGGAAAAAACCATAATTCAAAAAGGTATATGCACCCCAATGTTCACTGCAACACTGTTTACAATAGCTAAGACATGGAAGCAACCTAAATGTCCATGGAAAGATGAATGGATAAAGAAGAAGTGATATATATTTACATACACATACATACATATACAATGGAATGTTACCCAGCCATAAAAAAAAGAATGAAATAATGCCATTTACAGGAACATGGATGGACCTAGAGATTATCATACTAACTGAAGTAAGCCAGACAGAAAAAGACAAATATCATATGATATTGCTTATATGTGGTATCTAAAAAAAAAACGTTATCAGTACAAATGAACTCATTTACAAAACAGAAAGAGACTCACAGATATAAAAAACATACTTATGGTTACCAAAGTGGAAAGGGGGGTGGGGGTAGGGATAAGTTAGAAGGTTGAGATTAAAAAATACACACTACTATAAAAACCATATGATCATCTCAATAGATGCAGAAAAAGCTTTCAACAAAATTCAACACCCATTTATGATAAAAACTCTCCAGAAAATGGGCATAGAGGGAACCTACTGCAACATAATAAAGGCCATATATGACAAACCCACAGAAAACATTATACTCAATTGTGAAAAACTGAAAGCATTTCCCTAAGAACAAAATTGGGTCCACTCTTGCCACTATTATTCAACATAGTTTTGGAAGTCCTAGCCACTGCAATAAGAGAAAAAAAAGAAATGAAAGGAATCCAAATTGGAAAAGAAAAAGTAAAACTGTCACTGTTTGCAGATGACATGATACTATTCATAGAAAATCCTAAAGATGCCACCAGAAAACTACTAGAGCTAATCAATGAATTTAGTAAAGTTGCAGGATACAAAATTAATACACAGAAATCTCTCTTTTAAAAAAAATAAATTTATTTATTTACTTTTGGCTGTATTGGGTCTTCATTGCTGTGCACGGGCTTTCCCTGGTCATGGCAAGCGGGGGCTACTCTTCCTTGCAGTGCATGGGCTTCTCACTGTGGTGGATTCTCTTTGTTGTGGAGCTTGGGCTCTAGGTGTGTGGGCTTCAGTAGTTGTGGCATGTGGGCTCAGAAGTTGTGGCTTGTGGGCTTTAGAGCACAGGCTCAGTAGTTGTGGTGCATGGGCTTAATTGCTCCAAGCATGTGAGATCTTCCTGGACAAGGGCTAGAACCCGTGTCCTCTGCATTGACAGGAGGATTCTTAACCTTTGTGCCACTCGAGAAGTCTCCACAGAAATCTCTTGAATTCCTATATACTAACAATGAAAGGGCAGAAAGAGAAATTAAGGAAACAATCCCACTTATCATTTCAACAAAAAGAATAAAATACCTAAGAATAAACCTATGTAAGGAGGCAAAAGACCTGTAATCAGAAAACTGTAGAAGAACCTTGAGAAGATGGCGGAAGAGTAAGACACAGAGATCACCTTCCTCCCCACAGATACATGAGAAATACATCTACACGTGGAACAACTCCTACAGAACACCTACTGAATGCTGGCAGAAGACCTCAGACCTCCCAAAAGGCAAGAAACTCCCCAGGTACCTGGGTAGGGCAAAAGAAAAAAGAAAAAACAGAGACAAAAGAATAGGGACAGGACCTGCACCAGTGGGAGGGAGCTGTGAAGGAGGAAAGGTGTCCACACACTAGGAAGCCCCTTCGCGGGCAGAGACTGCGGGTGGTGGAGGGGGAAGCTTCGGAGCCATGGAGGAGAGAACAGCAACAGGGGTGCGGAGGGCAAAGTGGAGAGATTCCTGCACAGAGGATAGGTGCCGACCAGCACTCACCAGTCCGAGAGGCTTGTCTGCTCACCCGCCGGGGTGGACAGGGTCTGGGAGCTGAGGCCCAGGCTTCGGTCGGATCCCAGGGAGAGGACTGGGGTTGGCTGCGTCAACACAGCCTGAAGGGGCTAGTGCACCATGGCTAGCCAGGAGGGAGTCCAGGAAAAAGTCTAGACCTGACGAAGAGGCAAGAGACTGCCAGGGTCCCGGGATCCAGGGACAACTTCCCTGGGAGAACGCACGGTGCTCCTCAGGCTGGTGCAACGTCACAAAGGCCTCTGCCGCCGCAGGCTCACCCCGCATCAGTGCCCCTCCCTCTTCCCGGCCTTAGTGAGCGAGAGCCCCCGAATCAGCTGCTCCTTTAACCCCATCCTCTCTGAGTGAAGAGCAGACGCCCTCAGGCGACCTACACGCAGAGGCGGGATCAAATCCAAAGCTGAACCCCTGGAGCTATCCGAACAAAGAGAAAGGGAAATTTCTCCCAGGAGCCTCAGGAACAGCGGATTAAATCTCCACAATCAACTTGACGTACCCTGCATCTGTGGAATATATGAATAGACAGCGAATCATCCCAATTTGAGGAGGTGGACTTTGGGAGCAAAGATATATAATTTTTTCCCCTTTTTCTCTTTTTGTGAGTGTGCATATGTATGGTTCTGTGTGTGATTTTGTCTATATAGCTTTGCTTTTACCATTTGTCCTAGGGTTCTGTCCGTCTGTTATTTTTTTAATTAAAAATATTTTTCATAATTATTTTTAATTTAATTTAATTTAATTTAATTTTATTTCATCCTCTTTCTTTCTTTCTTTCTATTTTTTCTCCCTTTTATTCTGAGCCGTGTGGATGAAAGACTCTTGGTGCTCCAGCCAGGTGTCAGGACTGTGCCTCTGAGGCGGGGGAGCCAACTTCAGGACACTGGTCCACAAGAGACCTCCCAGCTCCACGTAATATCAAATGGCGAAAATCTCCCAGAGATCTCCATCTCAACACCAACACCCAGCTTCACTCAACGACCAGCAAGATACAATGCTGCACACCCTATGTCAAACAACTAGCAAGAGAGGAACACAACCTCACCCATTAGCAGAGAGGCTGTCTAAAATCCTAATAAGTCCACAGACACCCCAAGACACACCACCAGACGTGGACCTGCCCACCAGAAAGACAAGATCCAGCCTCATCCACCAGAACACAGGCACTAGCACCCTCCACCAAGAAGCCTACACAACCCACTGAACCAACCTAAGCCACTGGGGACAGACTCCAAAAACAATGGGAACTACTAACCTGCAGCCTGCAAAAAGGAGACCCCAAACACAGTAAGATAAGCAAAATGAGAAGACAGAGAATAACACAGCAGATGAAGGAGCAAGGTAAAAACCCACCAGAACTAACAAATGAAGAGGAAAAAGGCAGTCTACCTGAAAAAGAATTCAGAATAATGATAGTAAAGATGATCCAAAATCTTGGAAACAGAATAGGGAAAATACAAGAAACGTTTAACAAGGACTTAGAAAAACTAAAGAGGAAACAAGCAACGATGAACAACACAGTAAATGAAATTAAAAATACTCTAGAAGGGATCAATAGCAGAATAACTGAGGCAGAAGAACAGATAAGGGATCTGGAAGATAAAATAGTGGAAATAACTACTGCAGAGCAGAATAAAGAAAAAAGAATGAAAAGAACTGAGGACAGTCGCAGAGACCTCTGGCACAACATTAAATTCACCAATATTCGAATTATAGGGGTCCCAGAAGAAGAAGAGAAAAAGAAAGGGGCCGAGAAAATATTTGAAAAGATTATAGTTGAAAACTTCCCTAATATGGGAAAGGAAAGAGTTAATCAAGTTCAGGAAGCACAGAGAGTCCCATACAGGATAAATCCAAGGAGAAACATGCCGAGACACATGTTAATCAAACTACAGAAAATTAAATACAAAGAAAACATATTAAAAGCAGCAAGGGAAGAACAACAAATAACACAAAAGGAAATCCCTATAAGGTTAACAACTGATATTTCAGCAGAAACTCTGCAAGCCAGAAGTGACTGGCAGGACAAATTTAAAGTGATGAAGGAGAAAAACCTACAACCAACATTACTCTACCCAGCAAGGATCTAATTCAGATTTGATTGAGAAATTAAAACCTTTACAGACAAGCAAAAACTGAGAGAGTTCAGCACCACCAAATCAGCTTTACAACAAATGCTAAAGGAACTTCTCTAGGCAGGAAACACAAGAGAAGGAAAAGACCTACAATAACAAACCCAAAACAATTAAGAAAATGGGAATAGGAACATACATATCAATAATTACCTTAAATGTAAATGGATTAAATGCTCACACCAAAAGACATAGACTGGTTGAATGGATACAAAAACAGGACCCGTATATATGCTGTCTACAGGAGACCCACTTCAGACTGTCTGTAGGGACACCTACAGACTGAAAGTGAGGGGATGGAAAAAGATATTCCATGCCAATGGAAATCGAAAGAAAGCTGAAGTAGCAGTTCTCATATCACACAAAATAGACTTTAAAATAAAGACTATTACAAGAGACAAAGAAGGACACTACATAATGATCAAGGGATCGATCCAAGAAGAAGATATAACAATTGTAAATATTTATGCACCCAACGTAGGAGCACCGCAATACATAAGGCAATTCCTAACAGCCATAAAATGGGAAATTGACCATAACACAATCATAGCAGGGGACTTTAACACCTCACTTTCATGAATGGACAGATCATCCAAAATGAAAATAAATAAGGACACACAAACTTTAAATGATACATTACACAAGATGGACTTAATTGATATTCATAGGACATTCCATCCAAAAGCAACATAATACACATTCTTCTAAAGTGCTCATGGGACATGCTCCAGGATAGATCATATATTGGGTCACAAATCAAGCCTTGGCAAATTTAAGAAAATTGAAAACGTATCAAGTATCTTTTCTGACCACAACGCTATGAGACTAGATATCAATTACAGGAAAAAGTCTGTAAAAAATACAAACACATGGAGGCTAAACAGTACACTACTTAATAACCAAGAGATCACTGAAGAAATCAAAGAGGAAATCAAAAAATACCTAGAAACAAATGGCAATAAAAACAAGACAACCCAAAACCTAAGGGACGCAGCAGAAGCAGTTCTAAGAGGGAAGTTTATAGGAATACAATCCTAACTTAAGAAACAACAAACATCTCAAATAAACAACCTAACCTTACACCTACAGCATTTAGAGAAAGAAGAACAAAAAACCTCTAAAGTTAGCAGAAGGAAAGAAATCATACAGATCAAATCAGAAATAAATGAAAAAGAAATGAAGGAAACAGTGGCAAAGATCAATAAAACTACAAGCTGGTTCCTTGAGAAGATAAACAAAATTGATAAACCACTAGCCAGACTTATCAAGAAAAAAAAGGGAGAAGACTCAAATCAATAGAATTAGAAATGAAAAAGGAGAAGTAACAACTGACACTGCAGAAATACAAAGGATCAGGAGAGATTACTACAAGCAACTCTATGCCAATAAAATTGACAACCTGGAAGAAATGGACAAATTCTTAAAATGCACAACCTTCTGAGACTGAACCACGAAGAAATAGAAAATGTGAACAGACGAATCACAAGCAGTGAAACTGAAACTGTGATTAAAAATCTTACAACAAACAAAAGCCCAGGACCAGATGGCTTCACAGGCGAATTCTATCAAACATTTAGAGAAGAGCTAACACCTATCCTTCTCAAACTCTTCCAAAATATAGCAGAGGGAGGAACACTTCCAAACTCACTCTACGAGGCCAACATCACCCTGATACCAAAACCATACAAAGATGTCACAAAGAAAGAAAACTACAGGCCAATATCGCTGATGAGCATAGATGCAAAAATCCTCAACAAAATACTAGCAAACAGAATCCAACAGCACATTAAAAGCATCATACACCATGATCAAGTGGGGTTTATCCCAGGAATGCAAGGATTCTTCAATACGCAAATCAATCAATGTGATACACCATATTAATAAACTGAAGAAGAAAAAACATATGATAATCTCCATCAATGCAGAGAAAGTTTTTGACAAAATTCAACACCCATTTATGATAAAAACCCTGCAGAAAGTAGTCTTAGAGGGAACTTTCCTCAACATAATAAAGGCCATATATGACAAACCAACAGCCAACATCGTCCTTAACGGTGAAAAACTGAAACCATTTCCACTAAGATCAGGAACAAGACAAGGTTGTTCACTCTCACCACTATTATTCAACATAGTTTTGGAAGTTTAAGCTACAGCAATCAGAGAAGAAAAAGAAAAAAATGAATTCAAATTGGAAAAGAAGAAGTAAAACTGTCACCGTTTGCAGATGACATGATACTCTACATAGAGAATCCTACAGATGCTACCAGAAAACTTCTAGAGCTAATCAATGAATTTGGTAAAGTAGCAGGATACAAAATTAATGCACAGAAATCTCTGGCATTCCTATACACTAATGATGAAAAATCTGAAATTGAAATGAAGAAAACACTCCCATTTACCAATGCAACAAAAAGAATAAAATATCTAGGAATTAACCTACCTAAGGAAACAAAAGACCTGTTTGCAGAAAATTATAAGACACTGATGAAAGAAATTAAAGATGATAGAAATATATGGAGAGTTATACCATGTTTTTGGATAGGAAGAATCAACATTGTGAAAATTAATCTACTATCCAAAGCAATCTACAGATTCAATGCAATCCTTATCAAACTATCAACGGCATTTTTCACAGAACTGGAACAAAATATTTCACAATTAGTATGGAAACACAAAACACCCCATATAGCCAAAACAATCTTGAGAAAGAAAAACAGACCTGGAGGAATCAGGCTCCCTGCCTTCAGACTATACTACAAAGCTACAGTAATCAAGACAGTATGGTACTGGCACAAAAACAGAAATATAGATCAATGGAACAGGATAGAAAGCCCAGAGATAAACCCACGCACATATGGTCACCTTATCTTTGATAAAGGAGGCAAGAATTAACAGTGGAGAAAAGACAGCCTCTTCAGTAAGTGGTGCTGGGAAAACTGGACAGGTACATGTAAAAGTATGGAATTAGAACACTCTCTAACACCATAAACAAAATAAACTCATAATGGATTAATGACCTAAATATAAGGCCAGACACTATCAAACTCTAAGAGGAAAACATAGCCAGAACACTCTATGACATAAGTCACAGCAAGATCCTTTTTGACCCACCTCCTAGAGAAATGGAAATAAAACCAAATATAAACAAATTGGACCTAATGAAACTTAAAAGCTTTTGCACAGTAACAGAACCCATAAACAAGACCAAAAGACAATGCTCAGAAAGGGAGAAAATATTTGCAAATGAAGCAACTGACAAAGGATTAATCTCCATATTTACAAGCAGCTCATAAAGCTCAATATCAAAAAAAAAAAAACCCAATCCAAAAATAGGCAGAAGACCTAAATAGACATTTCTCCAAATAAGATACAGACTGCCAACAAACACATGAAAGAATGCTCAACATCATTAATCATTAGAGAAATGCAAAAGAAAACTACAATGAGATATCATCTCACACCAGTCAGAATGGCCATCATCAAAATATTTACAAACAGCAAATGCTAGAGTGGGTGTAGAGAAAAGGGAACGCTCTTGCAGTGTTGGTGGGAATGTAAATTGATACAGTCACTATGGAGAACAGTATGGAGGTTCCTTAAAAAACTAAAAATAGAACTTCCATACGACAGAGCAATCCCAGTCCTGGACATATACCCCGAGAAAAACATAATTCAAAAAGAGTCATGTACCAAAATGTTCATTGCAGCTGTATTTACAATAGCTAGGACATGGAGCAACCTAAGTGTCCATCAACAGATGAATGGATAAAGAAGATGTGGCACATATATACAAGGGAATATTACTGAGCCATATAAAGAAATGAAATTGAGTTATTTGTAGTGAGGTGGATGGACCTAGAGTCTGTCATACAGAGTGAAGTAAGCCAGAAAGAGAAAGACAAATACCATATGCTAACACATATATATGGAATCTAAGAAAAAAAAAAAGTCATGAAGAACCTAGGGACAAGATGGGAATAAATACACAGACCTACTAGAGAATGGACTTGAGGATATGGGGAGGGGGAAGAGTAAGCTGTGACAAAGTGAGAGAATGGCATGGACATATATACAGTACCAAACGTAAAATAGATAGCTAGTGGGAAGCAGCCGCATAGCACAGGGAGATCAGCTAATTGCTTGGTGACCACCTAGAGGGGTGGGATAGGGAGGGTGGGAGGGAGGGAGAAGCAAGAGGGAAGACATATGGGAACATATGTATATGTATAACTGATTCACTTTGTTATAATGCAGAAACTAACACACCATTGTAAAGCAATTATACTCCAATAAAGATGTTAAAAAGTAAATCAAAACAAACAAAAAAATTGTAAAAACACTGATGAAAGAAATCAAAGATGACATAAACTGTTGGAGAGATATACCATATTCTTGGAATGGAAGAATCAATATTGTGAAAATGTCTACACTACACAAAGCAATCTACAGATTCAATGCAACCTCCATCTAATTACCAATGGCATTTTTCACAGAAGTAAAACAAAAATTTTTAGAATTTGTATGGAAACACAAAAGACCGCAAATAGCCAAAGCAATCTTGAGAAAGAAAAATGGAGCTGGAGAAATCAGGCTCCCTGACTTCAGACTATACTACAAAGCTACAGTAATCAATACAATATGGTACTGGCACAAAAACAGAAATATAGAGCAATGGAACAGGATAGAAAGCCCAGAGGTAAACCCCTATGGTCACCTAATCTGTGACAAAGGAGGCAAAGTTGTAAAATGGAGAAAAGACAACCTCTTCAACATGTGGTGCTGGGAAAACTGGACAGCTCCATGTAAAAGAATGAAATTAGAACACTCCCTAACACCACACAGAAAAATAAACTCAAAATGGATTAAAGACCTAAAGGCCAGACACTATAAAACTCTTAGAGGAAAACACAGGCAGAACACTGTCTGACATAAACCACAGCAACATCTTTTTTCACCCACCTCCTAGAATAACGAAAATTAAAGCAAAAATAAACAAATGGGACCTAATGAAACTTACAAGCTTTTGCACAGCAAATGAGACCATAAACAAGATGTAAAGACAACCCTAAGAATGGGAGAAAATATTTGCAAACCAAGCAAGTGACAAAGGATTAATCTCCAAAATATACAAGCAGCTCATACAGCTCAGTATCAAAAAAACAAACAACCCAATCAAAAAACAGGCAGAAGACAAATGGACAGTTCTCCAAAGACATATAGATGACCAACAAACACATGAAAAGATCTTCAACATCACTAATTATTAGAGAAATGAAAATTAAAACTATAATGAGGTATCACCTCACACTGGTCAGAGTGGCCATCATCAAAAAATCCATGAAGAATAAATGCTGGAGAGGGTGTGGAGAAAAGGGAACACTCATACACTGTTGGTGGGAATGTAAATTGATACAGCCACTATGGAGAACAGTATGGAGGTTCCTTAAGAAACTAAAAATAGAACTACCATACGATCCAGCATTCCCACTACTGGGCATTTACCCTGAGTAAATCATAATTTGAAAAAACACATGCATCCCAATGTTCATAGCAGCACTATTTACAATAGCCAGGAGATGGAAGCAACCTAAATGTCCATTGACAGAGGAATGGATAAAGAAGATGTGGTACATATATTCAATATAATATTACTCAGCCATAAAAAGGAATGAAATTGGATCATTTGTAGGGACATGGATGTACCTAGAGAGTGTCACACAGAGTGAAGTAAGTCAGAAAGAGAAAAGCAAACATTGTATAATAACACATATATGTGGAATCTAGAAAAATGGTATAGGTGATCTTAGTTGCAAAGCAGAAATAGAGACACAGTCGTAGAGAACAAGTGTATGGATACCAAGGGGGAATAGGGGGTGGTGGGAGGGATTGGGAGACTGGGATTGACACATATATACTATTGATACTGTGTATAAAATGGACAACTGATGGCAACATGCTGTATAGCACAGGGAACTCATCTAGTGCACTGTGGTAACCTAAATGGGAGGGAAGTCCAAAAGGGAGGGGACATCTGTATGTGTATGGCTGATACATTTTGTTGTGCAGTGGAGGCTAACACAACATTGTGTAGCAACCATACTCCAATAAAAATTAATTAAAAACAAAACAAAACAACCCCCCCCAAAACACCAAATACACACTAATATATATAAAATAGACAAACAACAAGACGTACTGTATAGCACAGGGAACTATACTCAATATTTGAATAATCTATAAGGGAAAAGAATCTGAAAAAATATATATAATTGAACCACTGTGCTGTATACCTGAAACTAACACAATATTATAAATCAATTATATTTCAATAAAATTTTTTTTTTAAAAAAAGGAGGTCTGCATCCATCACTCTGTGCCTTCAAAGGCCCAAAACTGCAGGAGAAGTAGGACAAGTAGAAAGATACAGCAGGAGGCCAAACTCCCTCTGGAGCAGGGGAATCTATGGATGGAGGGGTGGAGGTCAGGTATCCAGACCATCAAGTCCCACTCTATTTGCTTTCAAGTTCCTGCAGCTTGCCTGATTAACCAAGTGGTTCATGTGAAAACCCAAATAGTCTGGTTTGAAAAAGCTCCATTAAAGTGTTGATTTTGTATTTATGTGAATGCATCTGGTATTTGTAAATCTCCAACAGCACAGGCTCTGGCTGGAGCACATTTCTACAGCAGGAAGATTCACTGTGGTGTAATGGAAAAAATCCCCGGAACAGGCATCAAAGCATCAGAACCTGGATTTGTCCTCATGAGCTGTTTGACCTTGGGCCCTTACAGGACTGATTTCTTCATCTGAAAAATGCAGGTGCTTTCCTTTTAAACAGTGGAACACGCACCCCACTTTTGCTTCAAATGAAATTGTAAATAGAAACCTAACGTATACAAGATTTAAAGCTAAGTGGGGATGCTCACTAAGCTTTCTCTTTACTCCTATAACAGTCCCTGAACTGCCTCTGCAGAGCCCTAGAACTCAGAAAACTGTCTGATATGGTCAGATTATCTCAGTGGTTCCTGGGCTCAGCTCCCAAAGATTCTGGCTCAGAACCATTGGGGGCAGTGCCTAGGAATCTGAATTTTTTATGTCTCTCCCTCACCAAGTGATCCTGATGTGGGTCGGGATTTCCGAGGGTCTCTCGGTCTGTTACTTCAGCTTTGTGAAATTTCACTTGGCTCATCTGCAACTATAAATATTAAAATAGTATCCTACCCCAAAGGGTTTTTTTTTGTTTTTTTGGTGAGAATCTGATGAGATAATGTGTACAAAATTATGATTTTTAAAATGATATCTGTTGAAAGATGATTTAAATACCTGACAGACTATAGACTACTATACTCTACTAAAAACAGCTTCATGTAAAAATGTAATCCAGATAGTGTAAGAAGGAGGCTTTAATTCCAAAACTTCTATATGAAGATCTTCTAGAAAGAACAACTCTATTTGGGTGGGGTTTTTTTTCTGTTAACAACAACAACAAAAAAGTGACAAATATGCAATCTGATTGATTAAAGCAATATAGTTCTTAAAAGAATAGTACTTCTTTTTACAAGTGTTCTTATAGGAATTTCTATGTAACAGAGGGATATAAAGGAGATTTTCTCTATTAAATTGATGCTCATTTCAAACAGACCTTCAATTTGACAAGAGGTCAAGGGTCTATGGCTAATTTTCACTTCATATAAAGAACATTCTTTTCTTTGGATGAAAACAGACTTGTGCATATTTGAAGAAGTTCAGCTCTGGGTTATATTACGTTCAGTTTGATACTCAAAACACTTGTTCATTTCAGTCTTTGGAATTGTATTCCCTCATTCATAAAACAAGCAACTAGGGAATTCCCTGGTGCTCCAGTGGTTAAGACTCCTGGCTTCCACTGCAGGGGGCTCAGGTTCATCCCTGGTGGGGGAACTGAGATCCCACATGCCTCAGAGCCAAAAACTTAAAAACTAACAACCAGAACATCTCTAGGTCCCTCAACCTAAGCATAAGCTTTTGCAGTTTGTAAACAGCACTCTGGAGGGGATAAGTTACCTCAAACCATCTGGATAAGAAGGTGAGGTTATTGTTTGTCTTACAGTATTCAACTTTTATTTTTGCAGCAGCTGATATTTCTGATGATTCTGTAGAATTTCCTCATTTAACAGTCACTATTAATTAGCCTACAACTGGAAGATACGCTAAGCCTTAGTTCGACCCAGGCTCCTCTCAGACCTACTGAAGAGTAGCATTGGGATGACTGACATTTTAACTGTGGGTATTTCCGAAGCAAAATACAGCATACCTTGCTGCAATATATATAGAGTACCACTTGCTGCGAGAGAAATCTGAACTTTCATCACATCATTGTGCCAAGTTTCTCTTTCCAACGAGTTCTATTGAATCTTTACAAAATATAGGCTTTCTTACAGTTTTATAGCCATGAAGAATTTAATATTTTAAAAAGTATACAAAGAAGTCAGGTCATATTATTATATATCCTCAAATAGAATCAAATGAAAATCCTTTCATGAATTTAGTCAATATGCCTGGCGTTCCTGAGTGCATACTGCTTTACACACATGCAAGTGTGTATTTCTGTACAGCTCCCCACCGACACCACGTGATAGGCGCCAAGGGCTCAGTTATTCCTCCTCACCTCCAGAATTTCTTTGTAGACGAAGGAGAAAAACGTTTCAATGGAGTAAAATAGAAAAATGTGGAGTATAAAAAGCTGCTGTTGAAAGAATTTATTAAAAATCGATAGCCCTCTTTAAGACCTGGTGTATGGGGAAAAGACTGATGGAGGACTTTCAGTCAATATTTTTAAAAAGTTGCCTTTGAATGTCTTCTACGTTTCCTCCTGCAGCCTGGACATCTTCCTTGCACCTGTGTTTTCTCTTACAACTGGCTTAGAAAATGTTTTCCTTTGGTTGTATGACAGCTGGTAAGCTTAACTTTTACCGCATTATGTTCTTCTGAGCTCGTGTTTTGATTATGCCACTAATCTGAATCTGGTACAGATATGTACCATGGGCCCTCTGCTGAGTTTTGGGGGCCTAATCAATACTAAATCATGATAAAATGTCCCATTCATGTATCTCATATACATTATCACAGGAATCATAAAGAAATGCTTCAATCTGAAATTTTGAAATATCACTTTTTATAGCTATCTTAGGGATGATATTAGTGAAAACAAGCTCACTCAAGCCAGCATGAATAAAGGGGTTGTCTCATGACCTTTCACTGGGAGGTAGAAAGTCAGATTTTTCCCTCTTTTCCCCTCATCTTGTCACTATGGATGTAATGTCTTCAGCTACTGTCTCTGGCTGTCATTTCCCAGAAGAATCTGATTGGCTCAGGTATCACATAATCGAGTCACCCTTCCTAGAGTTGGGGGTTGGCAAGGAGCACGGTATAAGAAGAGGCATGGGAACTGGGCAGAAGTGACAATATTTCTGGTAAATGACTACTGCTACTTTTTTTGCTGATGTACTTCCAAGGTCAAAGCATTTTAAAAACTAGATTAGTTCACTTCAGGTATCATTTTCGTTGGTGTCAGTGCCTCCTCTGTGGCTCCAGCTCCCACAGGCCATCATGGTCCCAGCTTCCTCTCTCCTCCAGACCCTGGCTGTCATAAGGTCTCCTGCCCTTTGTCTTTTCAGCTTAGGGGTAGAAGTTGTTTCCTGCTATTACAAATCAAGTTGACCTCACTGTCTGCACCTCCTCTGATTCTCATCTCCCACCTCACCTGTGTAACCAGTCCTTGTTATTAAATCCCTTTGGGTTTAAATACTTAACAGCGGTTTCTGTTTTCCTGTTTGGACCAAGATTGATACAGGTTGATAGATCGCTATCAGTTAAGACAGTGTTTGGACAAAGTGTGTTATGATAGTATAGAGCTAATTCCATACTATGTAATTTTCTATACAATGTATAGAAATATGTAAACTATATATAGAAATTCTATACTATGTATTTTTATATTAATAACTATTTTTTAGAGCAGTTTTAGGATTACAGAAAAACTAGGCAGACAGTACAGAATTCCTTATATATTCCCTCCCACTCCCAGGTATCAGGTCTCTGTTATTAACAGTTTGCATTAATGTGGTACATTTGATGAGACTGTGAACAAATAGTGATACATTATTATTAACTAAAGTCCATAGTTAACATTAGGGTTCACCCTTTGTATTATACATTCTATGTATTTTGATAAATAATGATATGCATCCACAAATATAGTATCAGAGAACAGTTTTGCTGCCTTAAAAATCCTCTCTGGGGCTTCCTTGGTGGCGCAGTGGTTGAGAACCCGCCTGCCGATGCAGGAGACACGGGTTCGTGCCCCGGTCCAGGAAGATCCCACATGCCGTGGAGCGGCTGGGCCCGTGAGTCCTGGCCGCTGAGCCTGTGCGTCCAGAGCCTGTGCACCGCAACGAGAGAGGCCACAATAGTGAGAGGCCCGCGTACCGCAAAAAAAAAAAATTCCTCTCTGTTCCACCTATTTATCCTTCACTCCTTCCTCCATTCTCCCTCCTCCTCGCAGCTCCTGGTCTTTTACTATCTTTATAATTTGCCTTTTCAGAGTGTCATATAGTTGGAATTGTACAGCATTTTCAGATTGGCTTTAGTTAGTAATATGCATTTAAGTTTCCTCCATATATTTTTGTAGCTTGATAGCTAAATTTTTTTATTGCTGAATAACGTTCCCTTATATGGATATACCACAGTTTATCTGTTTGTGTATTGAAGGACATATTGGTTGCTTTCAACTTTGGGCACTTATAAAATAAAGCTATTATAAACATTTGTGTGCAGGCTTTTGTGTGGATGTAAATTTTCGACTCACTTGGGTATCCAATCACTGGATCATGTGGTAAGACTGTGTTTAGTTTTGTAAGAAACTGTCGGACTGTCTTCCAAAGTTGCTGTCCATTTTGCACTCCCACCAGTGATGAATGAGAGCTCCTCTGGCTCTACATCCTTGCCAGCATTTCAGTGTTTCGGATTCTGGCCATTTTAATAGCATTTTTTTCCTGCTATTGATGATAACCCAATCTTTTTCTTTTCTGGTAAACAAAGATTAGATCAGTGGCTGAATCATGACTATTGGTAAGACGTGTTGTTAATCATAACTATTTCTTAAGGACTTACCTGTTTTTAAAAACTTGTTATGTATTTGCTTCTTTTGGTCCCCATTGCTTTTTTTGGTCACTGTTATTCTTGTATTTTATTTTTTAATTGGTAATAAAACCAGAAATCAAGGATGGTATGTGTGTGTGTGTGCATTTGCTTGTGTGTTGCGGTGTGCACCTACACATCCACACATAAGACAGGAGAACAAAAGATATTTCCTGTATTTTCTATGAGCACTGTCCAGATCCATGCTTTCTTTGTTGGATATGTAGACGAATCAGCCTAAGTCATTATTTACTACAGTGGTCTGTAACTCACAAAAGAGGAACAAGATTGTGCTTTTTGGTTATTTTGGAAAACGTTCCAGGACTTAACCTATTTTTGCAACCTCTTTCATGTCCATTCCCAATGCTGCAACCTCAGTTCAAGCCTCAGTGTCGCTTGGTTCACTCCAATAATCGGCTGAATGGCATTACTGCCTGCACACTCTCATTCATTCACTCCACGAATACAGTACAAGGTTATGACAAACCTGCCATGTGTGAACATTATGCCAATCAGCAGTGACACACAGATCAGTGAGATATAGTCGTGTCATCAACAATATCATATTGTAATATTATATCACCATATAATAGGAGAGAAAATTAGGTAATGGCCTGATCAAAACAGAATTTGGTAGCTCAGAATAGAGATATCACACAATAACCATATAATTGCTTGTGAATACTCCCAGGTAGTTAGTTTTGGATGGAAGACTGGTTACTATGTCAATATTTTCAGCAAAAAATAGTAAGGACCTTGACCAACTCATAGGCAAAGCCTTTAAGGTCATCTGGGAAATTAGCCTCAGAAAGCACAGCACAGATAATCCTTCAGTGGATTGGCATTTGCTTTTAAACTAAAACCAAATGCCTTAACTTGGAAATTAAGGGCATTCATGTCCAGACCTTTGCCTCTCTTTTCAACCCTGTCATATTTTACTTCTGCAAACATATTGTACATACTAGTCAGACTAGGCTATTCACTGTCCCCCACACAGACCCCCATGTCCTTCTCTACTCATGCCATTCTACTGTAAAACTCCCTCCTCATCTCCACCTGTCAAAAATCTTACCTACTCTTCCAGTTCAAATAATAGTATATTTGTAAAGATATTGGGATCTCTCCAAACACATTCAGTCTCCTGATTTCTTCAATCCTTATAGCACATATACTTTTCTCTTTATATTTTACCAGAATGTGATTCTTTGCATAATTTGCATACTTGTCTAGTGTTCTCTAATAGCTTAGAGGTTTCTTGAGTGTTTTTTCCCATAAAGGATATAGCACAGGGCTGTGACCATACCATGCTCTCAAGAAATATCTGTTGAATGAATGAAAGCATGAATTCGCCCTCTCTGTGAATGTCAGTTGAGTCTTCAGATGTGCAGTTTGAGAAGCTGTAACTCTTAGGGAAGCATAAATCTCACTGTCTTTCCAATCAAAAGGTCCAGATTTAACTGAGTAATAAAAAACATACTCTCTCTGTTCTACAGAAAGAAGCAAGTTGCTGTTTAGAACATTGCTTGTTCTTCTCACAAGTTTCCATTGAGGCAGTATATAACACTCTATAAATATCCTGTATCCAGACCCGCAATATAGCTACAGCTGTTTTCCCCTCTGGCTCTGACAGTTCTCCCCTGTGTCTAGAAATTTGGGGGACTGTGCAGAGGCAAGTTAGAAGTCTTCCCTGTAAAGGGGAAAGCAAAGAGGGCTCCATCTCCTGGGGCCTCCATGGCAAGGAACATCAAACATGTGGAGTCACCACATGGAAATGGAAAAACCGGACCCACACACATGTCCATGATCATGCAACCCACAGAACTGTTCCCTGTGGTATCTAAAAACACGAGTTGCTATTGAACAGTCTATGTGCCTGGTAAAGCGCTGGGCACTTTTCCATCTATGATAACTTTGAAATAAACAGGCTACCAAATTTGTCAGCAAGGAGATGGTTTGATGAGAGTAGCTTTGGGGAGAGGTGGTCAGTGTACAGCTGAGTACAGAGAAGGCGTCCTTGCTGAAAAACTTATATTTGAAGCAAAAGGTAATAGGAGACCTAGAAGTGGGAAAGAAAACTAATAAAAGCAGTGCTTTAGGAAATTTGCACAGCAGTGTTTCCCCAGTCCAGGGAGGTTGACCTGAGAGGCGGACCTTAGCAAAGAGCTCTTGTGTTTGAGATGAGCTCAGAAGTTCCCCTTTGATCCCCAGCACTGTGTTCTCTGGGGCATGTTATAGCCCTGCTGTGTCTGACTTTTTCTGGTGTGTCCTCTGTCCTTTCGGTTTGGAGGTCCACTCAGCTCTGAAGGTGAGGATGAAGGTGTCAGAAGCACAGATGTGGCAGATGACCCACGAGAGGAAATATGTTCAAATGGGAGATTCAGGACTCAAGGACTAGAACTTGGGGAGGGAAAGA
>NW_006797755.1:465303-490424 GCF_000442215.2 Lipotes vexillifer
CAGAGAGCTTTGTAACAAGATCTTGAGATGAACACTGAACCAGGCTACTAATACCAACAAGACTAAGTAAGTTTTAAGAACAAAGGAATGTTCTTTGGTACAGACGGCAGTGAGCCTCTTAAACATTTAGCAAACCTGGTTAAAATTAATTGCTCCCTCATCTCTGCTCATCCTGTACAGCTACTATTTTGGGGGGATCAGATATATAATTGGTACCATGACCTTCTTTACACATATTACCTATTTAAGTGATTAGAGCAGGTTTATGAAGTAAATATCATCAACATCACTATTCATTGATTGATTGCAGATGAGGAAACTAAACTCAGAAAGGTGAAATAAACTGAGTTTACACGGCCAGTAGAGCTGGGATTAAAACTCACATCTGTTTGCATCCAAAGTCTGAGTTTTTAGAACCAGTATTCACTTATGACACTTGAGTTTTTGTCTGTGGGTCTCCCTCCATTTTTCTACTACACTTCTTTGATCTTCACCACCTCATGCACATGATAAGAATATAACGCAGATTGAATGAACAAGTGAGAGAGAAGTGGAATGAAAAAGAACAGGCTGTTGGAACAGATGATAGAGAAGCAACTGGTGCCTTGTGAAGTCAGACTGCAAAGGAATTACATGTGACCTAAGGTAGGTTTTCCATTCCCTCTCCTGGGTGATTTGTAGGCATTTCCAGATTCCCATTTCTGTAATCTGACTGGGCTAAGAATTATTGTGCAGCTACCCCATGATAATTGTTAAGTGTAAGATTCTAAATCTAGAATAATTTTTGACTCACTGACCCTCCCCAGTTCTTGAATATGCTGTCTGTTTAACAAAACTTTTATTTGCATAGAGTTTTCTATAGTTTCTAAATGCTTTGTGGGCTGATCTTGGTAAGAGAAAACTCAAGGACTGTTGAGTGAAATGGAAATATTTTTGCTCATTCTAAACATAATATTAGATTTTTCCCTCCTTGTCATCTGAAAAAGAGACTCTACCTATAGACTAAAGATAAATAGAGTGGAGAAGGACTGCAGATTCTTGGGTAAATATGATCTGCAGAAGAGCCAACTGTCCCCTATTTACAGATACTCCTGTGCAAATTAGACAGTTGGATTTTCCCCTAGGTGAGTGAATGTTGGGTGATATTTAAAATTGGGGTGGTGGATTGCCTTTTTATTTAAAAATGTGTGTACAATAGAAGTCTGTATTTGAATGAAGCACAGAGATCATTGGATTCACATTGGCTCTCACAGATGAGAAAACTGAGATTAGCTAACTGGCCTTAAAATCACAAGAGTAGGAAGGTGGGGAGTACACCAAGACTCTTGCCCTATCTTATTTTCTGGTTACCATGGCAAACTGCCACCGAACAACTTTGTAGTCCCTCCTTTTAACTCTCTGGAAACAAAATTCTGAGCTTTTCAAATATTTCTAACCTTGGGTCCTAAAATTTAGTTTGGGATATTAATCCCATCACCCACTTTTTGATGCATATATAATACAATAATTAGGAGGATAAAGAACATGGTTTTAAGAGCCATGTTAATTCAGGGACTTAAGAAATCTTTACTGAACTCCCATTATGTGCCAAGCACTGTGCTAGAACCACGTGACTTAATGGTGAGCACGACATGGGCCCTCAACTCCAAGAACTTCAAGGATAGTAAAATTGGTTTCTTGTCCTGCCATTTAGGAGCTTGACCTTGGGTTAGTTACCTAACCTCTTGGAGTTTCAATTTCCTTATTGTACAATGGGATAATATTTCATAGAGTTATTATATAAAGGTATGCATGAAAATCCTAATACACAGGAGCTCAGTAAACAGAGCTATTATCAGCAGCTTCATTTTATAAGTAAGAAAACTATGGTCCAGGAAGGCTGAGCTACGTGCTGAAGGTCACACAGTTGTGGGCAATCTGATTCATCCACAGGCCCTGATTTGGATGGTTGGGGCTTTCTGAGCATGCTCAAGGATGTGCCATTCACTTACATTTTGTTGAATGATATCTTGTGCAGCACTTGTTTTCTGTGGTATTTTGTACATTGCAATCTCTTTGAATGTGGAAGCAGACGACAATAACAAAGATGATCTAGCAGGTGTTTAGGGGGATAAAAACTGATACTCTCAACCTGAATTTTTCATCTCTTATAATGAAAGAAACCTCAGAGGCCATTTAATTCATCTTCCCCATTTGGTCATTCAAATAGTCTTTCTATGCACTGGCTTTCTTAAAAGCTGTATGGTGTTAATTTTAAAGGATGCTTATTAATTATCAGATAATCATCATATCAAAGCACACTCAGGGTGATAGAGCTCTCCATTTTAGAAAATCATGCATGATAGAGCCAATTTAAATAGAGTGTCCTCTTCAGACTAGCATGGTAGGTTTGCTTCTGTGTAAAGTAAAGGAAGGTGAAGAGGTAACTGGTGCCCATTCAGTAATATTCCAGTAGTTTCAGAAATATTTTAATTTAAGGGCAAACAAAATTTTAATAAGTAGTCATACTTTCTGTTATCCTATACCAAATTTCATTTTAAGAAAAAACAATTGTTACTTCTTTCAGGACTGAGTTTTAGTGTACTCACTCTGGACCAAGGTTAGGAAGTTATCCTCATGGTCATAATTCCACCTCTCCAGCTCGTCATCCGCCATCTCTTCCCCAGAGTTTCTACTGCTTCCAGATCACTGGGAGCTTGTTACAAATGTAGATTCTTAGGGCTCATCCAGACCAACTGAATCTGATCTTCTGGGGGAGGTGCAGGGTGGGTTTGAGAGAATCCACAATTTAAACAAGCTCTCCAGGTGAAATTCCCCCATAATAAAGTTTGAGAACAACTTCAGGTGTGTCTCTTTATTGTCTCACTCCGGTACCTGTTTTAAAACTGTGGTTCTCAAAACTGGTTGCCTGTAAGATCCACCTGGGAAGCTTTGAAAAAATACTGATGCCAAAGCCGCACCCCTAGTGATCCTGAAATAATTGGCTTGGGATGGAGCCCAGCCATCAGTATTTTCTCCAAGGAATTTTCACTTGTAGTCAGAGTTGAGAACCATGGCACTACTTCTGGGCTCCCCTCCTGAGGCTCTCACACACACACACCCCCTCTCTCCCAGCACTGTGCCCTCTTCCATCACTTTCCAATTTGGTGCTTCCTTTACTTGCCCTGTACACCTCTCATTCCTGACAGATCACAGACCATTTGGCCTATGAAAAAGGAAACTGTAAACACGAAAAAGAAGAAGTCACCCAGTATTTAACATCTGTAGTGCCTGCTTGTAACCTCCAGGAAGGTTGTGTTCTAGACACTGTCTTATAATTCAAATGATGCCCTTTGCACCTGGCTCTGATTATGGAGGTGACACACCCTAAAAATAAAACCACAGAAAAGGAATGAGTGATCATATTGCTGCTGAAGTTTCCATTTGCTATTATGACATGGGGAAGGGTGCTGGGACACATATCAATGGACCATATGTTATATTTCCTGTAACTTTTGGAGACTCAGGTTGAAGACAAAGGTTGGTCCATTTCCTTCATTCCATGACATGTGGAGATTTACTTCCTCTTCTGGATGTTAGTGATCATTGTTTCACTCATTATCTTCATTTACAAATGTTTATTGGATGCAGGCATTACCGTGATGAGAATGATCTATAACCATATGCAATGATATGGATGATTCTTCCTAACATAATGTTGAACAGAAGAATCAGACACAAAAGCAAATGTACTGTATGATTTATGTAAAGTAAAAGCAAACACAAAATTAATCTATGCTGTTATAAGCCAGGATTATCATCACCCACCAGGATGTATTCACCGGAAGGGGCACAATGGGGGCCTTCTTGGGGGTAAACCATGTTCTATTTCTTAATCTGGGTGCTACAATGTGTTTGATTTGTGATAATTTATTGAGCTTTTAAGCTATGATTTGGACATGTTTTTGTAACTATTTTATATTCCAATAAAAGCTTAAAAACAATGTAAAGAAATATTTAATTTCATGGGCACTGCAAGACACTGGGGATTCAGTGGTAATTAAGTCAGGTACCCCTGCCCTCCTAGTATTTGCCATCATGTAGGGAATGCAGGAAAGTGAGAGCAAACACAATTTCCAAGATTTCTGGGAGAAAAATGACAGCTAAGGGATTTGAAGTGTGAATAGGAGTTGGCTAATATAAGTGGTGAGAGAAGGGAGGGTGTTCACGGTAGCAGGAACCGCATGAACATGGCTCAGAGGATGAACAAGCATGGCGGGTTGGAGGAACGGAATGATTTGGCAGGATGGGGGTATGGTGAGTGAGGGGCAAGTGAGCAGGATGAGACTATACAGATAAGCTGGGGGACCAGGTCAGAAAGATCTTTATAAACCATGTCAGGAGTTGGACTATATTTTATGCTGAGGTCACTGAAAATCAATGAAGGGGACATGGCAGAGTCCTGATCGGACTTAGTTTTAAAAAAATCACTGTCACTGAAGGACAAGGAACATATTAAAGCAGGCAAGTCTGTGGGCTGGGATGCCTGTAATCGAGGCAAGAGATATTGGAGGTCTAGCTATGATGGTGGCTGGGGACAGCATGGAAATGAGGATTGAGAGGCATTTAGGAGGCAGACTTGCCAAGATTCGGTGCTAGATTGGAAGTGGGGGAGAAGGAGAGGTCAAGACTGAGCAGTGATATCTGTGGATAAAGGACTGGAATCACACCCTCCTTCATTTTTAACTTTGAGATGGATCTTTCTGTCCCTGTGTTGGCCGTGTTGGCGATTTGGTTCATCCTGTGTTCCCGACAAATTGCTCCTGAAACAGGTACTCCTCCTGGATCTGCTGTCAGCTTCTTTTAGTTCTATAAGTGGCACCACCATCCCACAAGCTGTATGTGCAGTCTGGGGCTGCAACCGGGAAATTACTGGAGAACCTCTACCTCCTAGACTGAAAGACAAAATCACTGCTCTCAGGTTGCCTACCTTCTGCTCACCAGTGAAGAAAATCGTAGGTGTCACTCCCACATTTTATTGGTTGTATGTCTAAGAAGATACACGAAAATCCTTCCTTTAACATGTAGGTTTGAAAACTGCTCTAGTATGAAGGGTTGGGTTTATGTCTAATCATGTTTTATTCTCAATTTAAACCATAAATTACAAAGTTAGAGATTACTTGTATGGCTGACTAAAGTTTCCAAGTGTTGTTCAGTGTATAGTATTTTTGAGGGAAGAATCTGACTTAACTACGTATTCTTCCTAGATTCTGAAGTAATTCTGGAATCATTATTTACCACTATGAAAGTTCATTATTTTTAATATTAGGTGAAACATGGACAAATATTTCATATAAATATTAGTCACGAGCATCAATTCATGTAGTTTCGTCCAAGATACAATAAATAACTTGATAGCTGTTGAATACATAGTATTACATGGTATTAGAAAACAGTTAATCTGACTGAAGAATTTACTACACATTTAATTTACTTTCAGTACCTGTGTATCCAGCTGCCTTCCTAAGTATTGAACTTACACAATGATTTTTAAGCCCAGGGATTCCAGATATAGTTTAGGCTATCTTCTTTCTTACATCTCTCTTCCAGTGCACTTATTCTTTCCCCACCTGTTCTTTAATCCATCCATTTAAAGTTTTCATTGCATGGATTATTTAGTATTTTTGTTTAATTGTTTTTCAAATCTGCCTGTCTTTGTCTTTGTTACTTTTAACACTGAAAACCACTCAGGTTTTTTTTACATGTAACTCTGAGGTTGAAAATTATGCTGTTTGTTGAGATTCTTTTCTGTGATGGTTTGTTCCCTTCTGTTTATTTTTTTTTATTTTTTTTTTAATTTTTATTTTTTTGCGGTACACGGGCCTCTCACTGTTGTGGCCTCTCCCGTTGCGGAGCACAGGCTCCAGACGCGCAGGCCCAGCGGCCAGGGCTCATGGGCCCAGCCGCTCCGTGGCATGTGGGATCCTCCTGGACCGGGGCATGAACCTGTGTCCCCTGCATCGGCAGGCGGACTCTCAACCACTGCACCACCAGGGAAGCCCTGTTTGTAATTTTTGACTGTGACTTCCTCTTCCATGCAAACTCCACCACATGCCCTGGCCAAGGGACTCAACATTCAGTGGGACCCAGTTTCCCCAAGGCAGACTCTCTCGTACTTTCCTATCTTCAGATCTGCCTTCTCCTCTACTTCCAGAAATGCCTGCTACCACTGGTTTCTAAACGACTGTACTATTGAGCTGTATTCTTCTATTTGCATTTCATCCATAGAGCTGTGGATAAGAAAAAGCCATATTTGAAAGCTTTCGTTAAGAACCCTTTAAAACACTATCATAAAGAGCATTGATGATGGATATTAATTAAGCACACATGTATTTATTATATATTAGGTGCCAGGCCCCTTCTGGTTATTGGAGGCACAGAGCTGAGCAGAGCTTTTTTAGTTAGGAGATTGACAAGCAAACAATTATTATATGATCTGATAAAGAGCGTTATAGAATCATGACAAAGTGTTCTGGCAGAACAGGTGATAATAATTACAGCAACCATTGATGGTTACTTTGTGCCAGGCACTGTGCTAAAGATTTAATTTTGATAATAACCCTGAGAGGCAGCTGACAGTGATAGACACATGTTTTTGTTTTTAAAGATTGTTTTTTGATTTGCACCAGTTTTAAAGTGTTTATTGAAGTTGTTACAATATTGCTTTTGTTTTGGTTTTTTGGCCACTAGGCATGTGGGATCTCAGCTCCTCGATCAAGGACTGAACCTGCAGCCCCTGCATTGGAAGGTGAAGTCTTAACCACTGGACTGCCAGGGAAGACACCTGTTAATATGCTTGTTTCACAAATGAGAAAACAGGATTCATCACATGAGCAGGAGTTATACCCATAGTAAGTGGCAGAACTGGATTTTTCAAGCATATCTCTGACTCTGAACCCCTCCTTGTTAGGAGAAATTGGGAGGACTTCACAGAGGAGTTCACAGCTGAGCTGGGTCTAGGGTGGGTGGATGGTAGCCAGTCAGGGATGTTCTTGGGAGAGAGAAGATGTCATCAAAGCATGCAGAGGATCCAGGAGTGGGGAGCTGCTTGCTGCGATGGGGACCGGTCCTGAGAATGTCACAGCCACCACTGTCTCTGCTACTGGTCAGCTCCAGCACATCCTCAGGATTAGAGAGAAGTAAAGGGGTTGAGGATGGGATGGAGGTGAGGAGTAAAGTATAAAACTGATGTGTATTTCAATAAGGAAAATATAAAGTTAAGATACTGGCATTGTGTATGAATTTCCTTCTCCTGTTTGCCACGTGTATAATAGTGCCATAGAGCTACTGTCAAAGAAGCCGGCTACACCTACCATCCTGATGCCGTGTTTACCCTGTAAAGTGTATTGCCTCACTGCACCGTCTTTCCCTCACTGCAAAGCATCTGTTTCATTTTATGGCTGGACTCCACCTCAAAGGTTTCAACCAGTAATTTTTTTTTTTTAACGATTTGCTGCAGTTGAACTTTGCAAGGTAAAAAAAAAAAACCCCTCCCTTAGCTGTGCTCTGGAGGGTATATGCTCTGTTCAAGGACTTCAGACAATCAAGCTAAGAACACAATAATAATAACTGGTGATGTTTAGAGGAGCACCAGTGATCTAGGGTTTCTTGTCCTTTGGTTGGCATATGCCACCCAGGTGGAAACATCTCCCTATAACGCACATCACTCAGGGAATGTGCTGCGTTTGGGGGCTTTTTCAATGCCATAAGACAGTTTTTCCAATTTGTATGACAAATAATGTTTTGAGGCATTTTTCTGCATTCACAAAGAGATTCCTCTGCTTTACTAGTGTATATTGTAGAGAAAGTGTAGACATAAAGAGCTGTTACTTACTGTGGCCCTTTGTCGGTATAGACATTTCCCTCTCAGGTACGTGCAGTGATCAAATAGAGGTGCTCTGAGTGATCTGAGCACACTATTTCATTCGAAATCCCAATTAAGGTGTCTTGCAACTATCACAGGTTTAGTTGAGCTTGTGTTCTTGGCTTGTGCTCACCGTCAGCCGTTCTTTTTATTTCAGTGCCAGATAATCACTAAATTCTTGTATTTATTTCCATTTTGCCAATTAGCTTAAGTTGTTAGCGCAAATTTATATGTCCTGGCTCTTCTAAGTCCTTGCCAATTACTTTGGAACTTTGAACACTTAACTGTGCTTGCTCTGAGGTACTAGCAATGAAACAGTAATTAACTGAGATATTTGCCTCTTTTCCTTAAAAGCTAGAGAATAGGATTATACTCCAATAAACAGGCTTAAAGCAACGTGATGGTACCTCTTTTAATAACAAGTTTTTAATCATCATTTACATGTAATTTGTTTTTTTGCATTAGTTAAACACTACAGAAATGAAAACAAACCAAATTAGGGTTTGCCAGATTTAATAAAGTGCTCACAGATCAAATCTGGCTTGGCTCAGCAATGCTCTACAATTCACATGATGCTTTAAATGAATCATAAAATGCTAATCAAGCAGAAATCTTGACCAAATCCAAGTAATTTGATTCAGTTCTGCAATAGATATGAAGCAAATGGAATTTTCTTTTCTAATTACATTTTTTAATCTTTTAAAAATACATTTATGATTATTGAGGAACAGACAGAAATAGTTTTTAAAATACTTTAAAGTTAATGTCTTCCATCACCTTCAACATTTTGGTCATTGTCCTGTGGAGAAAAGTGAAATGGGGATTAAATGATCTCAAATGTTGTCTCAATATTTAAGCTGAATTTCAGACACACTGGGGGACAATCAATAGATAGGCAACTTTTGCTGAATCTCTACTAATGCATCTAGATAAGGATGCTAAAGATCTGAAATGTGTGTGTATCAAAATATATATATACACACACACCCATTGTGATTTTATAACCTGCTTAATATGGATTTAGGACTTTAGAAGCATAAAATCCAGAGATGATGTGTGAGGATTATTTTGTGTTGTGTGACCTTCAGATACTTGGCTTGGGACAAAGACTGAGATGGAGATGAATGAGATACAAGTTGGGAAGTTCTGAAAGTGACACAAAGGAAGAGATGCTCTAGCTAAACAAAGGTGTAGTGGATTCAGTGGGAGCTGCAACTCCTTACTCCTTCACTACTTGAAAGTCTCCAACTCAGCTTACTGGGAGATCATTTTTTTAAGTGTCAATATATAGTCAATTAGGAAAATTAAAAACATTTAGTTAAAATATGACATAACCATTTTTTTCTAGATATTATGTGGGTTTCATAAAATCAGAGATTCTTATGAAGCATTTAACAACTTTCTCCAACTAAGTTCAATGCCATCTGTTCTGTAGCAGGAGATGTCACTGTCCACTGCCAACATCCTTTAGTTACAGCTTCTTTCTTTCAGAATCTGGGTCTCAGGGCAATGGGAATTTGGGCAACCAGAGAAGGAAAAGTAGCTTGTTTTAGAGTTCTCTATCCCCAAGGAAGTTCATTTCTTTCCTTTGTGAAACCTCTCCATGTGGCTTATAATTTATGTCATTCTCTTTTAAGATCCAAGTGTCTATTTCCTATGAAGTTTATTACATCTCTGAAAGTAAAATATAGCCATTCTTATATGGACATGTCCTGACGAGACAGAAAGATTTTAACTTCGTTTATATCAAAACTTAAGCTCTTCCTTAGAAGGCTAATGGTTCAGTAGGACATCTGTATCTTTGTTTTTCTTCAGACGTTTCCAATTTCCCCCTCGACCTCTGAATGAGTATGACAAAAATCAGTCTCCCACTCCATCTTAATATAATGTAGAATCAAGTGTATCATCAGACACTCATTTCTAATAGAGATCTCATTCTTGGCGTATCCCAAACTAAGCCCCAAATCTCCAAACTTCAGCCCACATGCCCCATGACCCTCCCCTCTTCAACCTGCTCTTCCTTCCATATTCCTAGTATCATTTGATGGCCACACCATCCTTCAAGGTACTTAATACTCAATAAAAAAATCTTGGTGCAATCCCAACCCCACTTTGAACCATCCCATCCTGGTCTACTTTATCCCGCTTACCATGTTCTACTTTTTCTTTTTCTCACAGCACTTACCATTCTAATACACTATGTTATTTACTCATTTGTAGTGTGTATCATCTACTGTCTGTCTCTGCAGATTAGAATATAAGATTCTCAAAGGCACGAGGACAAGGATCTTTGACCTAAGGGCCTAAAATAGTGCCTCCATAGATGACACTCAAGAAATATTTGTGAATAAGTGATAAAATAAGCTATGAACAAATTCCATAAGAGATTCTTGAGTTAACTATTTTTATGTATATGCTCTGTTCAAGGACTTCAGACAATCAAGCTAAGAACACAATAATAATAACTGGTGATGTTTAGAGGAGCACCAGTGATCTAGGGTTTCTTGTCCTTTGGTTGGCATATGCCACCCAGGTGGAAACATCTCCCTATAACGCACATCACTCAGGGAATGTGCTGCGTTTGGGGGCTTTTTCAATGCCATAAGACAGTTTTTCCAATTTGTATGACAAATAATGTTTTGAGGCATTTTTCTGCATTCACAAAGAGATTCCTCTGCTTTACTAGTGTATATTGTAGAGAAAGTGTAGACATAAAGAGCTGTTACTTACTGTGGCCCTTTGTCGGTATAGACATTTCCCTCTCAGGTACGTGCAGTGATCAAATAGAGGTGCTCTGAGTGATCTGAGCACACTATTTCATTCGAAATCCCAATTAAGGTGTCTTGCAACTATCACAGGTTTAGTTGAGCTTGTGTTCTTGGCTTGTGCTCACCGTCAGCCGTTCTTTTTATTTCAGTGCCAGATAATCACTAAATTCTTGTATTTATTTCCATTTTGCCAATTAGCTTAAGTTGTTAGCGCAAATTTATATGTCCTGGCTCTTCTAAGTCCTTGCCAATTACTTTGGAACTTTGAACACTTAACTGTGCTTGCTCTGAGGTACTAGCAATGAAACAGTAATTAACTGAGATATTTGCCTCTTTTCCTTAAAAGCTAGAGAATAGGATTATACTCCAATAAACAGGCTTAAAGCAACGTGATGGTACCTCTTTTAATAACAAGTTTTTAATCATCATTTACATGTAATTTGTTTTTTTGCATTAGTTAAACACTACAGAAATGAAAACAAACCAAATTAGGGTTTGCCAGATTTAATAAAGTGCTCACAGATCAAATCTGGCTTGGCTCAGCAATGCTCTACAATTCACATGATGCTTTAAATGAATCATAAAATGCTAATCAAGCAGAAATCTTGACCAAATCCAAGTAATTTGATTCAGTTCTGCAATAGATATGAAGCAAATGGAATTTTCTTTTCTAATTACATTTTTTAATCTTTTAAAAATACATTTATGATTATTGAGGAACAGACAGAAATAGTTTTTAAAATACTTTAAAGTTAATGTCTTCCATCACCTTCAACATTTTGGTCATTGTCCTGTGGAGAAAAGTGAAATGGGGATTAAATGATCTCAAATGTTGTCTCAATATTTAAGCTGAATTTCAGACACACTGGGGGACAATCAATAGATAGGCAACTTTTGCTGAATCTCTACTAATGCATCTAGATAAGGATGCTAAAGATCTGAAATGTGTGTGTATCAAAATATATATATACACACACACCCATTGTGATTTTATAACCTGCTTAATATGGATTTAGGACTTTAGAAGCATAAAATCCAGAGATGATGTGTGAGGATTATTTTGTGTTGTGTGACCTTCAGATACTTGGCTTGGGACAAAGACTGAGATGGAGATGAATGAGATACAAGTTGGGAAGTTCTGAAAGTGACACAAAGGAAGAGATGCTCTAGCTAAACAAAGGTGTAGTGGATTCAGTGGGAGCTGCAACTCCTTACTCCTTCACTACTTGAAAGTCTCCAACTCAGCTTACTGGGAGATCATTTTTTTAAGTGTCAATATATAGTCAATTAGGAAAATTAAAAACATTTAGTTAAAATATGACATAACCATTTTTTTCTAGATATTATGTGGGTTTCATAAAATCAGAGATTCTTATGAAGCATTTAACAACTTTCTCCAACTAAGTTCAATGCCATCTGTTCTGTAGCAGGAGATGTCACTGTCCACTGCCAACATCCTTTAGTTACAGCTTCTTTCTTTCAGAATCTGGGTCTCAGGGCAATGGGAATTTGGGCAACCAGAGAAGGAAAAGTAGCTTGTTTTAGAGTTCTCTATCCCCAAGGAAGTTCATTTCTTTCCTTTGTGAAACCTCTCCATGTGGCTTATAATTTATGTCATTCTCTTTTAAGATCCAAGTGTCTATTTCCTATGAAGTTTATTACATCTCTGAAAGTAAAATATAGCCATTCTTATATGGACATGTCCTGACGAGACAGAAAGATTTTAACTTCGTTTATATCAAAACTTAAGCTCTTCCTTAGAAGGCTAATGGTTCAGTAGGACATCTGTATCTTTGTTTTTCTTCAGACGTTTCCAATTTCCCCCTCGACCTCTGAATGAGTATGACAAAAATCAGTCTCCCACTCCATCTTAATATAATGTAGAATCAAGTGTATCATCAGACACTCATTTCTAATAGAGATCTCATTCTTGGCGTATCCCAAACTAAGCCCCAAATCTCCAAACTTCAGCCCACATGCCCCATGACCCTCCCCTCTTCAACCTGCTCTTCCTTCCATATTCCTAGTATCATTTGATGGCCACACCATCCTTCAAGGTACTTAATACTCAATAAAAAAATCTTGGTGCAATCCCAACCCCACTTTGAACCATCCCATCCTGGTCTACTTTATCCCGCTTACCATGTTCTACTTTTTCTTTTTCTCACAGCACTTACCATTCTAATACACTATGTTATTTACTCATTTGTAGTGTGTATCATCTACTGTCTGTCTCTGCAGATTAGAATATAAGATTCTCAAAGGCACGAGGACAAGGATCTTTGACCTAAGGGCCTAAAATAGTGCCTCCATAGATGACACTCAAGAAATATTTGTGAATAAGTGATAAAATAAGCTATGAACAAATTCCATAAGAGATTCTTGAGTTAACTATTTTTATTTCCTAGATGTAGCTAAAAGT
Organism: Lipotes vexillifer; assembly: GCF_000442215.2. Taxonomy (NCBI): domain Eukaryota; kingdom Metazoa; phylum Chordata; class Mammalia; order Artiodactyla; family Lipotidae; genus Lipotes; species Lipotes vexillifer. The sequence goes on from NW_006797755.1 coordinate 478,397, forward strand.
ACCCAATATCAAGGAATCTCTTGCTGATTATCCAATTTAGAAGAGTCCCAGAATTGCTGGGATCTGGCTTTCAAAGTAAGAGTGAGCTGGGTTAGGTTGGTTTCTAGAGATATCCTGAAAGTGAAATGAATTTTAAAGACTGGAAGAATGATCTCTAATCTTATTAATACCTAATCTTTGATAGATCTTTTGTATGTAACATTTTCAGAATTGAAGGGTGTAGGCAAAGACATTTACTATACTCTTGAGAAAAATCCAGTTTTTATTTCGCTGTTCTTGTAATTCAGCATGATTGCTTTATTCAAAGAGCCTAGCTTTAATCCTGACAACACTCTCGGTAAATTTAGATGATTAAATTTTTTCTGCTTAAACTTACTCAACCTAGCTATAGAAACTAGGATTAGATAGTTTTGTACTTATTTCCGTCCTCAAGCAAGAAAATACATTTACTTAGTTTTCTTTCAAAAATTTCTCAGAATATGAGTAAAAAGCAATAATAAGAAAAAATTCATAAGATATTTCATTTTATTCTCAGATAATTAAGATAAAAGGCTACTGTTTAGAAGATAAATTGTATAGGTAATTTGTAAGATGTAAAAGTTGAATTTTATAGTTGAGTTATTACTATTTTATTTTTTCCAGGACTGGTTTTATTTAATGTACTTGATTAAAATATCTGAATCCTAGATACTTAGCTCTGAGAAATATCAATTTGATGGAACTTTGACTAGGAGACATCAAGTGATTTATCCAAAGATTCCCCATCACATGGCTAGTTAATGGCAGAGCCAGCAGTAGAACCCAGGAGTGAGGATGGCCAGGGAAGAATTTTATCCCAATATATATATAGTTTGCCTGGCATATTTCTTTCCTTCTTAATTTCAGTTTAATTTTATTATTGCTGTTATCATTGAAACATAAATTCTCTTGTATTTAAGACCAAAAGGTAACCAAGGAACCAGGCTAGTGTGGAATGGCATACATTCTGCCCTGGGGCATAAACTTGTATTTTTGGCACCTAAGCAATGCTTTTATATATGTAATATGTGATATATGATTTTCTGCATCTTCAAAATTTTTTTATAATTTTTACATATACTATTTTACAATAAAAACTTAATTTTAGAAAACATTAGTAAAGAAAAATATTCATCATACATAATAAATAAAATAAATATAACATACAATAAATATACTAATATAGACAAGTAGATTCTATATTTATTTTTCTCTTTAAGGAATAAATTATGTCATGTTTAGAATGTTGTTTGTAACTTTTGATGTTTAGAAAAAACAGTATACTAAAATAAGCTTTATGAATACTTGTCCTTTCTTTTTCTGATTCCTTTTGTAAAATGAGTCCTTACCTAAATATATTCTCTTGCTCTTCATATATTGAAAACCAAACCTTTCAAGAATTACATATACGTAACAGTTTATTGTATTTCTTTTTCCATCTGTGGTTAAATTTCTCTTTTCATCTCTGGTAGTTACACTTGACTTACCTAGTCAGGCTCCACCTTTCTTGATAGTGTCTGTACAATCAAAGGACAGTAGGGGTTTAAACTATATTTAGGTTCTCTGGTGGTTTTCATTTTAATTTTCCAGAAGCTGAATTTTGAGCTTAAATTAGCTGGCTACCTTGGAAGCTGACCTTCTACTTTTACTTGGCTGAGGAGAGAATTCTTATTACGGAGAGATAATTCCTACCAGACAGCAATTTGTATCCAAGAACTATCATGTTTCAAATGCCCTTAGTAGAAGCATTTAGCAGTGCTGATCTATTTGGATACATCAGGAAGAGAAAACAGAAATTTGTAAATTATTATGAGATATAGAGTCTACAGATTGGTCGGAGGAAAGAAAAAAGACCAAAAGAGGAAGGAATTGATATTCTGGATAAGACAGTGTGGGATACCCTGGAGGTACAGTAGGAAGAGAGAAAAATGCACTAAACTGACAAGGTGTCCTGCTCTCTCTTGAAAGGAGTGTGATTTGGGGTAAAATAGCCTTTGATGGAAAGTAAGTGGAATTCAAGCCCATCAGCTCAGGAGCACCTCATTGATGAGTCCAGCGGACATGGAGAGGAGAGATGGCAGTTTATCTGGAATCAAGTTGACCTTGGCTCCAGAACTTGGTGGGTGCTAACTACAAGGACATTCCTTAAAAAGGGAATTTCTTGCATCCAGAATTTGTCTTGAGGAGGAGTCAGGATATGATACATATGGGGTATGAGGAAACCTGGGAATCTATTTAGCCTGAACACAGGAGCAAACATAAATTAAGATCTCATAGGTTAGTCCCTGGAGGGACGTAACCCCAGAGGTTGTAGGGGATGTAAATTGAATTGTATATGTTAGGTGATCCCTGGACTTATCCTGTTTAGACATAGTCTATGTAGTGAGTATTAAAACATGTTCATGGTGACGTCATATTTGTTAATACTCTGTCTATGGTCAGTCCTTCCTGCTCTGTTCCTCTTCTCTTCACAAGGTTCTGCTAGATTCTTTGGAGAAGGGACTATGTACTGTCTATTGTTTTATACCCTGATCATACCACTGACAATTGCAGCCCTGCTCCCACCCATGATCCAGCATTCCCAAACTCTCTACCCTGCCCTATTTTGAGCCCCTTGGATTTATCATGATCTCGTATGCGATATAATTCACCTATATATTATGTTTGTTATTGTCTGTCTCCTCTTCCTAGAATGTAAGTCCCATGAGGATGGATTGTTGACTCTTCTCTTCATTGTTGTGTTTTTTTTTTTTCCTCCAAAGGCCTAGAAAAGTGCCTGGGGGTTAGAAAGTATTAAGTAACTGAGTGTTGTCTAAATTGTTGGGTCCCTTGTTAAATATCTTGGTTGGTGGCATATATCTTATGTTTATGCTATTCTCCTTCCCTCGTAAGTAGAGCTGCAAAGCCAGATATTTAAATCAACACAGTCTCTCTTGTTTTTCTATGAGTTGAGAGCAATTACAATAGGCATTGGCCGGGGACTTCCCTGGTGGCGCAGTGGTTAAGAATCCACCTGCCAATTCAGGGGACACAGGTTCGAGCTCTGGTCTGGGAAGATCCCACATGCTGCAGAGCAACTAAGCCCCTGTGCCACAACTACTGAGACCATGTGTCACAACTACTTCCAAGTCCACACAGCTGGAGCCCATGCTCCACAACAAGAAAAGCCACAGCAATAAGAAGCCCACACACCACAATGAAGAGTTGCCCCCGCTCACCACAACTAGAGAAAGCCCATGTGCAGCAACAAAGACCCAACACAGCCATAAATAAATAAATTTATTTATTTAAAAAAGAAAAATAGGCATTGGCCTGAAAGGAGAGAAAGAACATCAGTTAAGGTGGGACTGACCTTGGGACCTGGAAAGATAGAAGCACAATGAAGAGACTTTTCTTCTCTAGTCTGTTCTGACTCAAAGAGGCCCAGGATTTCCCTCAGTGTCTTAAACTCATACTTAGGAGACCTTGGTTCTAGATCTGTTCTGTCGCTAATTTACTATATGACATTGAACAAGTCACTGTCTTAGTTTCATCATCTATAACATGGGGATAGTAAGAGTTTGCCTTTTTTGTTTCACTGTTTTTCAAGATAACCCTATATAAAAAATGTTAAAATAGTTTGAAAAGTTTAAGATGCTATGTATTTATAAACATTATTATCATTATCATTATTATTGAAGGTTTTTTTAAAAAATACTTTCCCTAAGATATCATATATCTATGTGTAGAATAAGATTTAAAAGCATAATATATAATTTTTTAGGTGATACTATTTGCTTAATATCTGTATCAGATACTTCTGGGTTTAGAATATCAATCATTTTTGTAAAGCATGATTTTTTTTGGTATCTTCTTCACTCAGATAAGAACATACGTTACTCTGTTGGCAATGAGAAAATGAAGTTTGGCTATCTGCGATCACTGCTTTTGGCTGGGAAAATAGTGGACTTGAAGTGGAGTTTGTATGGAGGGTCAGTGAGGAGGACTGAGGCAGGTCGTGAGGACTGACGAGGACTGAGTGTGTCGGGAACAAGCCCATCAGGTGCTTGGGCCATAAAATGAGGCCAGGAGGGACACAGTGTTCCTGATGACAGTAGTAAATCTGTTTCAAATAAAGTGAATTGTTTGGTTAAACTTTCCTATGTTCTGTCAGATCTTTGGCACTGAGAACCAACTCAATATAGAAATTAGCTCACCCAGAGGCCGGAGGACAGAAAGACTCAAAGTACAGACTGTTGCATCAAAATTGTGTTTAGAAACACAAAGCTCTCATGAAATATTTGGTGTGTTGCTTTTTAGAACTTTCTAGTTTGAACAGAATTGCCACTTCTTATATTACTGCTCTTTTAGTATACGTTTGGGACAAAGTACTTACCTGATGAAATATATATATTCAGGTCTCTGACAAATCTATGCTCTTAATTTTTTATTAAAATTATACAAGAAAATTGCTTAGCATCCCAAGGGAGCATTGACTGTACTGATTCTCATGGATATTTCATTAAAAAAAAATTTTACGTGGACTCTTTTCTCCTCCCGTTTCTCCGGTGAAGATTGTTTCAAATAAAGCTGTCTGATATAGAAAGACATGGTTGCTAGGGAGCCAGAGTCACGATGGCTGATGTTACTAGGGAGGATACAGAGGTGAGTCCCTGATTACAGAAGAGAACTATATTTCATTCTCCTTGAAAGTGAGTCTTCTTTATATACAGATGACAAGCTCACTAACTCAGTAGGAATAAGACTTCAGAAAGAAATACGAAATTTTAATATGTTTCCTCAGAGTGACGTAAATCTAAAGCTATTTCTTCAGGATGAATAGGGTTTATGCCCACCTAGATCTCATTCTATGGTGGAAATGCTTTTGGCAAATCCCACGTGGTGCAAATCTGTTGGCAAGCTCTCTAAGGCCTTGCACCTGGGTGGAATGAAGAATCTCTTCCATCTTCACATTTGGTTAAGTACAGGCCAATAATCATTTATTGAGATCTGCTATGTGCTAGGCATTTTACTAGGGACTTTTAACACATTTTGTCATTTAATCCTATAATCCTGATGCAAGGTACTGTCATTTCAATAAACACTAGGAAATATTCTTTGTCTGTGGAAAAGGTGGGATTTGAATACTGTTCAGTGTCACTAAGTTCTTCCTTTTAAAATGTCTCCTGCTAGGGAAGAATAAATACATAAATATACCATTTCCATGTAAACCGCATCACCTGTACTTTTTCTGCTAGTTTTACCAATACTTTTAAAAAGTCCATATGTGGGAAAGTTTAATGGAAGACTTTCAGGAGATTATTCTGGCTTTTGAAAACAAAACGTGTTTTACCATTAGATAGTTTAATTGGTGCCTTGTTGTTTGGGCTCCCTGTAGGATGTTAATGCCCACACAATTGAACTCAATTGGAAAAAAAAATAAAAAACTTACTGAGTAGATTCCTTGTATACAGTATTGTGCGAGGATGGGTAAGACTGTCACTATGAAGCTTTCGCTGTAATGCTGTGAGGATATTACCAGATGGTAAAAGGAAAGCATTTTGAGTAGAAGTCTTAAGTGCTCCTTCAATAGTTGAGATTGGCAAACAATCAATCCTACCAACAATATGCTGCTCTACAACTTTAGATACCTTCAATCTTCAACACTCTAGAGCACTTTTGTGGAGCTACAAGGCCAAAGCCAAAGAGTGTCTGCAACTTCTGAGATGATGGAATTTTCATCATCACTAGTATCTACTTACAGAGACTGAATAAGGGCATATGCTTTCGACAGACACTCTTTAAAAAAGGTTGTGTTTGGGTTTGCACATGAACAAGGTGTGAGCCAAGCCGAAGAATGGAATGGGCACACTATTAGCCTGAGAAGCCACATCTTGTAGCCCAGAATGTATTTTAGAAAGCAAAAGTGGATTTAAAGACAGCAATGTGCTGAGAGAGCAAGCTGTGTGACCTGAGTGGGATTTACGGAGGTAATTATTGTGTCTGGGTCTTCAAAGATGCTGGAAAATTTTATGATCACCACCAGGCACTTGTAGCCTGATCAGTGGAGATAGAAGAGAAAGGTTATTTAATGCTTCTCAATATGAATTTATTGCCCATGGGAATTAGGATTGAGAGGCTTTTCCATGTAGTGCTTTTTCTTATGCTATATTATTTTTTTAAAAGATAAAAGAAAAAAAGAAAGGTCTCTTCCTCTGAAATGCCTGTTTGTTGATTCCTATTAGGGGCAGGACATTTGATTAGGTGGACTAGAGCATGTACAGCAAATGCCACCCTACATGAATAGAGGTTGCTAAGAAACATAGTGTTTTGGGATTACTACCTTAATGGTTATCTACAAATTTAACACTGCCAATCTCTCATTTCACAGGGGGCATGGGCAAACCTTTAAATGACTCCAATTTTAGAGATTGTGATGCTGTGCATTAGACATCAGCCTTTGCAGCAGACCTGAGCCTTGAACATAGACCGAGATAAGAGATTTATGTGAAAGACAAGACTTGTTTCTAAAACCGCTGTCTCCTCATAAAACATGATAATCAAGTAGAGCTGTATGAGTTTGAAACATAGGAAGAGGAGGATGTATTCTTCCACACACTTTGTGATTTTATCTACAAGCCAGCTTTCCAGGAAAAACCTTATGAACAGTTGTAGTAAAGATGACATATCTATGCAAGTTGTTAAGGGAAATAGCAGTGTTAAAATAATCTGTAAGACTGCATTGTTCATAAATGAGCCAGTTGGTTTTGAAGGATTTGATTGAGCCCATAAGTCAAAATGGCCAAAGTATTTGTGTAAATTACCTATGTTGATATATCTAGGGATTATAAGTATATGTACAATTCACAGAGCATTCAGAAACTAGTAGGAAGCCTTGGATGTGGTCTAATGTTGACCTCCCTATAATACAGAAAAAGATACATTCAATTTACTCCTAAGATATCTACCGAGTTACATCAGGCATTGCAGATGTGACTATGGATTAGATATGGGGAAAACAATCTTACTAATAAATGAAGAATATTTACTAAATCCAACATTGCTATTGTGACAGATTGTGCCACACAAAATAGGTATTATCTGACCTTGGTTGTCATGTCAGCCATCATTGCCTATTCTAGAAGATATTGGTCCATCATAGCAAAGACCCAAGAGACCTGCATATTTTTAGGTTATAATCATAAGAAATTAAGAAATTAAAAAACTGTTTCATAAACACTTAAAATCTTTGTTCTTCAGACATACACAAATGACTGCTGCTACATGTCTTCTTTTTTTCCTCTTTTAACAGGCAGTGGCTACAATTGATTCAGCACTACTTTACCAGAATAAGCAAAGGTCTATCTGCCTTGCATGATATTAAATTAAATCAGTCTGAGAGATAAACAACTTAAATTTTAATGCTTCACATTCAAGAGTGCATCTGTGCTAATATTTAAATAACACAATACATCTATCTTTCAGACTCAGATTCCATGTCTTGGTCTTCTTTGGTTTTAGGCTTTTGTTGAAAGCTCTAAATTTATTTAATCTTCCTCTTTTCCAGAAAGGTGAGAGTATTGCTGTAAACCTTGTTCAACTAAAAACCTTGTGCAAATCTTACTTCAGATTCATCCACTTAGTTATTTATTTTACCAGGTTAGATCAAGACTTAGTCACAAAGGCAAATAATATAAAGCAATATTACCTGTAACATTCTTTTAGTATATTTGATAGAAGTATAGAATGACCACATCATCACATAAGTGCCTATAAAGAAATTTGTTCATGTCATTCCTCACTGATTTGAATTACTTCATTCCCTAAATCACTGAAGATGAAGCAATCCTTCTAGGATTTCTATACAAATGTAGGTAGTTCTTTTTCAGTTTTCATATATCAGATGAACCAGTGGAGGGTAAATACATTTTCCTTTCAATTTTTTCCCTCCTTTATATTAGAATATATTGTTACCAAACTGCCTCCATCTTTATGAAGGTATATATACATAAATGCTCTCTTTACACACACACACACACACACACACACACACACATATGTATACTCACTTTGCCTCATGAGAAGAGATAGTGTGAGAAAAAAAATTCAAGACCCTAACACTATTCTTTCCATTAACTTGGGTAAGTTTCTAAACCTCAAAGAACTTCAGTTTCTTTATTTGCAAAGTGGAATTAATCATACCCACCTTTTTGGGGTTTTATGAAGATTAAATGAATATGCAAAACAAGTAGATCCTGACAAATTACGGGCAATAAAAAAGTATCTCTTTTCTTCTTATTGCTAATTGTTGAATACGTTAGCAGGGCAAAGCAAGCCATTCTTTACTTTTTTTCCACTAAGATCCAGGAGACATGATAAGACTATATTTTACTTTTCACAATGTATAAAGTTGCCAATCAGAAGACATAGGATTTAGTACTAGGAGATAATTTAGCACTAGGAGATAAACAATAATGGTATTGTTTCATGTGTTTTCTTAGAAGGAACTGAAATATACTCATTTGAAATTTTATTAACCATGGAAACTACGCTAGTGTTTGCCAAATTATTTCAATGAATGAAGTTTTGAAATTTTGTGTTTTTTTGGAAAGCTTGTATACAGCCCAAACCCTTTTTTTCACCATGAAATTCAGTTCACAGTTATGCCAGAAGGACTTCCTGATGAGTTTTAACACACCACAACTCTCAGATGTAGTAGTTTACATCTAACCTTTTAAAAATTCTGTAAGTTTTAGACATTTGTGTAGATAGTATCCAGTGATGGCCACTACCAGTTTCTTCCTTCTCTGCTCTTGTATGCTGCCCCTCATGTCAAGAGATGGAGTCTAATTTCCATCCTCTTGAGTCTGGACTGGTCTTAGTGACTAGTGTGACCAATAAAATGGGTCAGGAGTGATGCTCTGCAGCCTCTGAGCCTAGGCTATAAGAAGTTTCATATCTTCTTGGTTGATCTTTTGGGATGTTTCCTCTCAGAATCAATCCGACTTGCTGTGAGAAGTCCAAGACACATGGAGAAGACTTGTAGGAACTCCAGCTTAGCTCCAGTTGTTAGCCATTATTAGTGACCAGCCATGAGAATGAGCCATCTTGGATGTCTAGCCCAGTGAAGGATTCATATGACTCTAGTCCAAGTAGCCATTGGACTGCAACCACATAAAAAAGCCCAAGTTAGAACCAATCAACCTATAGAACCATAAGAGAAAATAATAAATTGTTGTTTTAAGCCAACAAGTTCTGGGTAGTTTGTTATATAACAAAAATATAGATAACCAGAGCAGCATTATAAGCAAAAACATGGTACTCAAACAAACATGTTCATATAAAGATGGGGTATCTGTTATGTTAAACCTCAAAATATTAAGCAATTTGTGCCCTTAATAAGGCCTAAATCCTGTTTTTGATTTCAGTGTAATGAGGCTTCAAGAAATATAGTGAGTGTATGGTGTTAGATTTGAGGGGGAGAATTGAAATATAGCATTTTGGAGCTTGGAGCTTCATATGCATCCATCCATTCATTTAATATTGATTATGCAAAGCAATATGCCAGGTGCTGTGGGGGATAAAGGCATGAGTCAGAAAGCTGTACCAATATTAGCATTTTGGAAGGCCCTCCCTTTTCCCTCCGAAGACAATAAACCACAGTGTTCAAGTTTCCTGCTGGGTTTTCATTTGGTATTCTCTCCAGTTTTCTTTCTTCCATTCTTTTGGCCATTTTTTTTTTCAGGTTGTTTGTTTTTTTCAGTGTTTGGAAAGTGTAAAAAGAAAAAATAAACTCTTAATTTGAAGGAAAAATAGTTACTTACATAAGGACATGGAAATCTTCAAAAAAACAAACTAGTAATACTAGTAAGCAATCTAGAATTTTGGTGAAGATTTTTATTTTTATTTTTAGCTCCAATTTCTATTGACCCCATAAGATTACTTTTCTTTCAGTGTGATTTAAGTTGATGATTTGGTATAAATGACAGGATGGATAACAGAATTCTTATGTAGCCCAGATGCTTGAAATGTGATAAACCAACTATTAATTGCTTTAAAGTATTGTGACTTTGTGAAGAACATGGGCTTTGAAGAGAGAAAACCTGGACTCTTTTTAAATCTGACAGTTACTATTTTTTTACTTCAGGTAATTTTGAAAACACTCTAAGCCTAAGTTTCATTATCTATAAAGTGAGTATAAAAGTGGTCTTGAGGGCTTCCCTGGTGGCGCAGTGGTTGAGAGTCCACCTGCCGATGCAGGGGACACGGGTTCATGCCCCGGTCCGGGAAGATCCCACATGCCGCGGAGCGGCTGGGCCCGTGAGCCATGGCCCCTGAGTCTGCGCATCCGGAGCTTGTGCTCCACAATGGGAGAGGCCACAACAGTGAGAGGCCCGCATACCGCAAAAAAAAAAAAAAAAAAAAAAAAAAAAAGTGGTCTTGATATCCAAAGGCTATTGTGAGTATTAGCTGCAGTTATGCACATAAAGTACTTGAAAGGGCTCTGGTACATAGTAAGAGAACCAACATTTTTCTGAGGTCATGATCACGGGAATTACATTTTCTAGGGTGTAAAAGATAGTGATCCTGAGGGTTCAATGTGATTTTATTTAGGTTCCACAGTCAGTGGGGCAATTAAAAATTATCTAGATCTATTTACTTTTTACAAGTGGTTTTAAATTTTTAAAGGGTCTTTTTTTTTTTTAGCATTACGTGGGCCTCTCACTGCTGTGGCTTCTCCCGTTGCGGAGCACAGGCTCCAGACGCGCAGGCTCAGCGGCCATGGCTCAGGGGCCCAGCCGCTCCACGGCATGTGGGATCCTCCCAGACCGGGGCACAAACCCGTGTTCCCTGCATTGGCAGGCGGACTCTCAACCACTGTGCCACCAGGGAAGCCCTAAAGGGTCATTTAAAAAGTAGTGCAAGCTTTCTTTAAATGAAATCCCACCTAGGTGGATCATTTGTTGGGTTGAAATGGGGGTGGGGACCAGTTTCACTTTCTGCAGTGGTTCTCTTATGACAAAAACCTAATGGTTTAGCAAAGTCCACTTTAAAAACTACTGCACTTGGCTATTTTTCCTATGTTTGCAGCTCTATTTCTTTCTAGTCCTGCTTTGCCATGTGTTGTAAGCCCTCAAAACTCTATATTATCCTAAATGTCCTATGTCATTTCTTGCCTCCGTACAGGGGTTACAGCTTCTCACTCTGCCTGGCTAGTCCTAATCTGTACTTTTGGTATTCAAGATCAGCCTCTTTTCACCAGCTTGGAGGTGAAAGGATGTGAGGGGAATATGTATTAAGGAAAAAAAACCCTTAAAATGCATTAATTTGCTATTGCAAATGTTTTATCCCAATTACAAAATGAAATCAAATACATTTCACCCTAATTGCTCAAGCCGACTGAGCTACATTTTCATCCCATAGTTTTAAGTTTTATAATTTGGGATTTCTCCAAATACATTCTAGGGAAGTTGGTGAAGGCAGCTGGTGAACACAGATGTTATTTCATTAACATATTTAGCCAAATCTTGATAAATCCTAATATACATTTCCTTAAACCAGGAAGTTCCTTTCCTTGAGTTCCTTTTCTGACTTCCAGAAATTTTTAGGAATGTTGACCTGTATTCATGAAATTTTCCTGGCTTTTTATAGTGACCACAGTAAGTCCAGTCCAAACTCCACTGAACTTAGAGTTGCTACCGGCTTCTTGTGCCCCTCAAGGCTTTGCCTCTGCTGTCACTGATGAGGCTGGGTGTCCCTTATATTTGGCATAGGGGGTCTTAGAGCCTGCTCTTGAACCTGTAAAGTGTGAATAAGAGCATCTCTTATGTGTTCAAACACAGGGAGGAACTAAATATTTGCTTGAACAAATAAGTGCTTGAGTAGCTGGTGACAGCTCTTTTAATTAAACAAAAATCAAATTATAAGAAAAAAATATGCTTATTTTAAAATTAAACAATAGTGGTGCATGTAGGTAAAAAAAGGGAATCCCCCATTTTTTTCTTTTTTTTTTTTTTTTTTTTTTTTTTTT
>NW_006797755.1:490434-493901 GCF_000442215.2 Lipotes vexillifer
CACTGTTGTGGCCTCTCCCGTTGCGGAGCACAGGCTCCGGACGCACAGGCTCAGCGGCCACGGCTCACGGGCCCAGCCGCTCCACGGCATGTGGGATCTACCCGGACCGGGGCACGAACCCGCGTTCCCCTGCATCGGCAGGCGGACTCTCAACCACTGCGCCACCAGGGAAGCCCAGAATTCCCCATTTTTTGTCCATTTTGTTCAAGTCTTCTGTATATTTCTACTTTTTTGTTTGTTTCTATATCATATATTTATTTTTTTAATCAGTGGTCTTAGGAGGAAAGAAGAGAGAATGAGGCGCAGGCAGTACTTGGGAAGATAATGGATGAAAATATACCAACTTTGTTTTGATTAGCATTGTATGATATACATTTATCCATGCTTCCGTTTTCAACCTTTCTGTTTTTTCTGTTATGTTGTATCTCTTATAATTAATAAACAGTTGGAATTTTTTAAAAAGTAGTCTAAAATTTTTTGTCCTTTAACTAGAACATGTAGTGCATTTAGTGTAATTACTAACATTTCAAATTGTCCTGTGTTTTCTCTCCTTTCTTGCTTTTTTAGAATTGATTATTTTTTATCATTCTCTTCTCCTACTTTGGAAGTTGTATACTGTATTATGTTTCCTTTCTTTTAGTGGTTTCCCTAGAAATTATAATGTGAATAATTAACACATCAAATTCTAATGTCAAACAAAACCTTTACCTTTCTCCTACACAATACAAATCTTAAAAACTTTTAATTCCATTTACTCTCCTTTTGATTTGTATTACTTTGCTAGGAAATTTAATTACATCATTTTTTATACTCCACAATACATTGTTACTATTACTGATTTTATATAATCAAAACTCACTTGGAGTTACACAAACACCTGCTACTTTCTTTGCTATTTATTCTTTCTTGTACCTTGATCCCAAGGGATCAAGGGATCACTTTCCTTATATATGAGGAATATCCTCTAGAATTTTATGAGTGAAGGTCTGCTAGTGACAAATTTTCTCAGTTTTTGTTTATAAGAAAAATGCAATTATTTTTAAATGCATGTTTTAAAAATGATATTTTCCCTGGATATAGAATTCTAGATTGACAGTCACTTGTTTTCAGACCATTGAATGTATCATTTCACTGGCTTTGGTCTTAATGAAGCTGTTGAGAAATGAGATGTCAGTCTGTTGCTTTATTGAAAGATTGCCCCCACTGTCCCTGCTTCTTTTAACACCATCTCTTTGTCTTTGGTGTTGTGCCGCTTTACTATAATGTGAAATTTCTTCTGATGGGGATGTATTAGGCTTCTTAAATCTGTGGATTGATGTCTCATCATTTCTGGAATATTTTCGGCCATTATCTTCCCAAATATTTTACCTGCCTGATTCTCGCTTTCCTTCCTTCTGAAGCTTTGATAGAAAATATGTTAACATGCTAACTCTATCCTCAATCTCTCTTAAATTTCCTTTCATTTTCCCCCCACTTCTTTATTTCTTAGTATTGCATTGTAGATAGTTTTTTTCTGACCTATCTTCCAGTTCTTAATTTTTTTCTTCACCTGTGTTTAAGTTGCTCACAAACATATCAATTGAGTTCTTAAATTTAAGTAAATGATTTTTTATTTCTAAAGTATCTCTTTTATTCTTTTTTAGGTCTGTGGGTCACTTTTTATAGTGCCCACTGATAAGTTAATTCTTCTCTTTATTAGGCATTTTATAACTTAGAGATATTTATTCAAATATCTGAACTCTCATTCTGTTTTGGCTTTTTTGTTGTTGCTCTTCTTACAATGCTTGATTTGATGTGTACATAGTAAGTTTTAATCCTAAGTTGCTTATTTTCTTTGGGAAATTATTTATGGGAATTTTTGAGTCCCTGGGTGAATATGAATTTCTCTAAATATCTGGAGAATATTCTTTTGTTTGTTTGTTTGTTTTGTTTTGCGGTACGCGGGCCTCTCACTGCTGTGGCCTCTCCCGTTGTGGAGCACAGGCTCCGGACGCTCAGGCTCAACCGCCATGGCTCACGGAGCCCAGCCGCTCCGCGGCATGTGGGATCTTCCCGGACCGGGGCACGAGCCCGTGTCGCCTGCATCGGCAGGCGGACTCTCAACCACTGTGCCACCAGGGAAGCCCTGGAGAATATTTTTGTTTGTTTCTGCCATATACTTGAAAGAATTACGTCTGAGACAACTTCAAACTAAACTTATGGTCTGAAGTCTTTTGGACCACACAAATGATATGGATTTGAGCTACAAATCTATACAAAACTTGTTTAAGATTATGACTTCTCAGGGAAAATGTATCCTCTTTGCTCTCTTTAATACCAAGGCAAATTTTCTTGTAGCCTTCTGGAGGGGGAGGGAGGGATGAGATTACTTCTGATTCACTCTCACTGGGCATGTGGCCACCTGAAGTCCTGGATAATTGGTTGGCAAAAGTCTCTTATAGACTTTCTAACTTGGGATAACCTTGTGTTTTGTTTTCAATCCCATGACTCTCTGAGGCTGCAAAAATGAAATTCAGGTTTCTGGGTTTAGAAACTGCCCCCATGGCAAAAGCAGTTTAGTCCTCTGCTTACTCTTTGGATTCTCTTTTCCACTTATCTTTTGATTGGCAGTAATTTACTACTTTGTTATATCATAAATATTTTTAACCTGACATTTTTATATTTAATCCAGTATTTTTAGTTCTTTTTGGAAAGATAATCAATCCATCCAAATTCCTAGCCACCATAATATCTGAAGCAGAAATCCCCATTTTTGTCTATACGAATCACGGCTGTCACTCAATCATACGGAGACTTGTCACATTTCTTACTTTGTTATTAATAATTATTGGGTTGTATAACATTTTATTTGCATATGCCATCATTCCAACTATATTATAAACTCCCTAAAACAACTTTGCTGTGGTCTGCATGGCACCTGAACAGGGTTAACATAACGGGTGCCCAGAATATACTGGCTGATTGAAAGACTAGGGTACAATTTCTTCATTCAAGGAATATTCTGTTTCTTATTTATCAGTATGGCACCACTGATCCACTGGCAGTAAGTCATGCTCTTTAAGTTCTTTTCTCCAACAGTACTGATTAATTTGTACTGATCTTTCTCTACTCTCTGGGCAGGAACATTTGTCCCCAGGGGCTTGCATTCGTGAGACAGAGGAGATTAGGGAATAGCATGTAGACTTCTTGCAAGTGTGTGTGAAATGGTAGTGAGAGAGATGTTTAGTTTTCTTTCAATATCTACTTCTAGTTTTCTCCTGTTACAGTAGGGTTTTTAGCTAGATACATGGCTTCCTAGAATAATAGAATATATTAGCCAGCTTCCTTTGTAGAGAAGCATGAAATATAGCTATGTTCTGTTCAAAGGGACATAAGGAGCAATACCCTGTGGCAGCCTCTAGGACCCTTCCATGTGAGACAACTGGTAGGGACACAGTGAGCTTTCTTATCTCTTTCCCTTTTAATGC
>NW_006797755.1:493911-511339 GCF_000442215.2 Lipotes vexillifer
GATATATGTGATGGCTGTAATTCTGTCTCAGTCCATGAGTGAAGACCATGCCCAGAGGATGGCAGAGTGGAAAGTTAGAAAGAACTTGGGTCCCTGTGGACTTTGTGAAACAGGACTGCCCTACTGCCTCTCTGGATTGTTTGCCTCTTTTTACCTGAGAGACAAATAAACTTCTTACTTATTTAAGCCACTATTATTTTAGGTTTCTGTTGTTCACATCTGAACATTATCTTCACTAATCTAGTGAGTAAACACTTAATTCCAGAAACTATGTAGTCAGGGATTTGTTTATAAATATCTGGGATCCATGACATAACATCTAGTCACACCAATTAATGTTTTTTGTCAGTCCTTAGAGGTGGGATTGGATGGTAAATAGCATAACCTAAATATATAATATCTGTTTTATGTGTTTAAATTAAATGCATAGTGAACTCTACAGCTTTCAGTATGTTGTGAGTTTTATTATTCTATAATATCTATTCCAGGGCTTAGAACTGGTTAGCTTTCCAACTCATTACAATGTAGACAGGATAGCAAAATCCTACTATTGATTCCAGAAAAAAGAAAACCCAAAAATGATAACTAAAGGCAAATTCACTTATGGATAAAGATGCAAAAGTCCTAAGTAAAATAATAGCAAATTGAAGCAGTAACCATACTTCATAACCAAGAATGTTTATTTCCAGGTTTGCAACTATTGTTCAACATTAGGAAAGTTACCAGCATGATTCATTCTATCAATAAATTAAAAGTGTGTATGAAGGAGATCACTCAATAGATACGGAAAAATTCCTACTCTTGATAAAATCTCTTAGCAATATAGAAATAAAGAGAAAATCCTTTAACCAAACATAGTGTACTTATAAAAGACCTTAAGCACAAACTTTACTTAAATAGTAAAATACTGGAAGTATTCACATTAGAGCCAAGCACAAAGCAAGAACGTTCACTACAACTGGTAGTACTCCACATTAGATGAGAAATCCTGTTTAATTCAATAAATTAAAAATATTATATTATGTAGAAATCATATAAGGTTAGCCTTTTATCATACTGTTTATATTATACTATATATCAGGGGTCCCCAAACCCTGGGTCATGGACTGGTACTGGTCCGTGGCCTGTTTGGAACCAGGCCACACAGCAGGAGGTGAGCAGTGGGCGAGTGAGCGAAGCTTCATCTGTATTTACAGCTGCTCGCCATCATTCGCATTACCACCTGAACTCTGCCTCCTGTCAGATCAGCGGCAGCATTAGGTTCTCATAGGAGCGCAAACCCTGCTGTGAACTGTGCATGTGAGGGACCTAGGTTGCACACTCCTTATGAGAATCTAATGCCTGATGATCTGAGGTGGAGCTGAGGCTGTGATGCTAGCGCTGGGGAGCAGCTGCAAATACAGATTATCATTAGCAGAGAGGTTTGACTGCACAGAGACCATAATAAATCAATTGCTTGCAGACATATCAAAACCCTATCAGTGAGTGGCAAGTGACAGTTGAGTTGCATCTGGTGTCAGGCTTTATAGTGGCAAGTGGGTTGATGTACTTCAACTGTACAACTGCATCTGGTGGCAGGTTTTAAGTCAAAATCCAACACTTATTTTAGTCTGCACATGGCCCGCCCATTATTTATTTACCACTTCCATCCGTGCCTCTTTCCTGCATTGTGCACTTGTCTCAGTCACAGTTTTGATAAGCCTACAAGCTAACCCTAGCCAAAATGAGTAAAAAACAAACGTCACTGGAGAGCTTCTTGGAAAAGTGGGAAAGACACAATGATGAGACAGCAGAAGACTCTAAGACTGCCAACAGAAAGAAAGCTGCATTTAAAGGAAAATACCAAGAGTGCTACTTAAATTATGGGTTCATTGCAACAGGTGATTCACATTCTCCAAGACGCTTTGTATAATACGTGGCGACCGGCTATCCAATGAAGCCATGAAACTTTCAAAACCTCTTTGCCACGTGGAGACCAAGCACCCTGCATTAAAACACAGACCTTTGGAGTTTTTCAAAAGAAAAAAACGTGAACACGAAGAGCAGAGGCAATTATTGAAGGCCACCACTTCATCAAATATGTCTGTACTGAGAGCATCATTCTTAGTGGCTAACCGCATTGCTAAAGCTAAGAAGCCCTTTACTATTTGTGAAGAGTTGATCCTTCCTGCTGCTAAGGACATTTGCTGTGAACTTTTAGGAGAGGCTGCAGTTCAAAAGGTGGCACGTGTTCCTCTTTTGTCTAGCACCATAACTAGAAAAATTGATGAAATAGCAGAGGATATTAAGGCACAATTGTTATAGAGGATTAATGAGTCCCCGTGGTACGCAATCCAGGTTGATGAGTCTACCAATTTTGACAACAAGGCAACAATGCTTGTTTTTTTTTGTTTTTGTTTTTGTTTTTGTTTTTGTGGTATGCGGGCCTCTCACTGTTGTGGCCTCTCCTGTTGCGGAGCACAGGCTCCGGACGCGCAGGCTCAGCGCCATGGCTCATGGGCCTAGCCACTCCACGGCATGTGGGATATTCCCGGACCGGGACACGAACCCATGTCCCCTGCAATGGCAGGCAGACTCTCAACCACTGAGCCACCAGGGAAGACCAACAATGCTTGTTTTTGTGCGATATATTTTTCAGGAGGATGTGCATGAGGATATGTTATGTGCACTTTTGTTGCCAACCAAAAGCACAGCTGCAGAACTATTCAAGTCTTTGAATGATTACACATCAGGAAAACTGAATTGGTTATTTTGTGTCAGTATATTACAGTCAGAGAGGCTGCCATGACTGGACGGCTTTCTGCTCTCACTACTCGGGTCAAAGAGGTCGCATCTGAATGTGTCTATGCTCTATGTCATCCATAGAGAAATGCTGGCTACCCAAAAAATGTCACCTGAACTCAACAACATTTTGCCGGATGTAATTAAAATTATCAACCCCATTAAAGTACATGCCCTTAACTCACGTCTGTTCATGCAGCTCTGTGAGGAGATGGACGCAGAGCACACACATCTTCTCTTACACACAGAGTGAGATGGCTTTCTAAAGGTAGATCGCTGGCCAGAGTTTTTGAGTTATGAGAGCTGCTCCAGAGATTTCTTTTAGAAAAACAGTCACCACTGGTAACACATTTCAGTGACACAGAATGGGTTGCAAAACTTGCTTACTTGTGTGACATATTCAACCTGCTCAATGAACTCAGTCTGTCACTTCAGGGGAGAACAACAACTGTGTTCAAATCAGCAGATAAAGTACCTGCATTCAAAGCCAAACTGGAATTATAGGGGTGATGAGTGAACATTGGGATTTTTGACATGTTTCAAACATTAGCAGAGATTTTGAAAGAGACTAAGCCAGGGCCTTCTTTCTCCCAGCTGGTGCATGATTACCTATATCAGCTTTCAGGAGAGTTTGAGCATTGCTTCCCAACCACAAAAGACCCCAGAACTGGGAAGGAATGGATCCACGACCCATTTGTGAATAACCCAGCTGAATAGACTTTGTCCGTGCTAGAAGAGGATCAACCACTTGAGATTGCAAATGACGGTGGCCTTAAAAGTATGTCTGAGACAACTTCAAATCTCCATACATTCTGGATTAAAGTCGAGGTGGAATATCCTGAGGTTGCCACAAAAGCACTGAAAAGCCTGCTTCCATTTCCAACATCCTATCTTTGTGAAGCAGGGTTTTCTGCAGTGACAGCAACCAAAACACTATTACAGAGTTGACTGGACATAAGCAACATGCTTTGTATATCACTGTCTCCCATCACCCCCAGATGGGACCATCTAGTTGTAGGAAAACAAGCTCAGGTCTCCCACTGATTCTGCACTATGGTGAGTTGTATAATTATTTCATTATATATTACAATATAATAATAATAGAAATAAAGTGCACAATAAATGTAATGCACTTGAATCATCCTGAAACCAACCCCCTGGGTCTGTGGAAAAATTGTCTTCCACGAAACCAGTCCCTGATGCCAAAAAGGTTGGGGACCGCTGCTATAAATGATTTGATAATCTTCATATTACTTATATAACACATAATATAAATAATATATAAGTTGTTATATATAATATAAATATATATATGATAAATATAAATATAATGCCATTGATGCAAAAAAATCAAATAGACTGATGGGACTCAAACAGAATCTCCAAATAAATTCATGTATATATAAGAATTTAATATAATAGTAAAGGTGGCCTTCGAGCTCATTTGAGAAATGCCTTCCTAAATAAGGCAGAAAATCTAGAATCTAAAAAGGAAAGAAACCAGAGAGATTTGATTTTTATAAACTAATGAAACAAACAAAAACACTGAGTATGTTAAAAGGTAAACAAATTTAAAAGGCAAGTATTTGACTAGTATAAAAATATGTATATATGTGTATATAATAAAAATTATTGCTTTAGCAAAAAATATGTACATATGTGTATATAACAAAGAATATGTAAAAAACAATAAGAATTTAAATCACCCAATAAAAAGAAGGGCAAAGCATATGAAATATTACAAATAAATGCATGAACTTTTGAAGTAATTCTAACTCTTCCATGAAAATTAGGGAAATGAAATTAGAACAATTATGAGATATATATATATATAATATATGTGACATACATATATCTCCCTAAAATGAGAAAACAGTGAAAAAGAGTGATAGTATTCAGGTTTGGTGAATTTGTCGGGAAATGGTGACTGAATATACTATTTGTGGCAATACAAACTGGTTACGCCTCTTTGAAGACCCTCTGAACATCTTTATCAAAATTTAAAAAAAAATTTAACACTTGAGCTAAATTTTAACCTTTATACATATAGATAAAGACGGGGAACTAAGATTCCACATATCGCACCACAGCCAGCCAAAAAATAAAAAATAAAATAAATTTAAAAATAAAATAAAATGTATTGTTGAGTGTTTAAAAAAATAATTGAGATTAGCCTAAATGTAAATCAATAATGGAATGGTTAAACATCAGCTTTATGAAACAGATATTCTGCCACAGTTAAAAAGACTTAGAAAATATCTATAAGACATACTTTTGAGTGAGAAAAAATGATGTTTTCAGAACAATGTGTATGGTATAATTTTCTTTACGAAAAAGTTTGCTGTATACATACAAATTCTATACTTAAACGCATATGCTAAAGCATGGATAAAAGTTACTGATGTCCTTTGAGAGGCAGGGAGAGAAGCGCCTCAGGCGAAGTGAAAGATGGTATTTACTTTGTAATCTACATACTTTTGTATTATTTGAATTTATTTAAAAAATTACAGCCTAAGGAATTTTTAAAACAATTACAAAGATCCAAGATTCTTTCTGTCTCATTTGGGGTTATTCCTGCATGAAATGCTCTGTTTGTAAGTCCTATAGAATTCCATGCAGCCATTTTAAGGAAACCCTGACTGATCATTAGGAATTAAGTATACATATGAAATAATTTTGCAGGAATAAAAGCAGTATAAAATGTTAGCTATTGTTACAGTAAATGTGTAGGTATACTATGCTGACAGTGGTTTCACCCATAGTAGGTATACAGGTTCTAACAATGCCATTTGTTTAGGTGTAAACACAATTCTTACATAGTGAAGACTTGGGCTAAGAGAGTGTATTTCTATTTCTTTTGAGATAACCTTAAAGAGCTTGAAAATTGAGGAAGAAAAAATTAAGTGAAAATTGGTAGAGGATCTGTTTCTAGAGTGTTTCGTGTTCTGCTAGCTCTAAAAATCTTCCTGAAGTGACAAATGTCCTTCACATATTACCTGTTATATGTGTTTTCATTGGGTTAGGAAGAAGCAACTTCAAGTCCTTTGCAAGGAATCCTGTATCTTACTTGTAGCCACTGGAATGCCTATCACGTTTTCACTACTTGGTGGAAGCACATGTTTGTCAGATGAATACAAATGATGGTACTTGTTTTTTGACACCATTAATATTCCAGAAAGTCAAGGTTTTCACTTGAAAAATAATGCAAACTTAAATTGGGAATTTATAATACCCAGTGTGAAACTGCTGAGACCTTTCTAGTTTATGGTGAAAGAGAGGTGAAGAACTTGAAAAAGGGGAAAATGTTCTAGGTTATTTGATGTTAGAGGAAGGCGAAACGTTTCTTCTTTTATGGTTGGAGAAAACAAACTGATGAAAAGCGTACCAATTGCATTTTCACCAGTTACTGCTGATAGATTCAACTTCAAATTGATTCTATTTATGAAACCTGATATCCCCTTTTGTAATTCAATGAAGAGCTCTGCCAGTGGACAGTGGGTCTAGCAACATGTTGGGAGACAGATTAGTGTGTCGAGTGCAGACTGAGACGAAAGGGACAAAGCCTGTTGACTCCAGAAGACCTACATTTTCAACCTGCTGTTGAAATGTCAGCATCTATGGAAATTGCAGCCAGAGAGGCAGCACTGAAGTTTACTGTAAAATTCTAAGGTGGGAGGAGGTCCACTGAGGAAAACCCTCAATAAAATGGAGGAAATTGAAAGCTTAGCAAGCAAAAATGCATGTCTGGGTAATATTACTAATGTGGGATTTCAGGGGATGAGTGTGTGAAAGAATGAAATGGAGACTCAGATGAAGAAACTGAGAACAAGGGACATCATGAAGCAAGAGCTCAGCTCTTACTTCATGTCTTGTTTCATGTCTTGATACATCAAGAGCAACTTCCTGGGTCTGTCTACAGCCTTTTCTACTATATCTGGTTTGTAGTTTTCCCTTGGGAAGAGAAAGCCTTTTCTCAGAAACAGCACTGAAACAGGTCAACAAGGCAATCTCTATGGATAGAAACACAAGGGGTGGTAAGGCATATGGTGATTAAATATGTTGATCAGCTCAATAGTGGTAAAAGTACATTTTGGGATAGAATGTGGCTAGAAAGCTTCTCTTCTGGAACTGGGTAAAATGCAATATTAAAAGCCATATCAGCCAATATGAAAATAAAATTGGAATCTTAAACAAATTGAGATGCAAATATTTATAATGCAGATTCTAAGTTTATAGAAATGATTTTTCTTATTGAGAATAATGGCTGTTTAAATAATTATCCGTGCTTCTGTACAGAAAGTTTGATTGTTAGGAAACCATTAAAAATATCCCTGGGAGGGGCTTCCCTGGTGGCACAGTGGTTGAGAGTCCACCTGCCGATGTCGGGGACACGGGTTCGTGCCCTTGTCTGGGCAGATACCACATGCCGCGGAGCGGCTAGGCCCATGACCCATGGCCGCTGAGCCTGCGCGTCTGGAGCCTGTGCTCTGCAACGGCAGAGGCCACAACAGTGAGAGGCCTGCATACTGGGAAAAAAAAAAAAAAATCCCTGGGCTGTGTTAAATGCACGGCTTGGGTTCAAAGTGTATTTAGCATTCTCTTTTGACAATCTTTGTCAAAGGCATTTCTTCCATTTTAGTTTGATAGTAGGTGTTTGAACCTAACTACTTAGTTAATTCATTAATGGGTTCATTGTACATGTACTGAGTGCACGTTCTGTACCAGATACTGTACTGGAGATAGAGTGGTGAATAAGACAATAGTGGTCCCTGTCATTATGGAGTTTTCAGTGTAGTGGACTTTAGTAGAGCAGTACAATGTCCCCTTGTCAGAATTTTTTAGATAAGTTTTTATACTATGTATAAAATTAATGCATAGTGTTAATGCACAATACAGGAAAAGATAAGGATGGACAGGATAGATGAAAAAGTGGTATCTCTTATTCCCACCTCTTGCAGACAACAATTGTTAAAGTTGTGACATATTGCTTTCAAATTATTTTTTGAAGATGTAGAGATCTATGTGCCTTTTCTACCTTTACCTGTCTATTTGTCATCTATTCATCTGTCTGTTCCTCAACACGAATATACAGGTGCATGAGCACATGCACAAACACATATACAACCATTTTGTTAAATGAATAAAATTAAAAGAATATAAAGCATATTCTTGGCTAGTCCACACCTTTATGCACATTAAAATAATATATTCCTTTTTGAAAAATAATTCACATTCAGGTCCTAAAAGTTGAGTGATATCTAAATCAAAATCTCAATTTCCCATTCAAATCAAAGCTGCTTCTCTCCATTCAACCTATTTCTTTTTTTCTTTATCTTTTTTAATTGAACTATAATTGACATACATTAGTTTCAGGTGTACAACATAATGATTTGACATTTGTAGAGGGATATTCTTATTTAGTAGTTCTCAACCTGTTTAAACATTAGACTCTCCCAAAGAGCTTCCTAAAAATAACCGATGCATGGGTCTCACTTTCAGACATTCTGATTTACCTGGTCTAGAGAGGGACCTTGGCAACCGTGTTTTTAAAACTCCTTACATGATTCTAAGGGGCAGCCAGAGCTTTAAAAATCCCAATACCCAGGCTATACCTCTTACCAGGTAAATCAGAATCTTTGGGTGAAGCCCAGACACGCAGTATTTTTTTTTAAAGATCCTCAGGTGATTCCAATGTTACACAAAGTTGAAAAACAATGGTTGAGACTCACTGAGTTGGTTGGCTTAAGGCTTAAGCATGTCAGCTGTTTAAAAAAAAACACAAAACCTTCCTGAACCAAGTCAGGTCTAGATAATCACTGTAGTAGGGTCACCAGTAAAGAATTCTAAGCTTTATCTACTCTGATAGTGGCTTATTTAATGGAATCTCTCCTCAATTTCTCTATGAATGCAAAAGGGGCAGGGCAAGAAACGTATGGAAATCACATGAGAAATATTTCAAAATACTTTTAGCACAGTAATTCATGCCATATCAAACTCCATGGTAAATCATAGTGATTAACAAAATTGAAGAGCAGAATTCACTTGGTTGTGGCTATAATGTTAAGAGGAGCACAACTTAGAAGGTATGTAATAGGAAATCATAGCATCTTCCTGTGAATTCTAGGACAGCAAATAAAATAATAATTACAATAATTTTCCTGTGACTCTTTAACTGTTAAAGATGCCAGTGTAAACCAGATTCCTGTATAAATTTCAAAGAATGCTAGAAAATACATTAAAAAGATTAAATGCGAGAGAATTTCTGTTCAGAGACCAACTGAAGTATATAGTTAAGGTGTGCATTTTTTTAATATTTATTTATTTTCTTTCTCTCTCTCTCTCTCTCTCTCTCTTTTTTTGGCTGCATCGGGTCTTTGTTGTGGTGCCTGGGCTTCTCTTTAGTTGTGGCTTGTGGGTTTTCTCTCTTAGTTGTGGCACGTGAGCTCCAAAGCATGTGGACTCTGTAGTTTGCTGCACATGGGCTCTCTTGTTGAGGCGTGGGAGCTCAGTAGTTGTGACATGCAGGCTTAGTTGCCCCACGGTGTGTGTGATCTTAGTTCCCAGACCAGGGATTGAACCCATGTCCTCTGCGTTGGAAGGCGGATTCTTTACCACTGGACCACCAAGGAAGTCCCAGGGTGTGCATTTTTAAGATAGAAAACATATCTCTTTTGATTTTACTTAAAAATAATTTTTTTGGATTGGAAGAATCAACATTGTGAAAATGACTCTACTCCCCAAAGCAATCTATAGATTCAATGCAATCCCTATCAAACTACCACTGGCATTTTTCACAGAACTAGAACAAAAAATTTCACAATTTGTATGGAAACACAAAAGACCCCGAATAGCCAAAGCAATCTTGAGAACAAAAAATGGAGCTGGAGGAATCAGGCTGCCTGACTTCAGACTATACTACAAAGCTACAGTAATCAAGACAGTATGGTACTGGCACAAAAACAGAAAGATAGATCAATGGAATAGGATAGAAAGCCCAGAGATAAACCCATGCACATATGGTCACCTTATCTTTGATAAAGGTGGCAGGAATATACAGTGGAGAAAGGACAGCCTCTTCAATAAGTGGTGCTGGGAAAATTGGACAGGTACATGTAAAAGTATGAGATTAGATCACTCCCTAACACCATACACAAAAATAAGCTCAAAATGGATTAAAGACCTAAATGTAAGGCCAGAAACTATCAAACTCTTAGAGGAAAACATAGGCAGAACACTCTATGACATAAATCACAGCAAGATCCTTCTTGACCCATCTCCTAGAGTAATGGAGATAAAAACAAAAATAAACAAATGGGACCTAATGAAACTTCAAAGCTTTTGCACAGCAAAGGAAACCATAAACAAGACCAAAAGACAGCCCTCAGAATGGGAGAAAATATTTGCAAATGAATCAACTGACAAAGGATTAATCTCTAAAATTTACAGGCAGCTCATGCAGCTCAATAACAAAAAAATAAACAACCCAATCCAAAAATGGGCAGAAGACCTAAATAGACATTTCTCCAAAGAAGATATACAGACTGCCAACAAACACATGAAAGAATGCTCAACATCATTAATCATTAGAGAAATGCAAATCAAAACTACAATGAGATATCATCTCACACCAGTCAGAATGGCCATCATCAAAAAATCTAGAAACAATAAATGCTGGAGAGGGTGTGGAGAAAAGGGAACACTCTTGCACTGCTGGTGGGAATGTGAATTGGTTCAGCCACTATGGAGAACAGTATGGAGGTTCCTTAAAAAACTACAAATAGAACTACCATATGACCCAGCAATCCCACTACTAGGTATATACCCTGAGGAAACCAGAATTCAGAAAGAGTCATGTACCAAAATGTTCATTGCAGCTCTATTTACAATAGCCCGGAGATGGAAACAACCTAAGTGCCCGTCGTCGGATGAATGGATAAAGAAGATGTGGCACATATATACAATGGAATATTACTCAGCCATAAAAAGAAACGAAATTGAGCTATTTGTAATGAGGTGGATAGATCTAGAGTCTGTCATACAGAGTGAAGTAAGTCAGAAAGAGAAGGACAAATACCGTATGCTAACACATATATATGGAATTTAAGAAAAAAAAATGTTATGAAGAACCTAGGGGTAAAACAGATAATAATTTTTTCAAGTATTCTAATGATCATGTGAAAAAGACATTTACTTGTGTTTTCATTACCCTGAGGAAGGAAGAACAAACGTGGAGTAGACCTCCTGGATCACCAGGAATCAAACTCCATGCTTTTCATAATTATAAATGTCAAGTAATGTGGTAAGTCCAGGACACTACACTTATTTTCAAGTATTCTAATGATCATGTGAAAAAGACATTTACTTGTGTTTTCATTACCCTGAGGAAGGAAGAACAAACGTGGAGTAGACCTCCTGGATCACCAGGAATCAAACTCCATGCTTTTCATAATTATAAATGTCAAGTAATGTGGTAAGTCCAGGACACTACACTTATTCAGGCTTCCACACACATCTGTTTAAAATACTTAAAACAGACACAACATTTGCATTAATGGCACAGTGGCATTTCTCTGTCACAACTGAGAACCATTTTAAAATTGTATCACTTTTAGTCTCTATACTGATTTAAACAAACAAAACAAGATTTATATCTACCATGTAGGAGCTTTCAGTTCAATATATAGGGACACTATAGCTTCATTGCTCAAGAAGTTCCATTCAGCAGAAGAAAAATATGGATGAATTCTATGGCTCTTTTCTTTCACCAGAAAGTCGTTAAGTGTTACAGGGGAGTCACTTCACACCTGAACTCTGCGGCCTGAAAGGAGAAAGGGAGTGGAGGCAGCCAATCAGCGGCCCGGGATGGCGATTTCCGCCCCCATAGCCCGCCCATGCGCTGACGTCAGGGAATTCCGGATTTCCTGACGACGAGTCTGCCGGTCGGAGCGCTGGCACATCCAGACAGCCGACGGCACCCGACGCCCGGACCAACCCTGTCCAATGGGTCAAGGCCAAGGGCCCTGGAGCTCAGCCCGCGCCTTGCCGCCAGTCTGCCTCCTGCGGTTTGCCTCCTGCGGTTCGCCTCCTGCGCGCATGTGCCAAGGCCACCCGTCCATTCAACCTATTTCTGACCCACGTGGCGCAAGGGCCCACAGAGAGGAAGGTGAGTACGATTTTTTATCAAACTTCCCTCCTCAGCCTGCTCTTGGACTCTCCACTGTTTGAACAAGGGAGGGGAAATTAGAGAAAAAGAGACAAAGTCTTAGTACTAGTTTAGTTCTCTCTTGCCTAATATTGCTGGTTAGCCATGTCCGTCGTTTTAAAGTGTCCAAACATTTGCAGTGATTGGAATGGATTTCTAGTTCTTTAGAGGCAGTTTGCACTTGCATGTACACACGTACATGTGCACGCACACACACACACACAAAGTTGTGCTCTACACTGTTTCCACAGACATCTGTAACTTCTTAACATGTCCTTCCTCACTGCAGCAAAAGCTCCCACTGCCCCTCTCGGATGGGTCACATCCCTCATACCACTTAGCCCTCAGGAATCTTGTGCGTCCTTGCTTTGCTAAATGGTTGACATACCAGCTGCCCCATACAACTGTACTATGTCCTTACCGTGCTAACTCAGATGACTCCAGTCCACTGTCTTCTTTCAGATTGAGAAGCAGTTTGCAGTATCCCCAAATTCCAAGAGATACCCATCAAGCTCAGTCAAAACTCTCACTTTATTTCAGTTCTGTGCAACAATAGGACCTACCGTTCCACAGGGTTGTGGCTCATGAGTGATGCCAATCTCTCTATTTTGTCCTATTCCTCTATGGTTGTTTCTTTTTGGAGCATTTGAGAGGCAGTTTGAAGGGAAGGGAAAATACCATTATACCCTATGTGAGTTAGACTAATCGTCTCAAAGTTGCTCTTTTTTTTTTTTTTCAAAGTTGCTCTTTAATCCACTTTTGACTTCACTTAAGTAGGTTAGAGGTGGTGGTGGAGGGCGTTAATAGTTAGCTGCTGGACCTGTTCGACTCTTTTCGCTGAACCTCCATGGATGGGTCTAGCATCTCTCTTT
The DNA here is from genome assembly GCF_000442215.2 of Lipotes vexillifer. Taxonomy (NCBI): domain Eukaryota; kingdom Metazoa; phylum Chordata; class Mammalia; order Artiodactyla; family Lipotidae; genus Lipotes; species Lipotes vexillifer. Next base: position 506,767 of record NW_006797755.1, read on the forward strand.
AGAATGTGCAGTTATTTATAACCCATTGTTCTCAGTTTTGGGGCTTCAGCCAAAATTCTAAGACAACAGGAAGAGTCCTATTCAAATTCCTGTCATATATATATATATATATACACACACACACACACACACACACACACACAGAGGAGGGGAGAGAGACACAAAGTTGATTTTATATTGCTTATGCAGTGCTTTTAACTTTTTAAAACTTATAATTATATCCTGTGCATTTAGTCATGTCATTATATTTTGCAAGTGTTTCATATTATTTCATCTAATAAAAGTGTCATAATTTATTTCCCTTTTTAATCATTTAAAGTGTTGTTTTTTTCCATTTGATTATAACAGTAATATCTACTCATTAAAGATATTTAGAAAATACAAAAAAGTACGAAGAAGACAGGACCATTTGTAATCCCATGAAAAAGAACTACCTACAGTTTTGTATGTTCCCTTCTAGGTTTTCTTTCCCTGAATAGGTATAGACAGATATATGGATATATAGAGGTAGTTGTGTCTATGTGTGTATATATGCATATATCTACATATATGCATTTTTAATCTCATTAATACTTTGTATTATCATACATCTGCATTTAAAAATGAAGCTTTTACTGTATACAGTTTTATATCCTGTTTTCACTTTCAATTATATTTTAATCTTTCTTCATATTCAAGGTATTTAAAAAAACCCCTAACTTTTTATTACCATAAAATCACATGCATTAGTTACAGAGAATTTAGAAGATATAGATTAGCAAAAAAGAAAGTAGTCACAATATTAACTTTTTGGTATTTATCCATTCTGAATCTATCAAACAGCTTTTAGGTAGAAATGAGGTCACAATAATATGAATAGTGAACTCTCACCAGCTCTTCTGCAGAACTCTCTCTCCTGTTCCCACCCTCACCAGTTATTTATGGGCGTTCCTCACTTTAGAATGCTACTCATTCTGCTTCTGCTGCTTGTTCATCTGTTGGTAGCAGCTGTATTGAGATGAGAGAACCTCTTGGGTGGGTGTGGTGTCAGCTGCATGCTCTAGTCCCCAGAACCACGACTTTTTGCCCACCTGGGAGCTCAGTCCAGTTTGTTTTACTGAGCTCCTTCTCTCCCTCTGATTCTCTCCGGGGACCTCATAGTTCTGCCCTGAAATCTGTCCTTTGTACCATTATCCGTCCACCTCCCATGGTCTGAGAGTTATGTCTGTGTGTATGTGCAATTTAATTGTAGATACAATTCAAAAAAACATACCCTTCCCCAGGGGGTGCTTTAGCCCTGCTGTAATTCGTTAGAGTTGTTAATCGGGAAGCTGACACTGGCAGTACGTGGTTACACACACACACACACACACACACACACGCTTTTATAATTATGAGATAATTTTTATAAAATACATGATATTCTATGCCATGTGCTTCTCTGGGTGTGTTTATCATGAAATATTTTATGTATTTAAATATTTTTATCTGCATATATATGTGTACATAGTGGTTTTAAAGATGGGTCAATGGATTCTTTGACACTCCTCTACTCAAGAGGTACAGCTTAATTACCCTACCCTTGAATGTGAGCAAGACACTGAGTATCTTGCTCCTAGTGGAAGGACATCACTTATCTTACTAGATTATAACAGACTGTGCATCCATCTCAAATGCCACCCCCCACTCTCTCAAATCTGACTCAGAGAAACTGGAGCGAATAAAAATGATTATTGTTTTAAGCTGCTTAAGTTTGGGGTAATCTGTTATGCAGTAATAGATAACTAACACAGGATAGATACATGATAGATAGATAGATAGATGATAGATATAAAGAACATATAAAATACAAACCTGTGACCTAGCACTTAGCTCGCAGCGTGCTTTGCCACTCGGTGTATCCTGAATAATTTTGTAAGTCTTTAAGTTTTATCCTATAATATCATTTCAAAATGATTGCTGGCATTCTGTGTTATAAATATAATTCCCTTCACCCTAATACCGAAGTTTGGTTATTTAATTAATTTCTAGTTATTCTAATTAACAATCCTGTGATGAACTATACAACTGTATAGTCAGGATTCTTAATTGCAAGCAACAGAAACTTTTTCTTGCTGATTTAAACAGAAAAAGGAGTTATTGAAAAGGTATTAGACCTAAAATGACTTCAAAATAAAAAGTAAAAAAAACCCTGAAAAACAAAAGAGAAAAGATATTAGGAAATGGACAAACAATGTACTGTATAGCTCTATGGAGTATAAACAGCTGCAGACCGCATCCAAATAAAACCATAGAAACTGTCCAGTGAGGAGAACGAAGTCATCTCAAAACCTTAAATGCTAATCAATACCAGCAACACTCACTGGTCCTGCTGGCACCACTGCCATACTTGCCCTAGGAATTCTGCTTGTTTCAGCTGCCACAGCTACCTGGGAGGATTCTCTTGGTATCTGCTTCTTTTTGATACTGACTCCTGAGTCTGGGGTTGATGAATGTGACTGGTGGAGCCTTTGTCACAGGCCCATGTCCTCCAAGGGAGAAGGGAAAAATGAGAACTTGGGAATTTTAGTTTCTATACTGGGAGATAGGTTGGGTCTCTCAGTGAGGAGGGGGATTAGATACTGAGACGTGAAAAAGAGTGCCAAACATGCCCTGAAATCCACGTTGGCGCATGCAACATTGACTTGAACTCTTCCTCCAACTTAATGCAGCTAACCTTCATGTTTTCAAAATGCATTCTCTTCCTCCCTCAAAGGGGAACGCTACAAGTCTCATTCCTTACTGCATCCTGACAAATCCATTTTTCTTCTAGTTGATTTATAATCCATTGTAATCCTGTGGGGCACATTGAAAAGTTGTTCAGCACCAACACATCCTCTACAAAATAGAGGGAGGAAAGAGTAGGAGAGAAGAGAGAAGTTAATTAAATATACAAACACAGAGGAGGAAGAAAACAGGACATTGTTGCAGTCCTCTTTTTGTAACTGGTCACGAGTCTGAAAGTTGACAGTTAAGACTTTTCTCTTCCATTGCTCATTTCATGTATCTTTTAAAAAATTTAGCCAATACCTCAAATGTTCAAGGTTCTTTACCTGATGTGGTGTCTCAAACCTTCATTCTTGAGAAATCTAAGCCTTTGGTTGTCTTTCCTACATAGATGGCCATGGTCTCCCAATTAATTTCATCAATTAACAAATAAGACCAGGAAGCACCCCAGGTCATTCTTTGAGTTCTATCAGTATTTCTTACTTTCCTAATTATTGTGCTGCAGCAATTCTAATCCCTCTTGACAGTCAGGATCAATCTCAAAAGTCAACAGCTGGGTGGTATTGTCAGTTTACCAATTAATGACTCCATTGTTGTAATCTTCTGAAGCATTCCTACCTTGGTTACTAGCACAACCAAACCAATAGCACCCAGAGTTTCATGGATGGAAAGCTAAATTTTGAGAATGCCTGTATTTTGCGCAGGGCCTTTTGAAATCTAGGCTTTCTTTTCCCTGTTTGGTCAGTTGATCAGAAACACCTCTCCATGATAGCTGAGGCAAAAATAAAAGTAGGGATTAGTAATGTGGCTCCAAAAACTTGTGCCTTCAGAACGTAATCAAGTCCAGTTCTATATATCCATTTCCATTTGATGGTGGAGCACTTTGGGGCATACCTGACTTCATAGACAAGTGGATTAATACACAAATTCATAACGTGACATTGCATGTCCCATGGTCACATGTTTAATTGTAGCCTGGTACCAGAGACAAACCAGGATCTATTCAAAATAAGCACAGACACTTGAGAAAAGGGTAGCGACTTTGCCCACAGATTTCTGCTGTGATTCTCCTATAGGGGCTGGCCGCCAACTTAACCATTAGATTTCCTGGGTATAAGAACAAGGTAGTGAAGCTACTTCCAGAAGTGTCTGGTCAGCTGAAGAGCCTTCTTTTCCTATGGGATCTTACTTGAAACTGGCACCCTTTAATATGTCTTGTAAATGCTCAGATGGCATACTCAAAAGTGGTTATGTTTTCTCTCCTAAAACAAAAAATGGCCCAAGTGTCATGCCCTTTTGTCGTGGATATAAAATATTTTACCTTATTATCTACTTTGTTTGGGAGAGCCCATGTTGCCCTGGAAACACCTTTTAGATAAGTTAATATTAGGCTTCTGTATTTTTGTGCCTTTATCTCCTATTTTCTGGCAAATGTGTATTTTAGCCAGGTATATTTTACCTAGGCGTCTTACTATTTCCCATGAACCAGAATAATGTCTGTCAGATGGTGAGTCAATCCACTTCTCTAAAGGGAGTCCAGATTATCTCTTATCAAGACTCATAGATATGGGATTTCCCATATATAGGAGTCTCAGGAAAGTGACAAATGTCTACTGTAATAATGAATGATTCCCATTAGGTACGAATTTGCAGTCAAGTACGATTAACAACTCAAAGTACTTACTGATTTGAATAAGCCTGAGCAATACAAGTACACTTGATAAAGAGGCTTTAAAAAAGGAAGATCATTAATTAAGTGCATCTTTCAAACATAAAACCCCATGGACTTCTAGTTACTTTTTTTTTTTTTTTTTTTTTTTTTTTTTTT
>NW_006797755.1:511349-568928 GCF_000442215.2 Lipotes vexillifer
AGTGTTGTGGCCTCTCCCGTTGTGGAGCACAGGCTCCGGACGGGCAGGCTCAGTGGCCATGACTCACGGGCCCAGCCGCTCCGCGGCATGTGGGATCCTCCCGGACCGGGGCACAAACCCATGTCCCCTGCATCACCAGGCAGACTCTCAACCACTGCGCCACCAGGGAAGCCCTTCTAGTTACTTTTTATGATACCTTGAGTCTATGGCAAGACATCCTTCAAAATTTTTGATTTGTGTTGTTTTGATGTGGAAAAATGTGAATGTTTCTTCAAGGACAGATTCAAATTTTCTGAACAGCACTAGGCTCCCGTGGTCATTTGTCCTGGGGACAAAATGGATTAATGACTTTAGACCAGGTTGGGCAATAGTCACCCACTACACTGAATCTATCATGCTTTTCTTCCCTTTTTAATAACAGAAAATGGGATGGTTCCTATGTGATTAATTTCTTGTCTGTGCAGAGGTGGGGAAATATTACCAAATTGTTAGTTTGTCCATACTTTTTAAGAAATTCCCTGCTTACTTTTTCCTGTTTATTCAACAAATCTTCCATCCTGTTCTTGTTTGCCCAACCCAGTCATTTGGAATTTCTTTATCTCTTTTCATACACATTTCCCACAAGACATTCCAAGGGTAATTACATAAGCATAGCTTTTAATTATTAAGAGAGAACACTTAGGGGATGCCATATTTAAAACATTTTTAATTCCAATTAAGTGAAAATTTTACTACAGGACACAGGTATTTCAAGTTATGAGGAATATCTGATGGGTATTAGATCACTTTATATTAAGCTTATAAGATACATACTGCACATGTCTATGATTATTTTTATATGTGAAATTTCTGGGTCAAAGGGGGTACATGTTCATAAGGGGTTGGAATAAACTTGGCCCCAAGAAAAAGATGAATTAATTTATAACTCTACCAATAAGTGTAAAAAGAGCTTATTTCTTCATACCTTGGCTAACCTTAGATATTACAAATAAACACGGTCTTTGACAATTTGTTAGATAAAAGGTGTTATCTCCTTTTAAAAAATGCACAAATCACATATTTTTATAGGTTTCTTATATCATTTTTTAAATTGAAATTTTTGTCTTATTGATTTCAAATAACTTTTTATATATTAAGAATATTAAGCATGTACTTGTCATTTATAGCTAAAACATCTTCTCCAGTTTTTAATGTGGTTCTAGTTAGAAGAAATGCAAGTATTAAGTATATATGTGGTAAATATATTTATATTTTCCTTATTTTTTTTGCCTAGATAAATTGATAGCATGCCTAGAAAGTATTTATGCTAAATTTGTATAAATGTTCTCCTATAATTTCTAATAAAACATTTTGTTTATTGCTTCAATATAAATCTTGATCCAATCTGTAATGTGTTCTGGGGTATATCTCGGGGGGTACTGATCCAATCCTTTTCCTTAACAATAAGATACTCAATTTATTAAATAAACTGTCCTTTCTTCCCTGATTTAATGCACTATCTTATCCCACACTGAATTCTTAAGTGTGCTGGTACTTGGCCTGTTTATGGACACACTTTCTTATTCCCATTGTTTGGTTTGATTCTGTGCCTCTTCTATGTTTTGATTATTGCAGATTTTTAAACATTTTATACATTATATTCAGTTTTTAGTTTGACTTTATTTGGTGAGAACATACTGTTTTCGAATGAAGTTATTTTCTATATTTTCTGAATTATTCAATTTGTCAAAACTATTTAATCAGGAGTTTTATTCCTAAGACATTCCTATAAAGTTGTTTTGAATTCACATTATATTCCTAATTTAAGTTGTTATTTATGACATTTGTATTCATCTCCACAACTATATTAGTCACAGTTTATTAGTTTTAACAATGTTTAACTGGTTTCAAGGCACTATGTTGCCTTAGTAGATAACATTCTATATTTTACAGGTCTTTGTTTTGATTCCCTTTTTAGTGAGTTCAAATTAGACTTGGAATATTTTGTTTTCCATGGGTCCATCAGTAATATCCTTTATTAGCTCATATAGACACACATGTGAACATAAACACACATAAGTATATATGTAAAGCTCTATTCCTATTGCTAGTATATAAGTTGATATTTTAGCTGGGTATAGATTTGGGGGGAGATACAAAATTTTTTTCCTTAAAAATATCTGTAGATGTTACTTTTTAGCATAATTCTTAATTTATTATTCAGATGGCTCTAGAATACTGCTTATTTTGTCCCAGAGGACTGTGTTTTGGTATTTGACCTGTTGCATATCTTAGATATCACTTTGTTATTAGATTATCACTTTGTTATTCTCATGTAAAATGACTATTTTGATATGTTAATACTTATTAATTACTTCATTGTCTTTCACATTCTGTGTTCCTGAGTATATATCTGGGACTTTCCTAATTTCTTTTTATGAAGCATACTATTTTTCTGCCTATATACTTTATCTTTGTTTTTATAATTAAAAATTTTCTTCAACAGGGTTTAGGTAGTTGGCATCTTTTCAGTGAAACTCCCTGCAGCATGTAGATATAAACAGCAGTCCAAAGTACTCATTGTGCTTGCACTGCAGTTTGAAAAGGTTTTCTACAGTTACAGCCTTGATTTTTTCTTCTGTTTTAATGTTTTTTTTTTTCTTGGGATTTTTGTTTTGGAGTCAGTACATGGTGGGTTATTTTTCAGTTTTCTATGTCTCATCAATGATTTGATTTTTCTGTGCTCTTCATTATACTCTATACTGATTTTAATACAGATTTTAATTATTCTGTTGAAATGCTATTTTTATTCCATCATTCCCTTATTTCATCCAACTGAAGGCTTATACCTGGACCTTCTCTCTATTCCACACTTCAGTCATGTTCAGTTTTATTTCAATTTGATGTACATCATTTCATTTGTTTCTCTAATTTAATAGAGTACGTGCTTTCAGGAAATTTCTGATAACATCAAATGATGCTTTCTTATAACTGTAAGTCTTCTGCCCCTTGAATGTATCTTTTCCTTTTTTCCTTGTGTAGAATCTCTTCAAATTTTCTCTTATTTAAAATTTATAATTACCCATTCTTGAATAAAACAGATTAACTCAAGTCCAATGTTTGTCATTAAGCCACTTAGCTAGTTATGTTTAGATGTTTCTTGTTAGATCTTAAGCTAGTATTTGGATGATGTGCACAATTATAAGCTGAATTTTGGAGGGTTGTAATAACTTGGGTAGCGTCAGCTCTATTAGACTGTAGAGGAATCTCTTACTGCTGTGGCAAGCTTATGGAAGGTAATTTTTCCTGAATAACTTGAGGCATTATATGTTTCTTCCTCTGTTAGGGGAAGTGCATTTAAAACTCCAGTCCCCTGAACTGCTCTGAGAGTTGTTATTGTCCCTGTCACTCTTGGTTCTGGCCTCATATCCCAATGTGCCATTACCCCTTCACTTTATTTGTTTATTTATTTATTTTTTAAATTTTTATTGGAGTATAGTTGGTTTACAGTGTTGTGTTTCAGGTGTACAGCAAAGTGAGTCAGTTATACATATATCCACTCTTTTTTAGATTCTTTTCTCATATAGGTCATTACAGAGTATAGAGTAGAGTTCCCTGTGATATGCAGTAGGTCCTTATTAGTATCTATTTTATATATAGTAGTGACAATCTGACAATTGTTACGCATTACTGAAATTGTTGTTCATTGATAGGAGAAAAGTAGGAACGATTAGTGTGAGAGAAGGATGAGCAGAAGGGGGGAATTCTCTTGAGTGCTAGTAAGGAAATTTGATGTGAACATTGATTAATATTCAAAATATTACTGCTGCAACTTTGCAGCTCTGTCTGTAGTGTGGGGGTAGGTACAGTGTTCTCAGGAGAGAGAACATGTATATAGGCCAATAGGTGGGAGAGCCTGGGACTGTAAGCAGATTGTGTGAATGGACTGCATATAGTAAAGGATGAAAAGGGATGAGACCGAGGAGGAGGCCAAAGTATTCATTACTGTATATACTTGCCTGTGGAGTTTAACTTTATCTTGAAGGATGTATTGGAATGTTTAAAGCAGGTGTGTGACATGTTGGGACAGAAAGATCTCTTTGGCAATAATTTGATTGGAGCAGGAGGAGACTCCTGATTCAGAGAGCACGTAGAAGTCATTGCAATGGTCCAGGCAAGAAAAAGGTAACATTCCGAAGGGAAGATGACTTTGTGATTGGAGTAGAAGGCAAGGAAAAGGGAGGAATCTAGAATGATTCTTATGCAGTCGGTTCGTGTTACAGGATCAATGAGTATGACATTCACTAAAATAAACTGATTTGTTAGAGCTGCAGTATGGTGTGATAATGAATTCAACTTTGGAATTTCATTAGTGATTTCAGATAGACAATTTTCTACATAGGCAATGATCATTTCAACTTTAGTGGAACAAACAAACCGAAAATGTTTCCAAGGATAAAATGAACTAAGTTTTTAGCATGTATGTACTGCCTGTTTAAACCATTTGGATTGTAGTATGTCGCTGTTAAGGCCAATAAAAGGGAGAAAATAACCAGCAAGATCAGTATTCAAATCAGGGTTGAGTTGGCAGCATGCGGGAGTGAGAAGGAGCTTAGCTTTGGAAGATAGGAAATTAATATCCTTGCAGAGTTCACTCATTAACAGTGGGATTTGGGGCAAGGCACTTAGTCATTTGGTTCCGCAGTTCCCTATCTGTAAAAGATAATATCTTTCAAATTATTTCAGAGTCTTAAGATTTGAACTAGATAACTGATATGAAATTGCTGGCATATGCTAGTTTCATATCTGTAATGTTGAGAAACAAAATATTAGATATTTATTGGAAATTTGCATCAGGGCAGACATTTTCTGGCAGATTACCGTATGATGTAAGTAAGACTAGGCTTCTGTGCGTTTTAATGCTACCTTTGATAAAAGAATATATTTAATTCATTTTTTTAACATAATAGTTTGGAGACTAGGACATTGCAAATGTAAATTATGACACATTAAAAATAAAATAAAGTTAAATAGCAGTACTTAGCACCAGAGAGGATATTTTTTGCAATTTTTTAAATTAGCATTTTCCTTTATTAAAAATACAAGGAAAGAGAAAATAGTTTTGCATTCAATATTAATATAATTTTCAACTCCTGGCTATGATTACATCATAAATATCACAGCCAAACTTCTTATAGAACTATACACAGAGCATTTCATATTCTTTCAAACAAGTTCACATAATTAAGAAAGTGTTTTTCAAATGAAATAGAATTATCTCGGTTACTCTTCTGTATTTACATATGTCTTTCATGAAGAGCTATTTGGCAGTAAATCTAGCTGTTCTTTAAATAAGCATACCAAAATACTTCTTCAGAGTCTAAAGTTCTGCTAAGAGGAAAAAAATCCACACCAATTTTGCCTCTGAAAAGATATTATCACTGCTCTTTTTGTTGGTCTAGAGACAAAATATTGGAGAAAGTGGAATTTTACCAAAAACAAGTTAGGAATTCTCTTCTACAGAATCTTATCCTACAGTTTTTTATAAACCAATAAAAATTAATAGATTATAAAAAAACCCCTACTTATTTACTCATAGTATTTTGGAATAAAGAAACTGTTAATTATTTACCTAGTTTCAATCCTGGGTAAACTCTCCTTGGGCAGAATTCCAAATGAAAGGCTTAACCATTGCAAATTGTTTTTGTCATATGAAACCCTACACATTCAAAACGCAAAACATACAGGCCCCACCTCTGATTGGTAGATGTAATTAGCTAGTGTCCATTCAGCACTGTGGGTTTCATTACCAAGTTTAAATTTTGGGGTGTGTTATCCTTCAGAGATTCTACTTCAGTTCTTTTGTAAAAAAAAAAAAAAAAAAAAGATATTTTAACCGTTGAATGGTTCTGAGAGTTACCAGCTTATATCTGAGTGTCATGGACATTCCTTTTGATTCCAGGGAATTATCGTTGTGATTGGTTTAGAGCTGGTCTTTGCAGTTAGGATGCTTGGGTTTGAATCCTGGCTTGGCCTCATATTAACTATGTGACTTGAAACGCATTGCCTTCCTTTGCTGTGCCTTAGTTTCCCTAATTATAAAATGGGCAAAATAATAGGACCTATCTCATAGCTGTTGAGAGCATTATATTAGTAAATATATAAAGTGTTCCTGACACCTAGTTAGTGCTCAGTGATTAAAAACTATTGTTGTTATTATCAACTCAGAAAGAATTGTTATCATAACATGAAGATGATAAACAATGAAAAGGAAAAGATTAGGCTCTTTATTGGTGCCCTTGACAGGGATTTGGGGAGGGAGGAATACATCATTGGTGGGCTCTGCCAAACGATTCCTCCTCTTCCTAGTGCTTGGGGCAATCTTGGAAAACCAAGAGGTGGAGGAGTGTATCACTATATCCCTAAAATGCTGGCGACCTAACAGGAACTTTCAGTTCTTTTCTTATTGGTAAAATTCATTCCCATATAAATCCCTTCTCTCCCTTTCCCTGCCCCCGCAAACTAGCAAAACCCACATGCCTCATTTGAGAAATACATGTGCCAAGTTTGAAATTTTAAAATTCAAACTCCTTTAATTTTTTTGCATACACATAAATTCTGGCAAATTTCAGTGCCGGTTAAAAAAACACGTTTTTGCTTGTTGCAATGCTATTATTGCTCCAAACGATTGAACAGATTTCTTCAGCCTTTCGAAAAGAAATTCATTTCTGAGAAGACAGTAAGGATGAAGAATTTCTTCCTCAAGGGTCATGCTGGGGGAAGCTTAGAAAGTACTGTGCTGGTGCACATAGCACACAGAAAAAGTTTCCTCTCATCCATAACTGGTTATTTTATATGTTTCTCTTTTTTCAAACTCCCAGTGAGAACAACATAGCCTTGACAAAATGAAGGATGAGTTTCAGTTTCAACCTGTAATCCTCACATAACCCATTATGATGGATAGTTTTGTTGTCAAGTTGGGTAGGCTATATTACCCACTTTTCAATCACACACTCATCTAGGTGTTGCTATGAAGTTATTTTGTAGATGTGGTTAATATCTGCAATCAGTTGACTTTAAGTAGAGTATCCTTGATAATGTGGGTGGGGCTTATCTAATTGGTTGAGAGGCCTAAGAGCAAAACCGGGGTGTCCCTGAAGAAGAAATTCCGTGTGAGATCTGCTGTGTCAGCTCCTGCCCCAGAGTTTCCAGCCTGTAGGCCTGCCCTACTAATTTTGAACTTTGCGCAACAAGACCCCCTCATCTCATAAGACAATTCCTTGAAATAAATAAATCTCTTTATCTATCTATCTATCTATCTCTGGTTCTGTCTCTCTGGTGGAACCCTGACTGATAAACTCTTCATCTCAATTGTGATATAAAATGTAAAGTACCAATTTCACTGGCCCAAAACTTTTTACTTCAATTGCTTAAACAACACTTTATTTTCAAAAGTATTTAAGCATCTGACTGTTTTTTAACTTTTTCTTGAAATGTTTCACACACACACGCATACATACAGACGGAGAGCACAAATCAAATTGAACACATTTGTGTACCCAAAATGCAGATCAAGAAGCAACATAATCTGCACACAAGAGGATGCCTTGGTGCTCCTTACCATCATGCCACACACACACACACACCCAACATCTGTTGAAAGATGGATCCTTACGAAATGAAGCCAGGACTCTAAAGTTCCTCTGTACACTCTCGTAAGTACTAGTTTCCTCTAGCCAGAAATCTCCAGGTGCCTGTAATTGCATCCCCTCTCTTAGTCAGTCTGAGCACACTCAATCCAATTCCTCACTTGGAGGGCATTACTCATATATAAATATATATATTCCCTAAATCCCTTAGGTTATAAAAAAATTTCATGGCATTTGGTTTAGTGGCATGAAAAAAAGAAGTGGATCAAGGGAATGGAAAACCCTTTTTAAATAGCTTGGCTATTCTAGCTCTCAGTGTGGTAATGAGAACAAAATCAGATTAAGCTGGCTTTTGAGGATTTCCACATTGATAAAATGTATGTATTTACATCACACTTATATAGGTTCCCGTCTTATCTCTGCTAATATACCACAGACTCCTTAAAGGAAAAAAACCTCTCTTCACAATAGAGGTTAGTGATGCCCCCATACTGCCTAGGGCAGGTGCTCAGTCAATACCTGTTACATGGATTAAAAATGATAACTTTTCATTCATTTTTTAGTATAGACCCATTAAAATTATAGCAAATTATGAGGTTTTGAGGGTGACTATTGTTTGTCCTCCAAAAGAGATTTAGATTTCCTGACCATTGACTAATCTTCTAACGCAGGAATGAGCTGAACAAATCTAAGTAAAGCCTTTATAGGCCAGTCCCTGGGATGCTGCAGAGTATTTTGTTTTTTTCATCTTGAGAAACAGAAGAGCAACAGAAATAATCAAGGGGACTGACTGGTTTCCTCATAGAAAATGATCAAAGAGGTCATAAAAGAACTATGGCAAAGGACGTGAACAAATCCTATAAAATTCTTGGTCTCATTTCTTCCTTTAAGTATCAACCTTTCCAGCAAAACTCCTTGAAAGGCGGATCCATTCCGCTTGGATCTAAACTCTCCTCCCCTTGCTCCCTCAAACCCTCCCCATCCTACCTTTTGCCTGCGCCAAGCCTACCAAACAGGGGCCACACTTCTCAGGCCTCCTGTGACTTAACCATTTGACAAAACTGACCACTCCCTCTTCTGTGAAGTTCTCGGCTTGGCTTCTAGGACTCACTCTTCAGAACGCTCCTCTGCCTGCTGCTTCTTGGCATTTGTGCTGATCCTCCCCCACAGCTCTCAGACACCTGGTTCCCAGAACCAGGGCTTGCCTCTTCTCCTGTCCGTCTACATCATCTCTTCAATCTCGCTGCCTGCGACACCTTCTGTATGTTGATGATTCTCTAACTTAGAGCCTCAGGCTCCCCTCCGCCAAGACTCCCAGTTCCAGCTGCCAGGTCAACGTGTTTAATGGATCTCTAGTATGCGTATCAACACTAACGAGTCCAAACCGACCTCTGTCTTCTCCCGAACTTCCCCTGATCTTTCACCGCAAACTTGTTTCTCCTGTTTTTCTTCTGATCTCAGACTCAGGCCAGAATCTCCTCTTTAATTTCTCTCTTTCACATTGCTGCATCCAATCTATCAGCAAATCCTATGGCTGTATCTTAAAATGTTTTCAGAACTTAACTGTATCTCACCTGTTCCACTGCTAAGGTTCATCTCTCACTTAGTTGATTGCAATTGTCTCCTGACAATATAGCCTCTCTGCTTCTTGCCTGCCTCTGGTCTTTTCTCAGTAGAGCAGCCAGAGCGATCCTGCTCAAAAGTAAATCAGATCATGTTACTCCTCTGTGAAAAACCCTCCCTTGGCTTTCCAACACTCTCAGAGCAAAAAGCTAGAGTCCTTGTCTAGGCCTGTAAGAGCCAACATGATCTGGTGACCTCATTTCTTACTGCTCTTTTTTCTCCTTCTGGTCGTACTGGCCTTCGTGCCATGTGATCAAGGTTTCTGTTTCCTCTGCCTGAAACACCCTACCTCAGATAGCACTCCCTCACTTCCATCAAATGAGCATCTCGGGGAGACTTTCCATCTCTATCATATTTGAAATTGCAGCCACCTCCACATTCTTTGTCTCGCTTTCCTGCTTAGTTTTTGTCCAAAGTACTTATGAACATGTGACATATTACATATTTTGCTTATTTAAGATGCAGAATGAACGTTTCAGGAAGGCAGGGATTTAAAACATTTTTTTGGTTGTTGTTCTCCAATAAGTCCTATCACCTAGAATTTTAAGTACTCAAATTATTTGTTGAATGATTATGCCTATTCCTTTCTCTTCCCTCCTCCCCCCCCTCTTTTCCTCTTTTATCTTGTCTCTTTTCTGTCTAGATTTATTCTTTTGATGATCTCACCAGCTACACAGCTTTAGTTACCACAAGAAGTATAATCCCAAACTTAAAAAAAATATATTGCAATATAAAATATATTTAGAGCCATCTGCTCCTATTGAGAAAAAGAGCTAGACAACATAGAAATAAAATGTTGTTTCAAATAGTTGGTAATTACCATATGGGACTTATTTCTACTACCAGTGACTTTACTCAGTATCTCATCATTTTTGCTTGGATTATTAGCCTCTTAGTTGTTATCTGTAACTTATGTGTGGATATCTCCACCCTTCTTTTCACATAGTCATCAGTGTAATCATATCACACACATTTAAATATATTTCACTGGTCTCCCCCCCCACCCACCCCACCCCCCCGCGGATGGGGGCGGGGAGAGGAGGATACAAGTGATAATGATGACAAAGGTGTAGAATCAAGTATTTTGAAACTGGATGAGCTTGTTCTTTCCCTCAAAGTCAAATACATGTTTTCTATATGAGTTAACTAACCATAAGGAGACATTCCGAAGAATGCCTGTATTATGTGTGTACATAATATTTCCACTGCTTGAAAGACACTTCTTATTTGAATCAGAAGGCCTATATTGCAGCTAGAACTTTTAAACATTTCATTCTTTTAAAGAAAGTGGAAATAAAACTGAAACCCATCCTGAGGATCATGCCGTGTTCCTATAACTCTGGATTTTTGGTAATCGTTGGGCCCCTGTTTGGGTTTGGGCAGCATCTTCTTTGCTAAGAAAGTCATCAACGAAACCCATTTTAGACAGATCCATGTCTTTGTTAAGTTACACGGCATTTTAGTGGCGCAGTACATGGATCACTTTTCTTGAAGGAAACACAAAAGTAGAAGTGTTTTCCAAATCTTTCTATACTTGAGTGACATTCTTCACTGGCCCAAACTTCTTTGGCTAATTGATTCTCCAAACAAGACCTCAGCCAACCCTCAGAGCAGCTGTTTCTGGAATAATGGAGACTGGCAAGGGAGGGAATAACTGTGGCTTTAACAGGCATGCATTCACTCTCCACCACATTCTAAATTGCCTTCTCTGAAAGGGTTGTTTTGATGACCAAATGCATCTTGTTTTCTCTTGGTTAAAAAAAAAAACGAAAGAAAGAAAATACAGCCCTATTTTTCAGACCATGATAACACAAAGCAGTCACTGGAAAACTTGGCAAGAGTGAGTCGAGTTCCTAATAGGCTGGCCACTGTGGCTTGGGATATTTTTCTGAGAAACCCAGTAAAGCCCATTTCATTTTGGAATAGATTCCTTTCCCCCAGTGGCACTCTAGAAGCCTCACTGTCTGTTTCAATTATAAATCCCCAGTCTTATCACAGACTCTGGGCTATAACTGACTTCTGGCAATTTATGATCAAACCTAAAGGCATTTAGGGAGTGAATTGTACCATTTGTTGAACAAGTAAAAGTCTCTGATACTTGGGGCTGAAATTAAAATGTCATTTAGTGAGTGAGTATGTTAATCTCATAAGAGGAAATAACAGGAATCTCATAACAGGAAATCTCATAAGAGGGATAACCAGTGTCTTACTTAAAACCAGGGAATTTTAGAGCTGGAAAGTAACTTTGTGATCATTTAGTTTAACTCTTGTTTTCACCTATCAGGAAGCTGAGGCCAAGGGAAATTAGGTAGCTGGCTTAAGGTCACACCTGGCTTAAATATGTCAGTCACTTAATTCCCTCCAAGTGCCTATTTCATGACCCACAATTCTGTTCTCACTCTAGTTGGCTTTTGTGAAAGAGCAATATCAGAAGCCAGACCAAAGGTCTTAGTTGATTATTTTCCTTTGTTGACAGTTTTCTTTTCACTAGCAGGGTAGGGAAAGGGGGGCTTGGAGTAGGGGACAATTGAGAAAGTTGAGAGACATCTGAGACAATATTATTTAGAGGTGTTACTGTTGCAGGCTGAGTGAAAAAGGATGGTGATGAAATTATCTTTCCTGGAAATGATTACAAACAGATAAGAACCTTTTGGCGTCTAATAGTAGAAGGCATGAGGGTGTTTTTGACTTCTGTTTTTAGGCAGTGTGTTTGGACGCACTGGGTAACCGTCAAGAGGTCCTGGGTGTGTCATAATATTCTGGATTTTCAGTTGTTTTTGGTTATAGGACAGCCACTGTCAGGAAAGCACGAACCTGAAAAACAATGTTAGAAGACCCTTTGGAAAGCCCGTGTATAGACCGAATTTATCATTCATGTCTGAGACACTGAAGTTTTGTAGAAAAACTTGCTAGGAAGTGAGGAGAATATTTTTGTAGTCTTATACTTTCAGAGTTGTTTGCTGCAGTCAGTCTATTAAAATGGGCCCAGTGGGGAATGGATGCTCCCAGAACTACTGCAGTATGCTATCGAAGGTCCTGGGGACCACAGAAATGTATTAGGATTTGAGTTTCCCTATAGTTGGCAATGAGACTGGCTCTGTACCAGGACTATATGTTGCTTCTAGAATAAACAGATTTTTCCCTAACTAATCCTGAACATTCACATTTGATTATGTTATATTCATACCTTAATTATCAGCATATCAAGAGTGTCTGCCACATGGTAGATTTTTCAAATGAATGTGAGAGGATTATGAATTTGGACTTAATTCAGAGAGGGACAGGGAACCAATGAAAGGTTTTAATTTGGGCATGGTCATGTTCAGGCTGGACAACCTCTGCCTACTCTCTGGATCCTATCACCCAGAGGTTCATGGGAGTCACTTGTTCCTATATTTCTTTCCATAGAGTTTTGGGAAAAAAATAACAGATCACCCATCAGGTGATCAAATAATGATCAACAATCTTCTGTGGTGGCCTAAGACTAATGTTTTGTTGTATGTAAATTAAGGACAAGCATTTGTCTATACCCAGCTATTTGTGAAATATTTGGCCTCCATACGTATGGAAGACCCCAGATGTTCCATGTAAGAAATTCAAATTAGAGTTTCTATTAAATTTTATTTTTAACTGAAGATTTATTTGAAAAGAGACAAGAGAACCTGACTTCTAAGTACTTTCACAAGCTGTATATAAAGTATAAATTGATTCGTTGTTTACTACTTTGAGCAATTCTTCCTTACTGACTGATTATACTAATATGATTATTTGGAAATACCTTGGCTCCAGTATGTTAGTTTTGGTGACTGTGAAGGATTTCATATATCATATAAATGTAGGAGACAACATATATAATTTATATCACATAATGTAAGTGAATCAGCATTTAAAGAGTTGATTTGTTGGAACATCTGATCTCACTGGAAGGAAGTGCTGATAAAGGTAGAAGGGTTTTCAAAGCAGAGAGGTATCAAGTTCAGTAACACCTCATTACCTGCAAGTGCTGTCTGCAGGGAAGAGAAATTAATGATATCTCCACATCTTGCAACATTTGTCTTCATAGTTCAGCAGCACAAAGATCCTGTTTCTATACTAAAATTTTCTGTAAAAGTATTTTTTCCTGGGCCCCAATTTTTAACCTTCTGTTAGTGGGACTCATTTTAAAAATTCAAAATTAGTGGAGTCAAGTTGAAACATTGCCGGTTCTACATGGTACAAAAGGTTGGCTATGGAGGAATATAGATGGAGGGGATTGAGTGAGCAGAGTCTACTGGGCTGGGTAAGGAGGCAGGTGGATGGAAGTGGTCGCTAGGAATACAAATGTTTTTTGAAAGAAAACAAAATATTCTGTCTGGTAAATCTAATGATTTATGTACTGCAGCAGCTAAACAAATGTGGTGCTGAGCTTTTCTATCCTTGGAAAACTTCTGAAATACCAAAATGTGTCAAAAAATTTGTAGGTGAGGAGCATCCTTTTTATTTTTTTTAAATTAACTAGAACTTAAAAAAAACTAAACAAGTATTATATGGTTAGACAAGAGAGTAAACCAGCACGGCTTCTTGGATTCTTCCCCAGATGAACCCCCAAATTCCAGAGAAGATGCAGGGAGATTTATGGAACTTGTAGCTAGCGTCAGACACTAAAATAAAATCTTCGAGAAACCTATGCGGAGGCAGAAGATAGTTGGGTCTTGGTGTGAAGGTGAAAAATGTAGGCCTGGTGGGACAGACAATCAGGGGATTGGCTGAGAAAGAGCTCTCTGGTTACGCCCTTTACAGGTCTTCATGTTGCCTTGGGCAAGTCACTGTCCTGCCTTGTTCTATCTGTGGGACAGGAGAGCCGCCATGCCAGCCAGGCACAGGGAGACATCAAGGTCATGGCAGCGGTTGGGCTGGGCAGCTGAGGAGCACTTTCTCTTTGCCCCACCAGCCTATCTACCCAGTGAGTGTGGCAACCAAAGAAGAGCTACAACAGTTATGCAGTTAATTTCAAAAATTTGACTGAAGAGGGGAATCATACAAATTGATAGGTGTACCTCAAATACACTTATTAATTACAAATATACACAGGTACATTATTATAAAATAATGATGACACAAACAAGACCTAATATATCAGTAATTATGATAAATATACATCGGTTAAAATCACCATTCACCCATTCAAAAATAAAGATTCAGGTTAATTTATCAAAATATACCAATATCTAGTAATATATTGCCTAAAAAAAATTAAAACAATAGGGTATGTAAAGTTTGAATATAAAGAAATATAAAGGTGAATATGAATGAAAAGAAAGTTGGGTAGCAGTTTTAGAAATGGCAAATATAATTTAAGGGCTAAAATGTAAAAGGAAATAAGAGGGATGTTATATGCAGAAGATAAAATAATCATAAAGATGTATGCATCTATTAAAATAGCCTCAAAATACAAAAAGCAACAAAATGCAACGTAAAAATATGTTACATCAATAATTGTAGCTGGATAATTTAACTGATAGATCCAGAAGGGGAAAAAAGTAGCATAGAAGATTGAAATAATAGTATCATATTGTATGTGAATTTACATATATACATATAATTTTTTGCCCTCAAAAGAGAATAAATTTTTTTTAGCATACATGACATATTCACAAAAATCGAGTGAATACTAATTCAAAAATTAAGCTCAATGCATTCCAGAGAGTTAATACTGTATATATTATATAGTTAGAGAAGAATAAAATTTAAAATTTATAACAAAAAGATAGCTAAAATATTTTGTGTATTTGAAACTGTAAACATAGTTTATACATAGCTCTTGACGCAAGAAGAAAATCATTTGGAGAATTATTAATTACACAGCTATGAAAAGAGCACATGTCAAGATTTGTGGGATGCAGTTAAATCATTACCAGAAGTAACTTCTGACATTAGATATATTTATCAAAAAGCAACCAACAATGGCAACAAAGAAATAAAAGCAAAGGAGCTAAATATTCAACTAAAGCAGTTTGAAAATGAGCATTAAAATAAATCCAAAGAAACAAAAAAGAAAGGAGCAGACAAGGGAAGAAATCAATAAAATGGAAAATAGCAAAAACAATACCACCATAAAAGGTATAAAAAGAAAACACAATTTTTTAAAAAAGCTTGATAAAATATGTTGTGAAAACCAGTCAGGAGAAATGGAGATAAGTTACAAATTTAGAAGGTGGAAAATAACTAGTAGAAACAAAATTTAAGATTGGGAAACAGTGTTCAGAACACTGAACTATGAATTATGAACACTGACTTATGTCAATAATTCAGAAAGCCTAGATAAAATATACATAAAATATGTGAATTTACGATTTTCATGTGTAATTTAAGCATTTTATGCTTTTTTTTTTTAACTTAAGCGATGTTTGCATTGGTTAGACAAGCCAAAGAATTGGTTCACTTTGACCCAAGACCATGGTAATTTGCCAAGCCTGCTTTTGGGAGAAAAGTAGTTCAGCCTTAGGGTCTTATCCCTAATCTCTTTACAAGAGAAGACAGGTGGGCTTACTATGTTAAAACAGCTCCTAGTTAAATACTGTATCCAGATGATACTCACCAATGCTGGTAAATAAATAGGAAAATGAATTATATAATTATGGAACAAATCACAAACGAAAGCCCCACTGTCCTTGATGACCAAGGACTCATCATCAGGGAGGCAATGTTAACTGAGAATAACCCAATCATATATGGTCATTTCATGCTTAGGGGACTCTAATGTTTTATTAATTACTAACTAGACTCAGTAGAGTGTGCCTGGGTTCTTCAAACTTGAAAGTGGTTTTCTGATATTCTGTGGGACCATGCTTTCCTGGATCCATCTCATCCTTTGGTCACATGGTTTATTCCATTGTTTCAAGCCCTCTAGCTTTGATACTCAGAATCCAAGTGACTTTCTGCTGTTATCAGTAACTTGGATTGACTACTAAGGGATTCCTTCTCTCTGTGGAGGTGGCAGAATTTATAATTTTCTCAGTGAGTACTTTTTTATGGTCCAGAGAGCTGAAGGGCATATCTTACACCAGAGTAAAATGGTAACATTTCTGAAAAAGATTGGTGTATAGTACTTATTTTTTGCATTGTTCAGAAGCAAAGGAAAGCTTTATTCTTGGATCAGAAAATGGAGAGGTTCGAGCTGGTGCTCTAGAGTACGTGCTCTCTCCCCAAAGGCCCTTGCTGGGGCTGCTTTATAGGGATCTAGTTAGCAGGGAGGGGAGGGGGCGGGGTTCTCACAGGTCAGGTGGGGCTGCGCTGCTCATGTCTCAGCACGCGGTGCCACTGTGGGCGCAGCGTCTCTGCATATGGCTCACCACTGCCATCTTGGATTGCAGTGCTTCTGCACATGCCCCGCCAAGCGGAGGTGTTAGCACAAAAGTGTCGCACCAGGAGCTCTGGTCAAGGGCCAGACCTCTGCATGCAGTCTCCTCAGACGGGAGATGCACCCAGTCGCACCTCAAATGGGACTTGAGTGGAGTCAGAGCAGAGTGGCCAGATGGAGAGAGATTTCTTAAAATGTACCATTCCTCTCCCTTCCCCAAAAAGCTCCATGTCATAGGTTCATGAGCACTTCTCACCTTTAGAGAGTACAGCTGAAGTACCATTTCCACTTTCCTAAGATGGGGCCAAGAAAAGCTCTAAAATGATGTAGCTATTTGTATTCTCCCCTTTGCTGTTCAGTTAGACCAGTGCAATTGCAAGGGCAAGAAATGATGCATACTATGGCTAAATGCAATATGCTTCCACAGAAATGCCTCAAATCTGATATTAATCATAAACTTTTTATTGATGCCCCAGTTGAGTTTGCAGACTGGTATTACAAAGAGTGGGTCAGTTGTGAGTGTTGTCAACACTGTGCTGGTGACAGACTTTGTTATATGTAAAAAGAAAAATCAGCTTTAGAACATTTCAAATGTGTTGGCTGAACAGACATAAACAAAAAGATTGGCATCCTTGTAGCTGTATCTTATGTATTCAAAAGCCCCTTTCCATCCATGCGGAACAAAAAAAACAGAGTTCATTATGTATTTATGAAAAACAAAATTACCTATTCCTAAAAATCAAAAGCAATATGTTTTGCTTATATCAATGGGTAAAATTAATACAATTTTTCCTATAATAGTTCATTTGCTCTGACATGATTTTGAATATTGGAACAAAATGTCAAAAGTTATAAATTGAAATAAGAGATAAAATTTTTCAAGTAAATTATTTTCTCTGTAGAGTCATAGGAATCAATTATTTCTTATTCATGGAAATGTTAGCACTTCTGATTTTTACAGAACAGGTAGTGATAGAAAAGGCAGCTTCCTACTAATGAGACAGCACTTGGTAGGATTATTCAATTTCCAAACTTGCTGCTGCTACCAAAGCTGTTAATTGGTATCAGCTATGACAGCTTGTGGTGTGACTGGACTCTTGTTCAACAAAAAGAATCATTAGCTGCTAATGACTTTAAATCACTGTGAACAAGGCAGAGATTGACCCTGTGACCTACATGTTCCAGGGGATACTCAGAAGTTATGTGGTCTCCTGAAATGGATAAAGCTGGGTGTCTGGATTGAGAGCTAAAATTTTTTTTCTTAGTCACAGAAATAATTTCTTTGAACAAGTAATGTATGATATTGAGGTCTCAATTTACTTAATTAAAAAAATGAATGTTTAATCTGATGTATATTTTGTATATAAAATTAGTGCCATATACAAAAAATCCACACAGGAAATAAATGAAATACTTCTTGCAGATTTTGTTTGCACCTTTGTAAGCTTTAGGAAATGTCACTTTTATTTTTCTTTCCATAGTGATTACTATGGTTCTTTCCCATAATCTCTAGATAATGGGTCACTTAAGATACGCTTGGCTGAAAGTGGAATGAATCAAAGGAAAATAAAAAAATGACTCCCTTAAGGCATTTTGAAAGATTAAAAAAATGATGAGTTGGTGATGTAGGTTTTTCTATATTTTAGACATATTTAATATCTTGTATAACAGTTACTGAGTTTGTATGTATAACTAAATCTAGAGACAGACCTGTAAGAATGACCTTAAACAACACCAGAATTAAGTAGAACAGAGATTTGATTTAACAAGATGAAAGTTTCTACTATAGCATAAGGAATATAAGAAATAAGAATGTAAGAAGTATAGAAGTGTAATAATAACTAAAATATTTGAGACCCCCCCAATGGTATTGTTAAATAACTTATTATAGCACTACTCCATGCTTTAACTTCTAAACAGACTATCAGAGCATATGAATTGGCATAGGGGTAGGAGCAAGAGTCTTGGGTTCCATTTTTATTTTATTTGCTACTCGTTGCATAACAGCATCTGAAACAGTCAGTGCACGGAACCCCTCAGAGATGGGCGATTATTGCCCCTCTACCAATGGTGACACTGAAGACACAGGGTTGTCACCATACTTGTCAATAGCCAATGAATGGTGACAACATTCACCATTCACCAAATGGTGACAAAATTCCAAAATGGAATTTTGCTTTTAGACAAGCACAATTGCTACTTTCCTGTGCTAAGACTCCCTATAAATTTGTATGCATTTCTTAAGAGATTATCATATATGGGATTGGTTTAACAATTATTAGTCTCAAGTGGAAGATAATGTGGAACAAGTAAAAACTGGAATGACTTGGAAATTTGCCTGGTTTCTTTTGGAATGACAGCTTAAGGAGAGTTAGAGATGGAGAATAGGAATTCTTAGGTTTTCAGTGATTTTGGTTTCCTTGGATGAAGGTGAGGTTTAGAATTTTTATGGTAACATTAAGTGTGTGTTCTCAGTGTGTGTTTTATTCTAACTGGCTCAACCAAGTTGTAACTTTTCTATACCACCTGGGTAAATTCTACTTACAAGAAGAAGATGCTGAATATAGTAGTAAAAACTTATATTTATTGGTTGTCTGCCATGTCCCAAAAATTCAGCTAGGTACTTTCACATATATTATCTCGTTTTCACAAACACAGTCCAAATTGATGGAGAAATTAAAAGCCAAATGTAAATGCATCTCAACTCTCATGAAGCATGGGGCTGGTTCTTGGCAAAGTTGTCGCTGTTTATCTTTGGTCTTTCCAGTCTCCCTTTTACTGCATCCTTTCCTAAATCCTTGCCCCATGAATACCTGCTCTAAAGAAAGAATATGATATTGGCCATTTGCATCTTATGAATATTTAAGCAACATCAAAGACAAAAGCCCAAGAAGTTTTAACTCTAATATATAAATAAGAACGATAGCTTATTTTAGGATAAAGCCCCTGGTGCTTCTGAATTTGCAAGGATCTGGAATTCTCTGAGATACTGAGAATAACAGAATTTAAGATTGCTACTGGGCCTGGGAAAAGAAATCATAGTTTCCTTGGTTGGGGGTAAAATGACGGAATCATGGTCCCAGAAAAGTTCTGCAGAGGTACTTTATTATTATTACAAGCTCCAGGACCCAAAGTGTAAATGTCTAAGTTAGTGGGAAATCAAAGAGCAAAAACACTTCCAGAAGTTTTCCATTTTCATGAAGAAATTCTAAATATATGTGTTCTTGAGTGTGTGTGCATGTGCTTGTGTGTGTGTGTGTTCTCATGTCTGTATGCCCACGTCTGTGAGCTTGTGCCTGTACACTGGTGTGCATGCATATGATTTATCAGAAGGAAACATCACATACGATGCAGAAGACCATGCTAGTTGTCACTGAGTGATAATACCCCAACAAAACAAATAAATTTTATTAAGCTTTAGCCCTTCTGTGGATAAATCCACGTCAGGTTAGATTCATACATTCAAATGAAGTTATGGTTGTGAAAGACAGGGGAGGAAAAACAAAGGAAAGAATCATTCTAAAATTGTCAGTTTTGAACCCGGGAAATGTAATCAGAGCCATAAAAGTGTCTAAGGTGTGACAAAGCCGGGAGTCTAACTGGATAACCAGATGCTTGATAAATCTACCTGGACCCTCTTTCTATCTGTAAATTGGGGATAAACTTTGAAGAGAAAGGTGGGTCTCTGGCTGCTTGGATTCTTCTTCTAGGATCAGCACTCTAATCCAGGTCAATTAAAGGAAATTGGCGGAGGTTCTGTGGTGAAAACAAAAGCAGGTTTTTATGCAACATGTGCTGTAGGTTAAGTAATGGACCCCTGGCTTCTTGGGACAGGATGTACCACTGGATGTGTGCTGGGCTCATTACAGAGAGAGCTTGAAGCATCCACCAGGGTCACAATCAACAGTTATTAAATCCATTTCTGACTTAAGGCCGCTAAGGTTCATCACAGGCCTCCTTCCTGAAGTGACCTGATTCTTCTGCCGTGAAGGTATGGTGCGACTTGCAAAGCTTCTCTCAGTATAATAACAGTACCCTCTTTTCATTATTGTCTTTTTTTCCAAGGCTGGGCATTTTCCCTATCTGGTTCTTATTTGGCTCTTGAGAAATCAAATCCTGCCCTGGCTTTCTGTATATCACCCTAATGTTTTTGTGTTTTATTATTATTATTTAATATTTATGGATGTGACATCATAATCATTGTGTGCCCTTTTCCAATTTCCTTAACCTCATTTTTACAGTCTGTACCCACAGGGCTGCGGATGCTCTGTGAAACAAACAAAAAAAAAGGTGCAGCTTTCAGAGAGCACTTCAGTGAGATATCTTAGTGAGTTGCTAATTAGCGTGTTTTCTCTGTATCCTGTTGGACAGTCTCAATCTTGCTTTCCACCCTTGTGCAGTAGGTGTTATTTTTTTGTCTCTTAAGACCACACCATCAAATTTCACTTAATGTAACTACCTCTGGAGAGAAAATAATCGGTCATTTTCCAGTAATTAAATGGGGCTATTTCATTGCTGATTTACTTAAAACCTCAGAATTTTCTTAAGCATTATTCTAGAATCTAGCCCACAAGAAGTGTTATCACAGATACTTAAAGTTTTGTGGTGAACCTAATGAGATCTCATGATAATTTTGGTGATACCATATTAAAAATCCCTGCAGTATAATTAAGCTCCACCATCCTGCTTTTAATTGAGGGGAGGAAATTCTGAACTGTAACATCAATATCTGCAACCACTTTATGAAAGTGTTAAGACAGCAAAGCCAAAACAGATACAGATTACTATTATGTAAATTTAAAATTCACACACCTCCACATATGCACACATACACAATAATATACACATCTGCAGTAGATGAGACTTTGCCTTGAAATGGAGATATAAGTTAGTGAAATTTACATCTACCTTACCATCAAGTCTTATATATAAATCAGCACCTTCTCCACTACCCCCTCTTTTTTACCCTCATTTCCTCTGCTACACAGGTCCATGGGAACCCACCTATCATCAGTATTCTCACCTCTGATTGGTTTGTTCCTCCAGCTACTATTTCCTTTGACATTGGAAGTCCTGCCCTGTCTCTGCCATAATTCCTAGAACTTCTTTTCCCTGTGTTTGAAGTCACAAGCCTATAAAACCTGCTATAGGGAGTGCTAGGGCAGCAGTAACTCCACCTACCCTTAAGTCCAAACCATTAGACATGGAACCAGCTTCTGAAAGCTGGTTCCCTCTCTACCCTTGCACAAGAAATATATGCTCCATAAAAGCTAGAGATGTGTTCTGCCTTGGATCCACTAGGTCTCCAGAGGTTTTCATCTGTTGGTGAAAAAAGTAAAATAAAAAAAATCTCTGGATATCATTTTTAACTGAAAATTTTGAGATAAATGTGGATTCACAGGCAGTTATAAGAAATAATACAGAGATATCCCTTGTACACTTTGCCCAGTTTCCCCCAATGGTAACATTTGTAAAACTACAGTATAATATTACAATTAGGGTATTGATATAAGCCACCAATCTTTGTCAGATTTCCTTAGTTTTTTTTTTTTTGTGGTACACGGGCCTCTCACTGTTGTGGCCTCTCCCGTTGAGGAGCACAGGCTCTGGACGTGCAGGCTCAGCAGCCATGGCTCACGAGCCCAGCCGCTCCACGGCATGTGGGATATTCCCAGACTGGGGCACGAACCCGTGTCCCCTGCATCGGCAGGCGGACTCTCAACCACTGCGCCACCAGGGGAGCCCTCCTTGGTTTTATTTATACTCATGCATGTGCATTAAGTTCTATACAGTTGATCACCTGCACAGGTTTGCATATCCATCCATGGTCAAGATATTGACTCTTGTTGTCCTTTTATAATCATACCCACCTCCCTCCTTCCTCCTGATACCCTATCCCTAACTCCTGGCAGCCACTAAACTATCCTCCACTTCTAAAATTTTGTCCTTTCAAAATGCTATATAAGTAGAATGATACAATATGAAACCTTTGAGGACTGAGAATTTTTTTTTCCACTCAGTATTCCCTGGAGATTCATCTAAATGGTGGTGTATCAAGAATTTGTTCCTTTTAATTTCTGAGTAGTATACCATAGTATGTATGTACTATAGTTTGTTTAACTGTTTATTTATTGAAGAACATCTGGGCTGACTTTAATTTTGGCTGTTACAAATAAAGCTGCTATGAACATTTGTGTAAAGGTTTTTTGTTAACATATGTTTACATTTCTCTGGAATAAAAGCCCAGTGATGCAGTTACTGGGTTGTATGATAGATGCATCTTGAGTTTTTAAAGAAGCTGTCAAGTTGTGCTCTAGAGGGGCCAGACCATCTTACCAGCCATGTATGAGTGATCCCATTTCTCCAGTTTCATCATATCCTTGCCAGCATGTGGTTTTGTCAACTAATTTTTATTTTAGCCTTTCTCATAGGTGTATAATGATATTTCATTGTGGCATTAATTTACATTTCGCTAGCAGCTATTGATATTGAATATCTTCTCTTGTGCTTATTTGCCATCTGTATTCCCTCTTCAGTGAAATGTCTGTTAATGTATTTTGCCCATTTTCTAATTGGACTGTTTGTTTTTTTACTGTTGAGTTTTGGAACTTCTTTACATATTCTAGATACTAGTTCTTTGTTGGATATGTCATCTGCAGATATTCTCTCCCAGTCCGTAGCTTGTCTTTTCAACGTCTTCATAAGTACTTTCACAGAGCAAAAGTTTTAAATTTCTGGACATCATTTTAACAATGCCATGAACAAGGCCATAGGGAAAACATTGGTGTCCATTATTTAAAAACCATCATTAAGATGTAAATTAAACTGCAAGTCTATAGAAACCATAGTCCCATATCTAGTTCAGTATACAGATAATAATAGCCAGGGGCAAAATACAATATTTGAGAGCATGTTGTGATAAGCAACTCTCAATGAATTCATTTATTCATTCAATAAATAATTATTAAGTGTTATGTGTTAGGCCCTATGCTGGTGGTGCACTGGCAATTTAAATTGTGAGAATGTATAACCAAAGCTGATGTGAGAATGCCAAAGTAATGGGATATTGCATGATAAGAATATTGAACAGAGGAGCTGAAATTCCTTTTAGGAAATAATGCCTGGGTTGAGAGCTGAAGAATGAGTAAGAGTTAACTGTGTAAGGAGTGGAGGAGAAGGATAGGCCATGGGGCTGAGAGATGGGGAGATGGATTCAAAGGGGGCACCAGGAGCACAGAGACCCTATGATGGGAGGGAGCACGGAGAGCTGAGGAATGAAAAAGAAGGGCAGCTGTAGGGTGTGGAGAGTGTGGGGAAAGTGAGACAAGATGGGGCTGGACTTTGGTCTCTATTCCGAGGACTATTCAAAGGCTTGATAAGATTGACGAGGGAGAAGTGAGCAATGAGATCAAACCTGCATTCGGAACATAATACACTGAATGTTGTATAGAATGAAGAATGGGGGCTATGGGCTCAAAGTTAAGAGGCTTCTGTGGTTGGCTGGGTGAATGTTAGTGGTAGTTTGAGCTGAGATGTTTACAATGTGCTCTTGGTAAAGTTTTCTAAGGTTTTATGGTCAACCTCGGACAGAGAAATGCAGACAAGATTTGGACTGCATTTGTCCTTAGAATTGAGTGGACCGCTTTTGAACACACAGTGAAAGGACCACTGCTGGAAGAAAAGACTTCTGTCTTTGAGAAAAGACAAAGATTATTTACCTGCCCTTGGGGGCTGAACCTAGAATCCCCAGTGCTTTGGCCACTAAGAGCTGAGGTGACACATATTCCAATCAATTTTGTGACGCTTCCCTTCAACCATCCCTAGACCATTTTGTAGATCTAGGGCCCCAAACACAAATGTCCTGAGTAGCTCTCCTAAGACCTAGTCATAAGAAAAGCAGTATGCTAAAAAAAAAAAAAAAAAATGGAGAAATGGTAAGAAAACCTAAGACAATAAGAGAAAAGGAAGGGAGCCAGGGAAATTATAAAAAATCTGTGACAAATAAGAATGAGGAAAAAAAGGTGTACATGCAGGGAGTGCCGCCCATGATCTGTTGGCATTTCCTCACCAACAGAGGTTCCCACGTGTGTTGTTCCCTTTCTCTAGCCATGACTGATGGCAGGGTTGCTATTTTGTGGAAGAAGAGTGTGGCAGCCCTTGGAGCCATCTATGGGGGAGTCTTAGTTGCTGGACAAGGTCCGTGATAAAAAGCAGCAATTACGTTACAGAAGCCACTGGAGGGATGGGGCAGGAGTGGGTGTAGGTACATCTTTAACATAAACCAAGGGCAGAATTTTACTCTAAATTCAGAGTCAGGTTTCCAAGTCTACTTGAAACATTTGGTGTCTGTGCTTGTTTATACTTGGCAAATCATAGTTTCCTCTGCGTGTGTGTTTTAATAAAGAGCTTGAAGAAAAAAGAAATACCTCTGAAGCTTTTGGATGACAAATAGACCTTACAAAACATTTTTTAATAATCTAAGTGTACTGATTCAAAAGCATATAGATGGAAGTTCTCAAAATATTAAGCAAAAGAAAAAGAAATGTGTAACGAGCACAAATACATTGTTCGTATCAAACATTTCAGAATTTTTCTGATTAATATACAGAAGGTCCCTGCCTCAGTTGTGTTTACCTGTCTCAAGGTTAAAAGAAAAGGAAAGGACCTCTCTATGATCTAAGAGACAAATGAAATCTAATTTACTTCGGATATACGTTAATAAATATGTATCCAGGAGGTCAATTTAGTTCTGGTGGTTTAGTCAGTGCTAAGTGTAGTTGTGCACAGAGAAACTGTCTGGTTTACTCAGTAAGTTCAGGTAAACTACTTTTGATATTGTTGGCCTTTAGGAAACCTACTTTTTCTTTTCCCCATTATTCTTTCAGCAACCATATTCACATTCTAATTCTAGCATATGAGAAAGATAGGCCATGCTGGTGGTCTGGGCTTTGGGGCAGTAGGGGCAGCTGGAATCAAGAGAAAAGAAGTGCAGAAATGCTCAGGACAGCATTTAAGAAGTAATTGCAGTCATGAATGCTGACTCAGGCAGTGTCAGTGCAGATTTGCCTCCATGAAAATGACCCCTCCTTTTTTATGCCTGGAAAATTAAGGAAGATGCTTACTTTCCACCTAAGAGAACCACATTTTGTGCACTTCCTTTTTATATTCTACTGAGGCAGATTCAGTTGGAAACTCTGCCCTGAAAGGCATCCACAGACTAGTATTGGCCAAGTGGTTACACACATTAGCTATTCCATCTGCAAACTGTTGCCAGACCAGATTCTCTTGTCCCTTTGAATGAAAGAAAGAGAAAAATATCTGAAAGATAGGAAAATCTCAGGAAAAAAATGTATGAACCAGTTACATTTTTCTACTTCATCTCACCCATCTCCTTGACACAATATTAGATTAGAAATGACTTTATTGTTTGAACTCAGAGTGCTTTTCTCACAACACTGTTTCACATTAGGAATTCCAGTCTATTTTGTGAAAAGTCATCTCATTAGGGGGAATTTTCTGATAGCACAGGGTCCTCTGTTTCTTGGTTGCTCCCGAATTTTCAAAAATGTGTTGCCCAAAGAGAGAGGTG
This sequence comes from Lipotes vexillifer, assembly GCF_000442215.2. Lineage (NCBI taxonomy): Eukaryota > Metazoa > Chordata > Mammalia > Artiodactyla > Lipotidae > Lipotes > Lipotes vexillifer. The sequence goes on from NW_006797755.1 coordinate 537,529, forward strand.
AATAAAGTTGCCTGAGGGAGAATTTATCAATATTGAAGAACTCTGTGGATAAAGGATCCTGAGAGTAGATGTTGTATGCAGTTGGAAATCACTCTGAAGAGCTTGAAGAAAATAATGGCCACATTCACTGACATAGAATGCCAACTCTGTGGGACAATGAGGAAGGGATAGAAAGGCTCGGGGGAGTAACTATACTAGGTAAGGCTGGAAAAATCTGCCTGATGTCTGTGTTTTAAAGGAAGTCCCAAAGGACTCTGCATTTATCAAAGCAGTAAAGAATGCTTTGTTGCTAGGCACCAACATCATGGAGAAGCTCCGTGGTGGCTGTCATGGTAGGAGTTGCCTTAACAGAACTAGACTCTCTGACAGCAAGGAAGAATGACTGGATCCTAAAATAATAGACTATAATTATTAAATGTCAAAAGTCAGTTGGGCACACCTCCTGTAATGAGCAGCAAGCCTGGAGTGGTAGCTCAGAGAATTGAGATGCAGAGAGCTCTGGAGGTGGTTAATCGAATATGGCATCTCTATAGTCAAGATAGAAGGGAAGCCTGCAAAAGAATTGCTCAATTTACACAATGAAAATCAACCAAAAGTAGATCATCCATGGGCTCGATGACTTCCCCAATAAATGTCAAAATCCCTTACCATTTTTCTGGCTCTGAGCCAGATTACCAATCCATAACCCACTTACTGTGGGAGAGACAAGATCCCTGGAAGGAAGGACTCAGCAAGAAGATGACAAGTATATATGATAATAAATTCCTTAGTTTTTCCACAAAGGAATCTATGGGCATTTACTTAGCAACCATATACTGAAGAAAGGGGAATACTCACACATTGTTTAAGAGTGGAGGAAAAGATAATAAATAAAGTCCTGGCCCAGGTTTGGCTCAAGGGGTCCAGAGACCCACCCAAAGATTATTTCCCCAGTCCCCAAAATATAATCGAATGTAGCAGGAAGATCCCACATTTGTGCCTAAGCCTAAGCCTGTGGGTAAGAGCAATCATATGAGCAAAGTAAAAGCCTTGGAAACAGTCTCTCAGCCTCATCTTTACTTCCTGGGACTGAATTTCTCATTCTCCCAGCTTCTGGGGTTGTTGAGGCCAACAGTGCAAAGCTGAGTTTCCTTCTCTTCATTAATTGGGTCACATCTCCTTCCCAGGAGAGCCTGAATCTAGTGGTTCATGAGGAGAATAGAAAGGCTAGCTCTTTCGCTCAATTTCTGACAACTGTGCTGTCAACACTCCCAGCTCCAGAGCTCCCCATGAGCTTGGCTGAGGTCCTTGGGGTAGCCACTTTCTCTCTCTGCCCAGTCCTACTTCTTTTACCCTCTCACAGGTGGTAATGCCAAGGTATTCCCCTATAAACTTCGTGCTTGCAAACCTCAGTCCTCTCAGAGTCTGCTTTCCAGGGACCTGACCAGCAACATCATCCTTTCCCTTTTCAAAATAAAAGAATTATGGGACTTGCCCAGAAAAATAAACTCATCAGTTTATACCTAACACAAAGGTGTTAGGTATACTAACTGATCATTTGTTGGTGACCTTCTTAATGTGAAAATTACCTTAATTTGGTAAAATAAATGAATGAGATGATTCTTTTGTTTGGGTTTAGCCTAGTGTTCCTGTCAGAATTTAACATCAGAAGATTCAAAGTATAGAGGTAGTTCTTCCTTTGGAGAGAGATGTTTACCTGCCTTCCATTGCTGGGGAGTTCAGATCTGCCTTGAGCTACCATGAAATAGAAAGGAATCTCCTTACTCTCTTGGATTATTACATGCAAAATGGTGAGAACCTTTGTTGAAATCCTCCAAACCTGAAATGAATGCTTCTTTTCTCCCTTCTCTACAGTAATTAAAGTAAATTATTATAATAGTAAATCAGGGACAATTTTACCTCTCATTTGGATTTTTGCAGTTAGCTTCTATTTTAAACCTTAGGGTCTAGATTGGCTTATATTTATTGCTTTTAGAAGGCTTTACAACAACTATAACCTAAAGTGTGTAACTATATCCTAAAGGTTGTAAAACCTCAGATAAATGGGGAAAGATATTAATGTTTACTGAATATCTACAATGTGTCTGCCATGGTGCTTGGCTTGTCCATATGCATTATTTCATTTAATCTTCACAACCATCATGTACTTTAATTATTACTCCCATTATATAAAAAAGTGAGATGTAAGATGACTTGACAAAAAAGTCAGCTCATGAACTGAATAATCAAGGTTAGAACCCAGGTTCTAAATCCAAGTTTAAAGCTCATTCCACAGCTAATTTGACTGTGCTTTATGACTAAAGCCCTCTTCCTCTTCCTGGCATTTTTAAATGTCTTAAAAATTATATCATGCTACCTGTACTATTGTGACTTTACAGAAAATTAGACTATGTTAAAATTTTATTTCATTTTCCAAAAATCACAGAGAAATCTGTGAGATAATTCAGAAAAGATATCCCATTTTTTTTTTGCTCTGAAAGCAGTAGACTATATCATCATTCTTTTTAATTCTTTGGTCTGAATTTGGAAAATGTTTCACTTGTACATAATGAGAATTTTATATTTAAAATATAATTAATTGTGGCTCACGTATGTAAGCATGTGTAAGTTTATGCTTGTGTGTGTATTTAATTTGTGTGACATATATTATTGCCTCCTGGAAGTGAATTAATTACTATTAACATGGTTTAGAAATAGTTAATGTATTTTGGGAATGATTCTCTACCTAATTCCCCAGTAGATTTAAAGGATACCAGGTGATGGGCTAAAGCAATGGTTTCCCTAAATGGATATGAAACCAATGACACTGACTCTCCCAGATACTGATAATACAGGGGGATGTGTTCTCTGTACATTAGATATAGTTGACCCTACTAATAATTGTGTCAAAGGAAAACCTTTAGGAAGTAAATCCTTCTGCTTTATCATTTTAGTTATAAGAAACCCTTCTGAGAGAGCTAGCAGAGTATAATAGCCTAGCCTAGCATAGATAGGAGATAAATAAGTGATGCTAGAAACTGTTGAGAAGTACTTGAATGTGTCTCCTTAAGTCAAGAGCAGAATTTGTGAGCAACACACATCTCAGTCTTCTTTCTACTCTGGAGAAGAAAACCAGGGAGTGCAATATATCATTCATGTCAGTACAGTCAAAGCAGTTCTTATTGGTTCAAGGTCTGGAGCAGTGACTCAAGGGTTTATCAGACTGTTGTTCATCTCAGAACATATTCTGCCTGTTGTTACTAATGCTTCATTTTGGTATCTTGGGGTCAGTGTGTTTCCCTGTGGGAAAACACTAGGCTGCCCAATAGAGTCTATTTTGACACTGACTCCAGAGGGTTAAAAAAGAATTCAATTCTGTACTCATACAAATGGTTAATCTTACTTAACACTGCAGTAGTTCTGTAAGCGCAGAACCTTTGGTTTAGTTACTAAAGCAAACACTGCATATTATATCCAATGAAAGCCCTGATGTCCTGCAGTTAAACTATTGGAGTGATAAGAATTCATCCTTTTGTGTTTACTTTATAATTTCTAAGGTGTGTTTCATTCTATGTCTTGAATGTTTAATATAACTAATTGCTTCTTGCTCTGGAAATTAGCTTGTTCTTTGATAAATTGTTCAAGGGTTCAGGCATGTAAATTGAAAAGATTTAGATTCTTTACACTGTATAGAGCATACAGGTTGATGGAGGGAACCTTACTATTACATGCCAAACAGGTTCTTCAACATTATGTATTTCCAGAAAGGTTGCTGAAAATTAACATAGACTTTGGGAAGTTAACCTCCTCTCATTGCAAGGGTTTTGATTGTTTGTTTGTTTTAATCTGGAAACAGTTGAGTCATTGTTGAACAAGTGAAAAAAGTCATAAAGGTTTACTTTACATATAATGCATACACACACACACACACACACATACAACAAGCTATTAAATATTATATATTTTCTGAAGCATGTGTGAAGGCTAAGAGTAGACATTGAAATAACTGTAGATGGTGGTGGGAGGGGGGATAAAGCAACAGTGCCACCAATTACCTCTACCGGCTCTGTCATTCTGTTATGTAATTCATAGAGATATGTGGATATAACTTTATAGATTGGCTTTGGTTTATCTATAGAGACAGGTGTTATCATCTGAACTGAATACAATACATCATACATTCATAAAAGCCAGATGGATGACACTGCTTGTAGGGGGCTTAGTGCCTGTCTATAAAGGCCAGATGGGTGCCGCTTCACAGAAAGGTTTATATTGGTCAGCTGTGGCTACCCTCCAGAGAATAATGAAATGCTCTCATTCTCCAAAGGGTTTTCCCACTCTTTACCCTCCATTATTATTGTCTTCAGAACCTTTCAGGACTGAGACTTAGCATTGATAGAACCATATGCATCCTATATTGAAAGACAGTTGTGCTTTTGGTAGTACATAAAAAAGATAAGGCACCCAGTAACCACTTGAGCCAAAGAAAATAAACCAGTCACATTGTAAGATGATTTTATGCTGGCTTTTTCTTTCACTTATAAATGGCTTTGAGTCATATAGATGTAGCTAAAAATATATCCAAATGTATAAGAGAGTTCTTTGATGGAAAACACCCCAAATCTTGTCTCTTCACTTGTATTAATACACAGGATTCCAAAACCTTGTGATGAGTGAAAATCAAGCCAGTGCTGAATGGAGACTGAATTGACGTTCCATCGCTATGTGGTTTCCTCATAAAACATTTATTTTTGTGACTTGTTCTCTTTGCTGACTTGGTGACTGAATTGGTCATGCTTTGTTTCTTCAATTTTCAGTCTTATAAATAGTTTGCATATGATATAATATTATGATTTTTTAAAATCCTAGATTTACAACAGACTCTTTAAATTCAAGAGAGAGACATCTCAAGTCTTCATAAATATTCAAATTTATAAATATCACAATAACAAATTATTTTCCCCATGAAACTTTTTATATTCTAAGACCCGTGACTTTCTTAGATCATTTTGCATTCTCTCTTATTTCTGCTGCTAGCACTTCCCTCTCATTTGAGGATGATTTTTTCACAGGGAAACAAAATTTGTATCACCTTCTGGTTTTCATTGTGTACATGGCAACAAGTAGAGAATAACAGATCTTCCAGCTTGCAGCATGTTCAACCCAAATTCTTCAAGGTTACTCACTGTTGGTGAAACTATGGATGTTATATCTGTGAATGCTATGCTAACCATGTTATGTAACCCAATATACCTGTACATGATAAAGGTCTTAAGGCTTTGGAGATACAAGGGTGTTTAATGGGGGTGAGCAGAGGAAAGAAGCATTTCAATAAAGGAGAGGGAAAGCATGAATCTTTCTCCATCTTTGGGGTCTTTACTGCCTTCAGTTTTCTCCACGTATTTCAAAATATCTTCTTTCCACACAAACCTTGAGAAACATTGAGCTAAACAATGAGTAGAAGATTTCCTCAACTTTCAGGTGTCTGGAGCCAAGGGTTCAGAGGGGATACCACTTGGATTGTTCAGTGAGGAGGCTCAGAGGAAAGAGAGCCATAATGCATAATCAGTTCACACTGCTCATGGGCCAGCAAGCCAAAGAGGTGGTTGGTCATATATGCCACCACATTTGGCTCTTCCAGTTTTCAAAGCAGTAGAGTTTCTTTGCAGGTGTCATGGGGTTGTTGAAGAGTGAACGTGGCTCTATTGCTACCCCCCATCAGGAAGCAGAACCTATGACCCGAGCAGTAATTCCTCAGGAGTACTGAGTCTACTGTGGTCTAAAGCATGAAGGACTTGAGCCCCAGCACTGCCATGTTGGCAGGACACAGTTTATCTTAGTGCACAGGGTAAACAGTAGAATGGGATGAGATCTCCGAGAGTCTGGGAATATGATCTCCTTAAATATCTTTTACAGTTAGAAAAAAAGCATTGTGAAATATTAGAAATTGCCATATATACTATTATAGACATTATTTTCCAAACAAAAGGAGTCAGCTTTATAGATAAAACAGTATGTCTTTTAAGATCTTTCATAAAGTGTTGTTACTAATCACATAAATATCTGTAGCTATTACAATCCAGTTGCTCTGGGAAATTTTATAATGAATAGTAAGTTCTTAATTGGAATGATAAAATTTTCCCTGTTACATTTAATATTACTTTTAATGAGACTACTATTTCTAAAACTTATAACAGACTGGGATACTGTGGAAAGGGCTCAGAGTTATGTAATAAGAGGATTTAAAATGAAATTCAGGAGGAATTGAAACTAGGCTTTTGTGTTTGTTTTTTGTTTTGTTTTGTTCTAGTTTGAGGAAGAGAAACTGATTATATTAATACTCATTCAAATATCTGGATAAAAATGATACTATTTGGAAACCATAATAATATTTTGTCTGTAATAATCTGGATATTTAGGTCCCCAAGTAGACATATAGAACATGGTTCTAAAGTTCAAGACCTATAGAGGTAATTATTATAATAGCAATAGGCACTTGACTTTTCTTGCTTGATTTGCCTGGGTTTTTACTTCTCTAGACTGTACATAACCATGAGGAAAGCCAGTACTCATTTTTTTTTGCCAATTCTTATTTGATCTTTACTGGATTTTAATCACACAGAACAAAATTAAACAAATTTTAAGGGCTTACATTTGGTTTACACATTTCTAGACTTATCCTAATGTTCTAAATAATTATTGCTAGTTTACTTTTGTAACTGAAGCAGATGTATGGCATTGATAGTAATACAAAAGGAATGTTTTAATTTATTCATTAGAATGTTTATGGCTTCTTCAAGGCTGATACCTAAATGTAAGCTAAGGCAGTGATCTGTTAATTAGTTTCTATTTTCAAAGGTAGAGCTGCTATGGATATTTAAATCAGATTTAACTGAAAGAGAAATTTCTCTGACTAAATCAAAACATTATAACATTTTAGTGAAGTTTAGATTTTGTTTCAGTTTCCAAACTTGCAAATGAGTTTCCCCAAGCATGAAAGGCAGAAGATGAGAAGGTTGGGAAGACCGCAGTCACTGTAAAGTGAAGCCTAATCCCTGACTTCTGTATAACCACCCCATTCCATTTCAATCTTTATTTCCAAAGTCTGATCAGGATTTCTTTTGTTGTCGTCTACAACTAAAAACATTGAACTGATAACAAACAACAGTTAAGTTTTTCTTCCGGTAGTTGGACGGCAGATAACCCATTTTGACTTAAGAGAATGGAGGGGAACTTGAAGATGGAACCAAGGCAATTCCTTTACCACAGTTTTGTTCCAAGAATATCAGTCAAGACTGAACTTGAATGAGAAGTCCCGGACAACATTGGCACTTTCCAAGGTGGATGCAGCAAATGGTCCCTAATAGGGTCAGTCACTCACTCTCTGACCAGATCTGGCCTAGATTGCCTTAACCAGCGATGCAGAGAGGGGATGAAAGAAAATCTAGGTTAAATCTCTCCAGTATACCTATAGCAGTTTTCTCTTTTGTCTTTGGTAGACTGACAGCTGTAATTAAATTCAAGTTGGTGTTACCTTTTGTACTACTCCTTTCTCAAGGAAAGCTCCTTAGTAAGCAGGGTGTGGTGAAAGACAATGCAAGATACAGTATGCACTTCTGAAGGTTCCCTGGCCATACAACAGTTTTCTGTAATGTGTGCTCCATTTCTTGTCAATCTTAGTATTTAACACTTTTCTTTAGACTGAAAATGAATGCTTTGTTGGTGGTTTAATAGAACTTGTAATTTAAATATTTTAAGTGGATAGGAAAAACATAGCAGATAAGAACTTAGTTATTGGAGAATCAAAATATAACGGAGGAGAGATGACATTGAGCCATAACAGATGCAAGTGTCCATCAATAATACTCATTAAATATGACCTTGGAAAACACTTGTGACTTCTAATTGTATGCTACCAAGTGGAACGATATAAGAGTCAAGAGGAGTCCTGCATTGCAAAACCACCCCCCCAAAATTTTACAATATGAGTAAAATGGGTCTAAATCTTCAATACATCCTCATTAGAGATCTTACAGGTATGATGGCTTTATAAAACTAGTTCAGAATAACATGGAAGAGTGCTTCCCTGGTGGCGTAGTGGATGAGAGTTCGCCTGCTGATGCAGGGGACACGGGTTCGTGCCCTGGTCCGGGACGATCCCACATGCCGCGGAGTGGCTGAGCCTGCGTGTCCAGAGCCTGTGCTCTGCAATGGGAGAGGCCACAACAGTGAGAGGCCTGTGTACCACACACAAAAAAATAAATAAATAACATGGAAGAATTAGAAAATGATTATATTCTTTTTGAAGGATTAATGCAACTTATGAGAAAGCCAATACATGTAGGAAGAACAAAATTCATGAATCTGGATCTTAGATCTATAGTTCTCTTTATTTCAGGTTCTCTAGAAAATGAAGTCTGTGATAAAACTGGGGTGCTCAGGCCTTATTGACAGGTGCAACCCCAGAGCAACAGGTCCAAGGCAGATAGGCAAGTGAGACAACAGAGGAAGGAATGCAAACATGAAAGGATACATAACCAGGCTGGCCACAGTTTCATAAGAAACCTAACTGATGACTTGGGTCACAGCGTTTTCCAAGCAGGTCCTGCTTCAGAGCAAACCTTTAGGGCAGGTGTCCACACACTTTTTCTGTAAAAGGCCAAATAGTAAATACTATTTCAGATTAGGGCACATGGTCTTTGTCACAATTATTCAACTCTGTTATGCTGTGAAGATTGTCATAGACAATAAGTAGATGAATGGGCATTGCTGTGTTCCAATGAAACTTTATTTACAAAAATAGGAGGCAGGACAGATTGGCCCTTTGACTATAGTTTGACAACCCCTGTCTTGGAAAAGGGAGAGGAATTAACTTGACCTTTTTTTCTTGTCTCTCTTCCTCATTGGTCAAAGTTCATGGGGCATTAATACTTCTGGACTTTGTCACCTGCCCCACCAGGTGATCACTGAGGAAACAGATTCCACACACCACAGTGCGATGCATCATTTGACCTTGGAAATGTTAGAGGAGTTACAGCCTTTGTAGCTGCATTCAGGTTGTAGCTGCTTCCAAAAATCTCTGTGGCTACCACCCCTGTAGCAGAGGCTGAGATGCTGATGCTGAGGGGTTAAGGGTCAAGGGTGGAAGCTGGGGCTGTCCACTTGAACAAGCAGCCACAGACTGGGGACTGGGACCCTGGTGGGGCTGATCCAATCTGGGGAACCACCTAAACCGAGCCTGGCAATGCATCATATTCAAATAAGAATTAAAACATCCCTTCAGGCTTCCCTGGTGGTGCAGTGGTTGAGAGTCCGCCTGCCAGTGCAGGGGACACGGGTTTGTGCCCCGGTCCGGGAAGATCCCACATGCCGCGGAGCGGCTGGGCCCGTGAGCCATGGCCGCTGAGCCTGTGCCTCCGGAGCCTGTGCTCCGCAATGGGAGAGGCCACAACGGTGAGAGGCCCGCGTACCGCAAAAAAATAAAAAACAACTCCCCTTAAAGAAAATATAAGTGAGGAGTGCTGATTGAAGCATATTTGACCCATGAGTTTTGCTTTAAAGTTTGTTAAATTACCACCACTCTAAAACTGAAGGTGTTTTCCTCATTTCTTAATGACTGAGCTTTCAACGGCTACTGAGAAAATTGGGATATAGCCAACATTTGAAGCTAATATCCAAGAAGACATAGTTGTCCTCCCAGGTGCCCTCTGGGGCTGCTGTAATCAGCAGAATAGTTAGCTGAGCTGATGGCTGCGGGAAGTCTGGCCCTATGTGTCATAACAGTGGGTTAGACTCAGGCATTGGTGTCAGAGAGCCTGGGTTCAAATCCTGGTTTTGCCTCAAGGAGGGTGATTCAGGGAGAGTTACTTAGTCGCTCTCTGACCCTGTTTCCTTGTTTATAAAATAGGAAAATAATATCTATTGTTGTGAGGATTAATAGCATAGTAAGTAATCTGACAACCATAATGCTTGGCACACATAGGCATTCAGTAAATGGAAATAATTAGCTACTTTGTGTGTATGCTTAATAAAGCTACTGTTTATTATATTCAATGTGAGACTCTTGAGAGGAAGCTTCCTGTGGATGACATAGTTGGTTTCCATTCCCTTATTTACCATATGTTATTCTTGTAAACATGCATTGTGGGTGACTTCAACTCTGTGAGCTTCAGTTTTTCCATCTGTCAAATGAGCATGTTTTATACCTACCTATACGCTTTTATTGGGAGCATAAATGATTTAACATGTATATGTATGAAGTACCTAGTACATTGTTTGACATATAGTAGGAGTCAACTCAACGATAGTTACTACCGTTACAATTATTATAATTCAGAATTCATCTCATATAATAAATAAATCATTCACTGTTTAGGGTCTGTCTTTTCTCCATAGCCTCTTCCTGTAAAGAAGAATAGTGGGTTGTGATATCAGACCTTCAAGATGGCGGAGGAGTAAGACGTGGAGATCACCTTCCTCCCCACAAATACATCAAAAATACATCTACATGTGGAACAAATACAGAACACCTACTGAACGCTGGCAGAAGACCTCAGTCTTCCCAAAAGGCAAGAAACTCCTCACGTACCTGGGTAGAGCAAAACAAAAAAGAAAAAACAAAGACAAAAGAATAGGGATAGGACCTGTACCTCTGGAAGGGAGCTGTGAAGGAGGAAAAGTTTCTACATACTAGGAAGCCCCTTCACTGGTGGTGGGAGGAGAAGTTTCGGAGCCATGGAAGAGAGCACAGCAACAGGGGTGCAGAGGGCAAAGCGGAAAGATTCCCACACAGAGGATCGGTGCCAACCAGCACTCACCAGCCCGAGAGGCTTCTCTGCTCACCTGCCGGGGTGGGTGGGGGTTGGGAGCTGAGGCTTGAGCTTCAGAAGTCAGGCCCCAGGGAGAGGACTGTGTGAACAGCCTGAAGGGGGCTAGTGCACCACAGCTAGCTGGGAGCGAGTCTGGGGAAAAGTCTGGAACTGCCTAAGAGGCAAGAGACCATTTTTTGGGGATGCACAAGGAGAGGGGATTCAGACCGCCACCTAAATGAGCTCCAGAGATGGGGGTGAGCCAAGGCTATCAGCATGGGCACTAGAGACTGGCATGAGATGCTAAGGCTGCTGCTGCAGCCACCAAGAAGCCCTTGTGCAAGCACAGGTCACTATCCACACCTCCCCTCCTGGGAGCCTGTGCAGCCCACCACTGCCAGGGTCCCATGAACCAAGGACAACTTCCCTGGGAGAACACACAGCGCACCTCAGGTGGTTGTAACGTCATGCCAGCCTCTGCTGCTGCAGGTTCGCCCCACATTCCCTACCCCTCCCTCCCCCTGGCCTGAGTGAGCCAGAGCCCCCTAATCAGCTGCTCCTTTAACCCCGTCCTCTCTGGGCAGGAACAGACGCCCTCAGGTGACCAACACGCGGATGCCAAAATTTAAATTTGGGGCCAAATGCAAAGCTGAACCCCAGGAGCTGTGTGAACAAAGAAGAGAAAGGGAACTTTCTCCCAACAGCCTCAGGAACAGCGGATTAAATCTCCACAGTCAAACTGATGTACCCTGCATGTCTGGAATACCTGAATAGATAATGAATCATCCCAAAATTGAGGTGGTGGACTTTGGGAGCAACTGTAGACTTGGGGTTTGCTTTCTGCATCTAATTTGTTTCTGGTTTTATGTTTATCTTAGTATTTAGAGCTTATTTACATTGGTAGATTTGTTTATTGATTTGGTTTCTCTCTTCCTTTTTTCTATATATATATATATATATATATATTTTTTTTTTTTTTCTTTCTCCTTTTTATCTTTTTCAGAGTATGTATGTGTATGCTTATTTGTGTGATATTGTCTGTATAGCTTTGCCTTTACCATTTGTCCTAGGGTTCTGTCTGTCCTTTTATTTTTTTAATTATTATTTTTTATTTAATAACTTTCCTTCCTTCCTTCCTTCCTTCCTTCCTTCCTTCCTTCCTCCATTTTCTCTTGAGCTATGTGGCTGACAGGGTCTTGGTGCTTCAGCCGTGTGTCAGATCTGTGCCTCTGAAGTGGGAGAGCCGAGTTCAGGACATTGGTCCACCAGAGACCTCCTGGCTCCATGTAATATTAAATGGTGAAAGCTCTCCCAGAGATCTCCATCTCAACAATAAGACCCAACTCCACTCAACAACCAGCAAGCTACAGTGCTGTACATCTTATGACAAACAACTAGAAAGACAGAAACACAACCCCACCCATTACCAGAGAGGCTGCCTAAAATCATACTAAGTTCACAGACACCCCAAAACACACAAACAGACATGGACCTGCCCACCAGAAAGACAAGATCCAGCCTAATCCACCAGAACACAGGCACTAGTCACCTCTACCAGGAAGCCTACACAACCCACTGAATCAACCTTAGCCACTGGGGGGAGACACCAAAAACAATGGGAACTACGAACCTGCAGCCTACAAAAAGGAGACCCCAAACACAGTAAGATAAGCAAAATGAAAAGACAGAGAAACACACAACAGATGAAGGAGCAAGGTAAAAATCCACCAAACCTAACAACTGAAGAGGAAATAGGCAGTCTACCTGAAAAAGAATTCAAAATAATGGTAGTAAACATGATCCAAAATCTTGGAAATAGAATAGAGAAAATACAAGAAACGTTTAACAAGGACCTAGAAGAACTAAAGAACAAACAATGATGAACAACACAATAAATGAAATTTAAAATTCTCTACAAGTAATCAATAGCATAATCACTGAGGGAGAAGAACGGATAAGTGACCTGGAAGATAAAATAGTGGAAATAACTACTGCAGAGCAGAATAAAGGAAAAAGAATGAAAAGAATCGAGGACAGTCTCAGAGACCTCTGGGACAACATTGAATGCACCAACATTCGAATTATAGGGGTCCCAAAAGAAGAGAGAAAGGGAATGAGAAAATATTTGAAGAGATTATAGTTGAAAACTTCCATAACATGGGAAATAGTCAATCAAGTCCAGGAAGTGCAGAGAGTCCCATACAGGATAAATCCAAGGAGAAACATGCCAAGACACATATTAATCACACTATCAAAACTTAAATATAAAGAACAGATATTAAAAGCAGCAAGGGAAAAACAACAAATAACATACAAGGGAATCCCCATAAGGTTAACAGCTGAACTTTCAGCAGAAACTCTGAAAGCCAGAAGGGAGTGGCAGGACATATTTAAAGTGATGAAGGAGAAAAACCTACAACCAAGATTATTCTACCCAGCAAGGATCTCACTGAGATTTGATGGAGAAATTAAAACCTTTACTGACAAGCAAAGGCTAAGAGAGTTCGGCAGCACCAAACCAGCTTTTCAACAAATGCTAAAGGAACTTCTCTAGGCAGGAAACACAACAGAATGAAAAGACCTACAATAACAAACCCAAAACAATGAAGAAAATGATAGCAGGAAGATACATATTGATAACTACATTAAATGGAAATGGATGAAATGCTCCAACCAAAAGACATAGACTGTCTGAATGGATACAAAAACAAGACCTGTATATATGCTGTCTACAGGAGACCCAGATCTGGGGTCACATACAGACTGAAAGTGAGGAGATGGAAAAAGGTGTTCCATGCAAATGGAAATCAAAAGAAAGCTGGAGTAGCAATTCTCATATCAGGCAAAATAGACTTTAAAATTAAGACTATTACAAGAGACAAAGACACTACATAATGATCAAGGGATCAATCCAAGAAGAATATATAACAATTGTAAATATTTATGCACCCAACATAGGAGCACCTCAATATATAAGGCAAATGCTAACAGCCATAAAAGAGGAAATCGACAGTAACACAATCATAGTAGGGGACTTGAACACCCCACTTGCACCAATGGGCATATCATCCAAAATGAAAATAAATAAGGAAACACAAGCTTTAAATCATACATGTGACAAGATGGACTTAATTGATATTTATAGGACATTCCATCGAAAAACAACAGAATACACTTTCTTCTCAAGTGATCATGGAACATTCTCCAGGATAGATTGTATCTTGGGTCACAAAGAAGCCTCAGCAAATTTAAGAAAATTGAAATTGTATCAGGTATCTTTTCCAACTACAACACTATGAGACTAGATATCAATTATAGGAAAAATTTTATAAAAAATACAGATACTTGGAGGCTAAACAATACACCACTCAATAACTAAGAGATCACTGAAGAAATCAAAGAGGAAGTCAAAAAATACCTAGAAACGAATGACAATGAAAACATGACAACCAGAAACCTATGGGATGCAGCAAAAGGAGTTCTAAGTGTGAAGTTTATAGCAATACAGTCCTTCCTGAAGAAACAAGAAACATCTCAAATAAACAACCTAACCTTACACCTAAAGCAATTAGAGAAAGAAGAACAAAAAAACCCCAAAGTTAGCAGAAGGAAAGAAATCATAAAGATCAGAAGTAAATGAAAAAGAAATGAAGGAAATGATAGCATAGATCAATAAAGCTAAAAGCTGGTTCTTTGAAAAGATAAACAAAATTGATAAACCATTAGCCAGACTCATCAAGAAACAAAGGGAGAAGATTCAAAACAGAATTAGAAATGAAAAAGGAGAAGTAACAACTGACACTGCAGAAATACAAGGGATCATGAGAGATAACTACAAGCAACTCTGTGCCAATAAAATGGACAACCTGGAAGAAATGGGCACATTCTTAGAAAAACACAACCTCCTGAGACTGAACCAGGAAGAAATACAAAATATGAAAAGGCCAATCACAAGCACTGAAATTGAAAATGTGATTTAAAATCTTCCATCTTTTGTTTAAAGCCCAGGACCAGATGGCTTCACAGGTGAATTTTATCAAATATTCAGAGAGGAGCTAATATCTATCCTTCTCAAACTCTTCCAAAATATAGCAGAGGGAGGAACACTCCTAAACTCCTTCTGCAAGGCCACCATCACCCTGATACCAAAACCAGACAAAGACGTCACAAAAAAGAAAACTACAGGACAATATCACTGGTGAACATAGATGCAAAAATACTCAACAAAATACTAGCTAACAGAATCCAACAGCATATTAAAAGGATCATACACTGTGATCAAGTGGGGTTTATCCCAGTAATGCAAGGATTCTTCAGAATACTCAAATCAATCAATGTGATACACCATATTAACAAACTGAAGGAAAATAACCACATGATCATCTCAATAGATGCAGAAAAAGCTTTCGACAAAATTCAACACCCATTTATGATAAAAACTCTCCAGAAAGTGGGCATAGAGGGAACTTACCTCAACATAATAAATGCCATATATGACAAACCCACAGCCAACATCATTGTTAATGGTGAAAAACTGAAACCATTTCCACTAAGATCAGGAAAAAGACAAGTTTGCCCACTCTCACCACTGTTATTCAACATCATTTTGGAAGTTTTAGCCACAGCAATAAGAGACAAAAAAGAAATAAAAGGAATCCAAATCAGAAAAGAAATGAAACTGTCACTGTTTGCAGATGACATGATAGTATACATAGAGAATCCTAAAGATGCTACCAGAAAACTACTAGAGATAATAAATGAATTTGGTAAAGTAGCAGGACACAAAATTAATGCACAGAAATCTCTTGCATTCCCTACAGTAATGATGAAAAATCTGAAAGAGAAATTAAGGAAACACTCCCACATACCATTGTATCTAAAAGAATAAAATATCTAGGAATAAAATACATTCTCTACTACCTCAGGAGACAACAGACCTGTATGCAGAAAGCTATAAGACACTGATGAAAGAAATTAAAGATGATAGAAACAGGTGGAGAGATATACCATGTTCTTGGATTGGAAGAATGAACATTATGAAAATGACTATACTACCCAAAGCAATCTACTGTTTCAATGCAATCCCTGTCAAACTACCAATGGCATTTTTCACAGAACTAGAACAAAAAATTTCACAGTTTGTATGGAAACACAAAAGATCCCAAATAGCCAAAGCAATCTTGAGAAAGAAAAACGGAGCTGGAGGAATCAGGCTCACTGACTTCAGACTATACAATAAAGCTACAGTAATCAAGACAGTGTGGTACTCGCACAAATACTGAAATATAGGTAAATGGAACAGGATAGAAATCCCGAGATAAACCCATGCACATATGGTCACCTTATCTTTGAGAAAGGAGGCAAGAATATACAGTGGAGAAAAGGCAACCTCTTAAGTAAGTGGTGCTGGGAAAACTGGACAGCTACATGTAAAAGAATGAAATTAGAACACTCCCTAACACCATACACAAAAGTGAAATCAAAATGGATTAATGACCTAAATTTAAGGCCAGACACTATAAAACTCTTAGAGGAAAACATAGAACACTCCATGACATAACTCACAGCAAGATCCTTTTTGACCCATCTCCTAGAGAAATGGAAATAAAAGCAAAAATAAACAAATGGGATGTAGTGAAACTTAACAGCTTTTGCACAGTAAAGGAAACCAAAAACAAGATAAAAACACAACCCTCTGAATGAGAGAAAATATTTGCAAATGAAGCACCTGACAAAGGATTAATCTACAAAATATACAAGTAGCTTATGTAGCTCAATATCAAAAAAAAAAAACAGGGCTTCCCTGGTGGCGCAGTGGTTGAGAGTCTGCCTGCTGATGCAGGGGACACGGGTTTGTGCCCCAGTCAGGGAAGATCCCACGTGCCGTGGAGCGGCTAGGCCCGGGAGCCATGGCCACTGGGCCTGCGCATCTGGAGCCTGTGCTTCGCAACAGGAGAGGCCACAACAGTGAGAGGCCCGTGTACTGCAAAAGAAAAAAAACAAAAAAATCCCCCCCAAAACCCCACCCAATCCAAAAATGGGCAGAAGACCTAAACAGATATTTCTCCAAAGAGGATATACAGATTGCCAACAGACACATGAAAGAATGCTCGACATCACTAATCATTAGAGAAATGCAAATCAAGACTATAATGAGGTATGACCTCATGCTGGTCAGAATAGCCATTATCAAAAAATCTAGAAACAATAAATGCTGGAAAAGGGTGCGGTGAAAAGGGAACCCTCCTGCACACTGGTGTGTGTGTAAATTGATTCAGCCACTATGGAGATCAGTACGGAGATTTAGATTTAGATTTAGATTTAAAAATCTAAAAATAGAACTACCCTACGACCCAGCAATCCCACTACTGGGCATATACCCTGAGAAAACCATAATTCAAAAAAAGTCATGTACCACAATATTCATTGCTGCTCTATTTATAATAGCAGGACATGGAATCAACCTAAATGTCCATCAACAGATGAATGGATAAAGAAGATGTGGCACATATATACAATGGAATATTTCTCAGCCATAAAAAGAAACGAAATTGAGTTATCTGTAGTGAGGTGGATGGACCTAGAGACGGTCACACAGAGTGAAGTAAGTCAGAAAGAGAAAAACAAATACCGTATGCTAACACATATATATGGATCTAAAAAAAAAAAAAAGGTTCTGAAGAACCCAGGGGCAGGGCAGGAATACAGGCACAGACAGAGAATGGACATGAGGACACGGAGAGGGGGAAGTGTAATCTGGAACAAAGAGAGTGGCATGGACATATATACACTAAATGTAAGATAGCTTGTAGGAAGAAGCCGCATAGCACAGGGAGATCCGCTCGGTGCTTTGTGTCCACCTAGAGGGGTTGGATTGGGAGGGTGGGAGAGAGAAGCAAGAGGGAGGAGATATGGGGATATGTGTATACGTATAGCTGATTCACTTTGTTATACAGCAGAAACTAAGATAACACTGTAAAGCAATTATACTCCAAGAAAGTTGTTAAAAAAAAAAAAACAGTGGGTCATGAACAAATTAGCTATATCTGTGAATTTATTATTTCTCTATTTCAATCATTATTAGAGTTGTCTGATAACATCAGTACTGCCATGAGCATTGTACTCTGTGGTGGGCTAAACACCAGTTTGAAAAGATGCCACTCTGACTCACAGATGCTGTGATAGTGGGAAAGGAGAGTGGAAGCTCACATATTTTGGAGCACCAGCTATCTCCCAAACACTCTACTGGTTTGCTTTACACATAGTTAATCACCAACACAATCCTATGGGTAGGCACTCTTATCATTCCCAGTTTACTGATGCTTGGGGAGTTTATGTAATTTCCTCAAGACTATAGAGCTAGTCCTAGTCTGTGACCAAGCCGAGAACCCAGATTATCTGGCGCCAAAGCCCTTGTCTTTCAGCTATTCCCCACTAAGTCCCTGCGTGAGAATAGAAGTCACATCTCTAGTTCTGCCTGGGCCATAAACTCAGTTTGTGACCTTGAACACATCATATACATTTCCAGGCCTCAGTTTCCTTATCTCTAAAATGAGGTGGTTGTCTCTTCTGAACTTTAACTTCTCTTCAGATCTGTTCATATTGATTAGAATGAAAGTACATAATAATGATGAGAAATGTGTCTGTGGCTGGAAGGGGTGGTGGTCAGATATTGTTGGAGAGAGGGGAGGTACGCACCCCTGCCTTTCATCCTTGCCCCTGTAGTGGAAGGTATACGTGCCCTCAGACAGCTGACAAGTGATGCTTTTCAAACATAAGCTGGATCATATCACTGCAGTATGTTTCCATCTGACTCCAAGCAAAAGGTCCTTGCAGTGGCCTATCAGCTCCGCCTGCTCTTCCTGTCGCCCCTTTGTCTCTGAACTCACCACTGACACTGGCCCTTGCTCACTGTGCTCCACCAGGTTGACCTCCTTGCTGCTCCCGGAACACACCATGCACACTCTTGGCTCAGGCCATATTACCTGCTGCTTCACCTCACTGGGTAGCCTCAAGACTGGGCCCCTCATCCCCTCAGGGTCTTTGATGCTATGGCACTTGCCCCATAGGGGCTTCCTGGACCGCTTGTTTAAAATCACAAACCCCTTCTCCATCACTCCCAATACCACCCCGTGTTTCATTTTCTTTGTAGTACTTATACCATCTAATACAAGACACTCTGATTTCTTTATTGGTATCAATTGCCTATCTCCCCTCCTGTAGAGTGGGGAAAGATTTTGTCTCTGTTGGTCATTGCAAGGCATAGACCACCTATGCCTTGAACGATCCTAGCACATATTTGAATGAATGAAAATCAACATTAGAAAAATATAGAATAAAGCCATATAGCATTATGTATATTATATTTTATTTATATATAAATTATATATAATATAAATATATATATAATTATACATATGGCTTATAGAAATAATTTAAAAATTCATATTCATTAATTTTTCAATGTGATATAATATCTACCTTAATTTACTTACAATCTGTAATGTATATCCAAATTTGGGGGGGAAAGATGAAAGGCTTTTTAGAAGCATGCCAAATTAAGAATTTTCTGCAGATTTAAGTTTTTCTAACAACGATGCTCAAAACTAATTATAATTTATGTGCAAATAACTGCTTAAAATTCTGAGTTTACATATTC
This sequence comes from Lipotes vexillifer, assembly GCF_000442215.2. NCBI lineage: Eukaryota > Metazoa > Chordata > Mammalia > Artiodactyla > Lipotidae > Lipotes > Lipotes vexillifer. The sequence goes on from NW_006797755.1 coordinate 556,975, forward strand.
TGTGGAAGCTGTATATCGTGGCCATCAAAATTGTTAAAACATCTTCAAACTAATTAACATATATTATAGATTAACTTCATATTACAAAAAGAAAAAGTCATCAAAAAATTTTTGGGTTAAATTGCATTGAAATTATCTTGATTTGTTCTAAAACCAGTACTGGGAAGCTGCCTTGTTATGATTTCTAGTAGAATTTCTGACTGTTTTAAAAACCACTGCATCTCAAACTTTAGTATGTAGATTAATCACCCCAGGACCTATTAAAATGTAGATTCTATTGTAAGTCAAAAGGTCTGGGGCAGAACCTGAGATTTTCCAACCTAGAAGGCATAAAGGTGATACTGATGCTGGTCCTCAGACCATCTGAAGCAGAGGCAAATTTCTGGTAAATCTGCCTTTTAATATTACCTTTATGAGGTCAACTGAACTTGAAATAGAGACATTCTCTACAGAAGCAGCTTCATTGAGAATTGACCAACTGTTGTCATTTAGTACTGGAATGAAAGACACACTTGCTTTTACAGACATCACATCAGCTGGGAGAGGACTGATTCACAGGCTTTAGGTGTATCTGACACCTAAAGAGATGTAGTGAGGCATCCTCACTCTAGAACTGATTTCATTGCCATATCCTAGCCTCAAACAGGGTTTTCAAAACTCTAATATTTAAAAACCGATTCTCTTATTTTCTAATGACACAGCAGAGAGGGGAAGAGAACTGAATACTTTAATCCCTAAAATATGCAGTGAAATTGAATAAGGGGCTGGGGCGGGGAAGAACAACCGCAGATTTAATTTTTAACACAACAGGCTTAGAAATTGCACAGAAAATAACACAGGCTTGCCTCTTTTTGCCATTGCTTTCATTCAGCACGGCTCAGAGAACTTTGGGGAAGAGGGTGTATTCAAGTGACTTCACACATGTAAGGCTCAATTTTGCAGGTGGAGTGTAGCAGAAAGGTGGAGTGGCCCATATTGCCGCAGTACTTCTGTTGGATCAACATCGGCCCAACATCGGCCGTTGGGCTCCTCCCTGGAAGGAGTTCTGTTTGTTTGAAGTGGTCATACCAAAACTTCTTTGGTAGTGGTTATTGTCAGCACCCAGAAACCTATTCTCAACTTGACTCTGGATTGACAGGAAAATTTGAGAGGATAGCAGGGTAAGATTTGTCTTTCTGTATCCAGGAAGCAACATTACTGGCATTCTGAAGGGTGCATTAATTCAAATGTACCTCCAAACTACTCTGAAACTTTGTGAAAAGAAGAGGTTTTGTTTTTTGTTTTAATTCAGCTGGGAACACTTTAATCAAATTACTCTGTGTCTTGATTTCCTCCTAATTTCTAGAACATGCTTTTGAGCTAATCACAAGCAAGGTCCAGACCAAGCCATTATCGTAAAGAGAAGTAAGATATAATTTCCCTACCTGCTTCGAGGTAGGCTGGCACAAAAATCATCCTGAATTCCTCTCTTCACTGAACTGTGCAGTCTCAAATTCCTCCCTTCTCTCTGCCCAGAGAAGAGAGGTTGATGGTCTCCATTTTCTAATGTAGCCGAGATGACATTCAACACCTTGGGAACTTCCTCTGAGAACACAATAACCTCAGCCTTTCTCACCTCCCCAGTCATGAAACCAGCTCCTCAGTTTAGAGGATACCTAAGATCTTACTTTTCTTTGGTCTCTTAAGCAACATCAGAGGTTGAGACAAATTAGTTCCTCTGTATTTTCACATGCGACACTCACCAAGTGACAAACTTTTTCCCCAGTAAAGCCAATCATGGGTCAGTGTTAAACATTACACAGTTTGTATGTTTCTTCACACAGTTTTATTTTACTAGGGTCATAACAAGTAAGCCAATATTGCCTTTGTTCTTATCCATTTTCTCTTGAGTACATAGGTTTTCTATTTGTTAAATTTTCTTAAATGTAAAGAACCAGGATTGGAGGATGATTTATGATTTTAATACACTAAACGATGTTACTACTTTGTTACAGAATTTTTCTTCTGAGTTTGGTCAAATAGTAATAGTAACAATATTAATAATAATAGTTAATACTTATGTAGCACTTATGATATACCAAGCATTGTGTGGACTTTCAGTTTATTAATGCATTTAAACTTTAAAACCTCTCTATAATGCAGATACTATTTTAAACCCACTTTCTAGATGAGGAAGCTGAGTCACAGAGAGGTTGAGTAACTAGTCCAAGGTCATGCAGCTAGTCCTAGTATTAGAGCTAGGATTTGAATTAGGCAACCTAGCACTTTAGTCCATGCTCTTAACCTCTGAGTTATAACATTTTTTCACCAACAAAATAAGACTCATATACTACAACTATTGCTAGTTTCTATTAAATTACTTTATTCTTTCTTGAGTCCTATTTGGGTATATCAGTTCTATGATTAGGTGATTATAGAGTGATTTTTCAGATATACCAACTGCCTTATCTTTTTTTTTTTTAAGGTTTAATTTTTTTTTTTTTTTTTGGCTGCATTGGGTCTTCATTGCTGTGCACAGGCTTTCTCTAGTCCTGGCTAGTGGGAGCTACTCTTCGTTGCAGTGCACAGGCTTCTCCTTGTGGTGATTTCTCTTGCTGCGGAGCGTGGGCTCAGTAGTTGTGGCTGGTGGGCTGTAGAGTGCAGGCTTGGTAGTTATGGCGCACGGACTTAGTTGCTCCATGGCATGTGGGATCTTCCCCGACCAGGGATCAAACCCATATCCCCTGCATTGGAAGGTGGATTCTTATCCACTGTGCCACCAAGGAAATCCCGCCTTATCTTTTTGATAAGATTAGCCTTTGGTGTTGATGTTGTCTCAGATTTTCCCCTTAATTCTTAATTTAATAAAAAAGTCTCAGTGAAAATATTTCTGTTTCTTACTTGCTAATAGATTTCAAGACAATGCAATGAAAAATATAGTAATGTTAAAGACAACCATGAAAAATTTATCCAGGTATATTTTAGCATTTGAAAATAGTCAAATCATGCAAAACTGGGCAAGATGTCAATTAAAGACAACCGCTTTACAAGTCTTAAAAATAATTTGTGTATCAGAAATCCTACTTTCTGTTTGCAGGAGGGCAGTGGGCACACAAGCCTCGCATGACTTAGGAATATATTTGCTTAATAACTTACAAGATCCAACGCCAGTCCTGTCTGTTGCTATGTAGATGATGAATTTTAATAAATGTGTTCAGGGTCATCAGATCACATCTGCAAAGAGATTCAGAGAATATCTTCTATAATGTGTGGAAGAAGGTTGCAAACATTTCTGGTTAAGGAAAAGCTAATTTTTTGTGGAGGTTTTACTTCATCTTTCTGCCCTTTAATCTTTAACTATTTACAATTATATAATCAATTCTTTTGTCATTAAATTATCTTTCAAACCTACTACATATATCTTAGGATATAAGTGGCTACCATTGGATGACAGCTATGTTTAATTTCACTTCTTCGCCTTGACTTTCTTTCATTTTCATCAAGGCAACACATTGAATGAATGTATTTTTCAAAACAGTAGTTGTTGAATTCTGGTGTGTGTCTGTGTGTGTGTATGTGTGTGTAGTACATTTAGGAACAAACTTCCGTTTCAGGGTAGACGCTTGGCATTGCAAGTTTCAGTCAGAATTATTTTTTACGACCTAGTTATCAACCCACAAAAACATGGCCTTATAATGTAAGTGGTGACATAACCTTTACACATACCCAGCTATAAATCAAGGTGCTATAAAACACCATATTTGAAAAGTCAAGCTAGGTAAAATACTGAGTTAATGTTCGTTGGGAAGAAGAGAACACTCAACTAGTTAAGTGCTTCCAGTTTCAGTTTTGGATGAAATATAGGCCCTTTTGTATCTTCGGTAACAAAACCAAATGTAAAATGGTTCTCATATATGAGTGAAATGAATGTCAAAAAAGACTCTTTATGAGAAAGAAAAAGGTACTTCAATTAGGGCTTTACTGTTTTCCAATCCAAAATCAAACGTATGAATGCCATTGAGTTACTTCCCTAAGGAATTAAATTTCAGTCTTACAAGTTTTGCTGGAGGTTGAAAAGGGACTCAGTCCTCCTCGAGTGCTGAGGAAAGCCAAAGAGCACTAGAAGTCAAGTGGGATATTATGCCAACAAAATTCTCACTGAGCGTTTGATGTCATATATCATCCGACACTGGCTTTTCTATCAGGTCATTTCAGGACAAGGTAGTACTGCAAAAGCAGAACCAACTTAGTGGGTGAATTGCTAAGAAGTTTCAGGGGTTTGGCTGGCACTCCAAAGTTTATTTGAGTTAATCTTCATTCTCACTGGCCTGCAGAGCTCGGTGAAAACTGGCTTTTCAGTGAACACTTTCATTGCTTCCTGATGGTACTGGTATCAGAAACAACATAAGAAAGTACTTCAGAGATTTTTTCAGGTAAGGAAGAACTTTCCATCAGAAGGTACAGAGAGTATCTGTTTATTATTTATTTGTGACACATGGCAACTGGACTCCTGTTTACTAAAGCCAGTCTTATTGGTGTGCTGATGACTTATTTCTGGGGATTATTTGGAATTTACACTTTCTACAGTAGGTTCCAAAGAATTCTCATTGATTGATTCAACAGATAGAAGTTACCAACAGATAAAATCAATTCTATCTGTGAATCTGTAGAAATTCTAGTTGTAGTTTTGAATCTAATAGATGATGATTGAACTGAGAAAGTGTTCGGCTAAATAGAAAACACCATATTTTTCTGAATTTTAAGGCCTTAGTGTTAAAAGACATTATGAATTGTATCATGTTCCTCACATTGCTATATATTCTATCTCACAATTTGCAGTGAAAACACTTGGATTCTTTCCTGAAGATAATCTGTATATACTTAAAAAATTCTGTTTATGCTTTAGTGATGTTATGGAAAACCTCTATTCTGTTTAGACCACTCTGAGTACGTGTGCCACTTTTGATTGTGTTTTGTTTGGGGTTTTGATTGTACATATAAAAATAATACCTGAGTGGGAAAGGAAGAACCAACTTGGTTAATGGCAGGACAAATAGAATCACCCCTATTGTTGGGCTTTCTTCAAAGATAGATTTGAGAACACAGTTTAATCCTGAAGACTAGGTGAGGCCTCTAGCTTCCTTTGAAGGAAGTTTCACATCCCACGGCTGTCAACCCTGCGATGTGACAAAGGCCGATCTCCTGTACCTCCCTGTGCCAGGGGAGAAGTGGGAAAGGCAGCAAGGGCAGTCCCCTTTCTACTCTCGGCTCCTTTCATGCTGGCCTAGGCTGCTTATCCCACTGCCAGGCTTGACTTCCTTGTGTGTCAGGAAGGGGAGCAAGGACTTCTGAAGCAAAAATTTGAAGAGAAAGTGGGAATGACCTGCTCTAAGTGGATACAGGAAGTGAAAGAAGGAAGCAGTACATGCCAGGTCTTTCTCAAGCTACAGTAACACTACCCTCTCTTAAAATGGGCGCCAGAAATGTCAGCCTCTGTCCAATCAGATTGGAACGTTCTCCTTTCATGGGGCGGTGGGAGGGGCTAAAGCATGGGCTGCTGTCTCCTCTTCTTGGAGGAGGGGAGGGGGAAATGTTCCTCTAACCCAACAACACACATCCTTCCTGACAGTGGAATCCTTTGCATAATTTCCAAACCAAGTCACTCTCAGAACTTTCTTGAGTACCCTCAGAAGCTGGACATTGCCCCTAGCAGTGCATTGTGTTTCATGATCCTGGTAGTAAGCTCTCATATGAAGCCCAACCTACCCCATGTCTTCCACCGTGTGACAATACTTTACTGAGTTCTTGGAGCAGCAAGGAGCAGGTCTAATCATGCAACTAATTTTCTGTTATTGGAGTCTGTTATCTGCTCCCCAGACACCACATCTATCCATGAAATCCAAATGCACTCTTAAGAAAGAGAGAACCAGGAAGTATTTTCTGAAAATGCAAGGATACTTAAAATCAGTTTCCTCTTAGGAGCACTTCCCGCCCCCCTATCACTGTGGAGGGGAAGTTCAGGTAGGAAAGGTGGCCTCGATTGGCAGGACACCTGGAGCACGGTGGGGAATGGGAGGTGGCTCTCCTCTCCCTAAACAGCAGTGAGGGTTCCTGCCACCCTCCACCCCCAACTGCATGTCTCCTTTTGCCTCTGCTCTCAAAAGTGAAATGCTGCACAGTCGGGAGGGCTGGTGCAGAGTTAAGACATGTACAGCCAAGAAAATAAAGAGTCAGATGTCCCAGCAGCTTTCAGTGCGTCCTGATTCTCACCACCCCCAGAGCAACCATGAAAGTAGGAGGGACCAGATGAAGACATTTAAAAATTGGTTCTGCTCCACAGTGATCCGGAGCACGCTGGGGCTCGGCTGCTTTGAGGTGGCTTGAGAGGCTCCTCTCTGGTGTCAGAACATTCACGTGGCAGCTCCCCTCCCTTTGCAACCTCTCTGACTCACCCTAACCTTGAGGTAGGAAGACTGAAACTTTTTCTTATTTATTTATTTATTTTTAACACATTGAATGTACAATTGACTGAAACCAAATTCCATGGAAATCCAATAGACATATATAGTCAGCATAGCCATGGCCGACTTCTGGTCTTGAGCACGGATCCGTGACGGAGGGAAGTGTGTGGGTGTTTGTGTCGGATTCGTGCCATTCATTGGGTTTACAGCGAGATCTGCGTGAGTGAGCTAAGAATTCCATTTCTCTTATACGTTACGAGGGGAGAAAGGAAGTGCACTTATGGTGCAGTGTTCAAAAACAAACAAAAGGAAACAAAACAAAACCCCCTACAATGTAAAGGCCCACACTTTTTTGTTTTTTTTTTAAATCAGACATTTAATTTTCACAGTTCTAGAGGCCGGAAGTCCAAGATTAAGATGCCAGCACGGTCTGGTTCTTTTTTTTTTTTTTAAGCATCTTTACTGGAGTATAATTGCTTTACAATGGTGTGTTAGCTTCTGCTTTATAACAAAGTGAATCAGCTATACGTATACACATATCCCTATGTCCCCTCCCTTTTGCATCTCCCTCTCCCCCAATCCCACCCCTCTAGGTGGTCACAAAGCACTGAGCTGATCTCCCTGTGCTATGCGGCTGCTTCCCACTAGGTATCTATTTTACATTTGGTAAAAATAGAACTACCATACGACCCAGCAATCCCACTACTGGGCATATACCCTGAGAAAACCATAATTCAAAAAGAGTCATGTACCACAATGTTCATTGCAGCTCTATTTACAATAGTCAGGGCCCACACTTTTAAAACTGTGTACCAGCTGCTGGAGAGTGGGTTATATGAACTCGGACTTTTCTCCGAGGTGGGTCTGAGATGACATGAACTTATATTGCTGCAGGGTTGCCTATGTAACAACCATTTTGGTGGGGAGTGACCCCCTGAGTGCTTGCATGACTACTAAAAAACATTCATAGAAAAGAACAAGTGTGACATGAAATGTATAGGAAGCAAACTTACTCTTTAGCCACCTGCCTGTGACTTGGCAAAATGTAAGCACCTGGAATCACCTTGTAGAAATCGAAGATCTTCCAAGCCCTTTAGTAACCTTGGGAATTCATTAAGAGCGTCAGGGTCTGTCACAAGGTAAGTGTCGAGTGGCTAAGGTTGAAGGAGCAGTAGATTAAACTTCCTTTATTTGTTTCTCATTACACCATACAAATGTCTGTGTCCCTGACCAAATATATTAAGGGAAAAAATAAAAGAGGAAACTCTAAATAATGATTGATAACATGCCAAGCAACTTCAGAACTTTGTTGACATTTGTTCTCTTGAATTGTATCCTAATGACTATATAACATGTACCTCTAATGTAACTTAAAACACACAAACAAAGACCCTCACAATATATAAGAAAAAGTAAATATGTGTTATTTCCTTTGGGGCAGTCATTTTGGAAGGCTAGTACTTAACCCGATAATTCTGAAATTATTCAAAATCAGTTTTCTACAGTCTCTTTGCAAGATCTACAGTTCCATGTACATTATTTTGAATGTCTTATCGTGGGCCTTACAGTCTGGTATATACATTGTGTCTAGCATCCTCCTTTTATGGAGAAACTTGATCTGGAAAGTTCAAGTGATTTGTCCAGAGTCACATAAAGCTGGGATCAGAACCAAGATCTGTTTTTCAGGTTAGCATTTTTGCCACAACTTCCTTCTGCCTTTTTCCTTTGTGGGTGGACTTAATTTCTTGAAAAAAAAAAAAAAAAAGGAAAAAAAAGTGTCACTTATTCAAAGCCAAGTCTAGTGCATAAGATGGATGATCAACTCAGTGCAATGCAGCAAATATTCATTGGACACCGACTATATACAAGGCCTCCTGACAAGTGCTGCAAAGGTTACAAGAGATTTTAAGGCATAGGACATGACCTTAAATTAACTGTAATAGGAGGATCAAAAAAAATGAGCTGTGATTACAGTAGAATTGAGAGTAGTTTCCTTGAGTTCCTGATTTTGAATCATATGCCTTCAATCAATAGGTTTAGATTTATGAAGCCAACAGAGAAAGCCCCTACTTTGGTTAAGCACCTATTTGTTGTGACCTACTTTCAAATTCACAGTGACAGGATTGGAATGAACAAAATTGTTAGCTTATGAAAATCATTTTGAGTCTTTAAAATGAAAATGGGACCTAACATTTTAGGTAAGGGTGCAATTATTTTTTTCTGTAAAAAACTGTTAGAATTTTCAGAATATTTGTGTACTGCCAAGTTGCTATGTGGATACTTTTGGGGAAAAGAAATCAACACATCCAATCTGTGGTGACAGACCTTTAATCAATACTGTGCTATTCTAGAGTCTTTCAAATATGGTCAGCACTTAATTCTGCTGCTTTTTAAAATGCTGAAATAAAGATAATAAATACCTTGTTAATCTACTCTGTCTCAATGAATTTGTGTTATGGTGACATAACTAGCCTAGAAACATAAGCTCATCATCTACATCTTTTCCTATTGTTTATGTAATAAAACAAATAGCTTTTTATAAGAATATCTTACTATTGACATCATCAATAGAGTTTTGAGTTAGTTTTCTAGTAATAATTTTCACTTGGGAGATTTACACTTGTTGAATATACATTAGATGTCTGGCACATTTTATAAATTATTAATTGCTTTATTTATATGTTTAATCCTCATAATAACTTCCTGAGATAAGTATTACTAACTCAGTAAGGAAATCAAGGCTCAGAGAGACTAAATAAGTTACCTAAGTTCATGGAATGAGAAAGCAACTGTGCTAAGATTCAAACCCAGATCTGTGGGTTGTTTTCTTTTTATTGCATTATCTGTGCATGCTTCTTTAAATCAGAGTGCTATGTGACCTTCCCCTATTATAATCAAGGACATACACTGTAAGATGTCTGGCCTTGGGGGAGGAGAGAGTTGGGAATAAATTGTTGAGAAAGAAATAGTAATTTGTTAGGTGATGTATGAACTCCCAAATCTAGCCCTTGCCCTACCACACTTGCCTGAAAGAACTCTGATGGATATATATGCACAGAAGATCAGGTCTGGCACTTTACTAACATCTGTGCTTTTTGCACATGTCAGCTTTGTGCATTTCCTTGGGAATCTAAGCTGGACTTTGTGGGGAACCTCTAAACTCTTGCTTAGACCAGGTGCTGCCCAAATTGCCTCCTTTTCCCTCTGCCTCTGTCTGGTTCCTAATTGGCTTCTAAGGGGAGGAAGACACTTGTTCTTCAGTGAGGACAAGGCCTGATTCTATTTTACCATGCCCGGAGGAAGCAAACCCAAAGAGACAGGTGTTTGTGTTCTTTCTGAAAAAGTAAGTCCCAGAGCCCTGTGTGCCCCAATCCTTACCTTCTGGCACACTCAAATTTTAACCCCTATCCAACCTTGTGATAATTATTAGCCCAGGGACCAATGTTCTTATCTCTTGAAACTTCTGTAGTGGATGGATTAAGGATAGTGGAAATGGAGATAGGCTAGTACAGAGGCAGGTAGGGAAGGTGTTAGTTTCCCTTAGCTATCAGGGAGCAGTATGCGTTGATTTCATGGACACACACAATTCACCATGCTGTCCTTACTCATCGAGTGCACTCATCTGAGTTAAGTAGCCTCAATCTATTTAACATTAGGTGAAATCATTTCAATAAAGACAAGGGTAAAAGAAATGTTCAAGAGTCACATCTGACCATATCCTTTATGCATTGTAATGGAAATGATGTGCAATTTGAGATTGAGTATCTTCAGAGAAGTCACTCACAAAACACCTGAGACAAATATTTTCTAAATGTGTGGCTAATGGATACAATAATTATGACAATTCTGACTCTTTTTTTCCCAAACCTGTCACTAAGGTTATGACAAACTCCAAAACACACATATCAAAACTAACTGATTAACCTATAAGGATAGTTTCCAATCTATATTGTATAAACAGGGCTTTACATGCATGTGGTTCTATGAAGCTAGGCCCATCTTTACCATGTATTATCCTAGTCAGACTACATGGATAAGTATAGGTAAACAGTATTAAACAAGTCTTGATAATCTGAGATAATTCTGGAATAAAACGCCCATCTGAGACCCAAGAAATAAATATAACACTTTATCACCACATATATAGTTTTTCTTGCTCCTTATACTTGACTTCCTGTTGGTATAATATTCAAGAGTGTGTTTGATATTTTTATTTTGTAAAATCTAAGTATGGCATATACTATTACTTGGCTGTCCAAAAGCTATAAGCCTCTCTCTGGCTAACAAAATCCCAAGTTTTTTTTAAAAGTAGGCCATGTACCATCTCCAGGAAATGAATCATGACTGGACCAGTTTTGACAATCCTTTCTGCTTCATCAGATTCTTGCTTTCCCAGGCTTCCTTGCACTGAGAGATGCCATAGGACAAGTTCTGGGCAACGAGACACAAAGGGAATTCCGAGGGGCTATTTTTCCCCTTCTCTAATTAAGAAAATAGTAGCCTTCTTCCACCTGCTGCCTTCTTCCTCCTTGTTTGAGATACTGAAATGAGGATGTGATTCCTCAAACTATACTAGTTGTCTTGCATTCATAGGGTAACAAGCCTGAGGATGAAAGTCTACACACTGTGGATGGCAGAGCAGGAGGGCTGAGCTGCTGCATTCAACATGGAACTACAACCCTCCAGAAAAAGAGATGGTCCCTGTTAGTGAGATTGGGGGTATAGACAACGACGATACATTTACATATGCCATATAGAGGATGCCTAAGGGACTAAGAGAGAATGAATGTGGGATACCCATCTCAGAATTCCAAAAGGTGGAGTAGGCAGATCAGGAGTTATTCAGGCCAAGGTAGGTAGAAAAATCCTGTAAGGAAAGGAATTCACGAGAGAGATCAGCATGTGCAAAGGTAGAACAATGGCAGAGAACATGGCCTGGTTGCTGAATACTGGCAGGTAGTTTAGGAAAGATGGAGCAACAAATGCCAAAGCATCAATGGTGAGGTTAAAGAGGGGGATAGCATCCTGATCCTAAAACGACTTTTATGCTAGATTGAGGATTTTGCACTTTATTCTGATCTTTCACATTATATATTATATTCTAGATGTTCCAGAGTTTGGAGACAAAGAGATATGTTGGGATGAAGGAGAACATGAAGAATGTAATGACTTTTTAATTGTCTAATAAAGTATGCAGACTTCATTGACTACGTCTTATTTAGAGCTAGTGATGTCCTAGGAGAAGGTCCTGCTGGAATCAGTGGGAAATTTTCATACAAAAAGATTAGAGGATCATGCCTCCAGATATGAAACCCATGAAGTGGATTCTTATGCTAAAGTGTCCAATACAAGCCAAGAGCAGGGCTTTTCTGAGAAACAGCAGCTTCCCTCTAGATCCAGGCAAGTTTCACAGTGCGTGACAGGCATCTAACAAGAAGGCTCTTCTGGCTCCCCTTGGGTGCTGACTCTGTTCTCAAGGGCCATATATAAGCAGGAATAGCGTAACTGCAGGAA
>NW_006797755.1:568984-647255 GCF_000442215.2 Lipotes vexillifer
AGGAATGCCTTCTGATAACAGTAAAGTAGGCTGCTGCATTCATGAGCCATGGCTGAAGTCTCCTGATCCACTGCCAAGCTGTAGAAAAAGAGTCCAATAGGTCAAATCTGAAGTCGTAAGCTATGTGGGTTGGCCGCTCTTAGGGAGTGAGCAGTGGTGCATGCCTGTGAGTGTGTATATGACAGGTGCAGACAGGGAGACATCAGGAGCCAGCTAGAGCAGAGGCACAGATCCTTCCCATAGGTAGGTTTGTGCCACTACAGTGCCTGGCCTCCCATCCTGCAGGAAATACCACCCCTGCATCAGAGGTGGAGCCTGCCAGAAGCCTGCCTTTGCCTTCTAGGACTTTGCCTCCAGCATCTGAAAGAGTTGTGGCCAAGCTGCGCACGATGCACCTGGGCTCTCCAAGCTCTTTGCCCTCCGCTCCATCCTCCTCCCACCACTTCTCTAAAACCAAAGTACCTACAGTTCCATGAACACAGGACTACTTTTCACAGCTGCCCACATTCCCTGTGGTCTCCTTCCTTTCTTGTCTGCTTGTCAGAATCCTATTTATCTTTCAAACCAGCTCACGAGTCACTTTGTCCAGGAAGGAGAATCCCTCTTCTCCCAGAACCACATTTGCATGATCCCCATGCCAACTTAAATTCCTCTTATCCTGTAAACCACTTCCCTTAACCCACTGGATTCATATATGTATATACACACATATGTGTACAAACATATAATGAATTTTTAATTGTGGTCAAGAACAAATATAAAATTTAACATCTTAACCATTTTTAAGTGTACAGTTTAGTAGTGTTAAGTACATTCATATTGTTGGACAACAAATCTCCAGGAATTTTTGTCTTGCAAATCTGAAGCTGCACCCATTAAACAACTCTCTATTTTCCCCTTCCCTCAGTCCCTGGCATCCACCATTCTACTTTTTGTTTCTATGAATTTGACTACTTTTGATGCATCATATAAGTGGAATCATACATTATTTGTCTTTTTGTGCCTGGCTAGGGTTTTTTACTTAGCATAATGTCCTCAGGGTTCATCTACGACGTAGCAAGGATGAAAAGGAAGGAAATATCCCACTGTATATATTTACCACATTTTGCTTATCCATTCATTCATCAATAGCAGTTTGGGTTATTTGGTTAGCCATCTCTTAGCTATTATTAATAATGCTATTATGAACATGAGTGAACAAATATCTCTTTGAGATTCTATTTCAATTCTTTCAGACATATACCCAGAAGTGGATTGCTTGATCATATGGTAATACTATATTTAGTTCCTTGAGTAAACATCATACTGGTTTTCATAAAGGCAGCACAACTTTTCATTCCTGCCAGCAGTACACAGTGGCTTCAATTTCTTCACATTCTCAACAACACTTGTTATTTTCTGTTTGTTTGATAAAGTATAGCTATCCTAATGAGTGTGAGAGATATTATCTTTGCAGTTTTGATTTGTCTTTCCCGGATTGTTATGTTGAACATTTTTTCATAGCTTGTTGGTAATTTTTATATCATCTTTGGAGCAATGTCTATTCAGGTCCTTTGCCCATTTTTGAATTGGGTTGAATTGGGTTGTTTGCTTTTTTGTTGTTCTTGAGTTGTAGAAGTTCTTCGTATATTCTAGATATTAACACATCATCAAATATACAACTTGCAAAGAGTTTTCTCCAATTCCACAGATTGCCTGTTCTCTCTGTTAATTGTGTCCTTTGATGCAGAGAAGGTTTAATTTTAATATAGTCCCATTTGTCATTTTCAATTTTGTTGTCTGTGCTTTTAGTGACACATCCAAGAAAACATTGCCAAATCCCATGTCACGAAACTCTTCCCCTGTGTTTTCTTCTAGGAGTTTTATGGTTTTAGGTCTTACATTTAGGTCTTTAATTCACTTTTGAGTTAATTTTTGTATAAGGAATAAGGTAAGGATCGAGATTCATTCTTTGGCATATGGATATCTGGTTTTCCTGACATTTGTTCAAGATACTGTTCTTTCCCATTGAGTGGTCTCTTGTCATATATCATTTGACCATATACATGAGTGTTTATTTCTGGGCTCCCTATTCTGTTCCATTGGTCTGTATCTCTGCCTTTATGCCAGTACCATACTGTTTTGATTACTGTAGGTTTGTAATATGTTTTGAAATCAGAAAGTGTGAGACCTCAAACTTTGTTCTTTATCAATATTGTTTTGGCTATTTGGGGCCGCTCTGAGATTCCATATGGCTTTTAAGATGGGTTATTCTATTTCTAAAAATGTCATTTAGATAGGTATTGCATTGAATGTGTAGATCACTTTGGTTAGTGTAATGGACTAAATTCTGTCTTCCCAAAATTCCTATGTTGAGGTCCTAACTCCCATTGCGACTGAATTTGGAGATAAATTCTTTAAAGAGGTAATTAAGGTTAAATGAGATGATAATGGTGAAGCCCTAATCAAATATGACTAATTCCTTATAAGAAGAAAAAGAAGAAGAGACCCCAGGGATGCATGCTTTAGAAAAAAGACCATTTGAGGACACAGCAAGAAGGTGGCCATCTGCAAGCCAAGGAGAGAGGCCTCAGGAGAAACCAAACCTGCTGACACCTTGATCTTGGACTTCCAGTCTCCAAAACTGTGGAAAAATAAATTTTTGTTGTTAAAGTTATGGCAGCCTCACCAAACTGATACAAGTAGTATTGACATCTTAACAATATTAAGTCTTCTAATCTATAAACAAGGGCTATCTTTCCATTTATTTGTTTCTTTAATTCTTTCAGCAGTGCTTTATAGTTTTTAATATATAAGTCTTTTGCCTCCTTGGTTAGGTTTATTCCAAAGTATTTTATTCTTTTTGATGCTGTTGTAAAAGGACTAATTTTATTAGTTTCCTTTTGGGATTGTTTATTGTTAGTATAAAGAAACACAATTGATTTTTGTTTTTGTTTTTGTTTTTGTGTTTTTGCGTTACACGGGCCTCTCACTGTTGTGGCCTCTCCTGTTGTGGAGCACAGGCTCTGGACGCGCAGGCTCAGCGGCCATGGCTCACGGGCCCAGCCGCTCCGCGGCATGTGGGATCTTCCCGGACCGGGGCACAAACCCGTGTCCCCTGCATCAGCAGGCGGACTCTCAACAACTGTGCCACCAGGGAAGCCCCCACAATTGATTTTTGAGTGTTGATTTTTGTATTCTGCAACTTTGCTGAATTTGTTTATTATTTCTAACAGGTTTTTAAAATATAATCTTTAAGGTTTTCTACATCTAAAAGCATGCCATCTGTGAACAGAGATAATTTCACTGCTTTCTTTCCAATATGGATACCTTCTATTTCTCTTTTTTTTTCTGCTGAATTGCTCTGGCAAGTGCTTCCTGTACTATGTTGAGTAGAAGTGGTGAGAGCAGGCATTATTTGTGTTTTTACAAGTCTTTCTCACACTAGACTGGAACAAAAGCTCTTAAGAGTAGGGATGAGTCTTATTTATGCCTATATCTTCAGTGCCTGGCATTGACTAGTATACAGTCAATGTATTTTCCTAGTGAAAATTAAAGAATAAATGAAGTTTGGAGAAAATATAAGCTAATTTGAGATTGCCTCATAAATATCTTTGGAGAGATTTTAGGAATACAAATACAATAATTGCTAAAAATTTCTATAAAATAAAAAATGTTCCTAGTACTTCACCAAAGTGATCTAGTTTAACATCAACAATGATGTCATATTGACAATACATACCCTGCATATAATGAGATGAGAATGGCACTTCACCTCTGTGGTCTTTCTCCTCCAAATCCCAGCCTAATCATGAGAAAAACCTCAGACAAATTCCAATTGAGGGATATTCTACAGAAGACGTGACCGTTGCTCCTCTAAAATGTCAAGATCATCAAAATCAAGGAAAGTCCAAGAAACTATCACAGCCAAGATGTAAGGAGACATGACAACAAAATATCATGACAACAACAACAACAACAAAAGGGATCCTGGAACAGAAAAAGGACATTTGGGAAAAACTTAGGAAATCTGAACAAGGTATAGACTTTATATATATAAATGTTGGTTCATTAATTGTAAAAATTATGCCATACATATGTAAAGTGTTGGTAAGAGGGGAAATTGGGTGTGGGATCTATGGGAACTCTACAATCTTCACAACTTTTCTGTAAATCCTAAACGATTCTTAAAAAATCTGTTGAGGGTACATCATCACATGTTGAATGTTCTTACCTCAATAAAATTTAAAAAAGGGGGTTCAAGTATTGAACTATTGGGCTATTGGAGCTCAAGAAGATCAGAAAGCTTGAATAGAGAAGATTCTGAATGTAAATATTTTGGTTATATTATGGTTATGTTAAATATAACATCAGGTTATGTTTCTTCAAAGGAGCATGGATTTCTACCATCATTCTCACAGGATCCCTCCTATTCTCTCTCTCTCACACACACACACACAAACACAAACACACACACACACACACACACACACACCATAATTTGTCTACACAAAAGTGTGTGGAAGGAGCAAACACCATTGACATGCAAGGACAGAAACAACCAATTGAGGGAGAGAGCAGAGAGCAGAACGAGGTGTGAGGTGAGATAAATAGATTGTTAAGGTGCCGATTCACCTTTCTTCCAACTGGAATGAATAGTGATTTAGGTTAGGATACTGGCCTGATTAATCTATTTTTTGTAAATTAAAAAGGTATACATTGATATTTGTATGTGGTGGCACAGGGCAGGAGATCTTTCCTTTGGCCTGGTTGATTCCACTGTAATATAAGCTTGATGGAATCACAGATCTTCTTTCTAGTATACTGATGTAACCTTAATACTTGGGACAATGCCTGGCATATAGCAGGTACTCAATAAAGGCTTACTCACAAATGAATGTATAACAAACATCTGTGTGACACTGTGCTGATGGCAAGAAACTCCATGTATATCAGCATACTTGTGCCTCTCGAGAACTCTTAACCTAGCTCTGTCTGAGTGCAAATGTCATGTTCTTTCAAGGCTGTCCTGTTGATTTAATCCCTTCTGAGTTCTTAGTGCCTTATAAGTAATAGGTATTCTATACGTTTTGTTCAAGTGAATACCTGCTTTGCATAAATATTATTTCTGAGGATTTAGTGGGTAATTTGCTCAAGCCTTTGTTCATTAACCCAATAACAAGTGTTTGTAGTTATAATATTCTTAAGTATTTCCTCATAATGATAGATGCTGGCCTTACTCTTAAGTTTTGTTTAAAGGCAACAATGAGCCTAATTAACAATTTTGGCCGTATGAGTATACTTTCATCTACAGCTGTTCATTTTTTTGAATTATCATACTCAGTCCCTGCTTTATTATAATATGGGTCTTAGCATACATAATATGAGCCTGCATGTAATATATAGACCTAAAATATACATACGTGTGTGTTTATACACATATATGCATGCATATATATGTATATATACATATATAGATGTGTGTATCTATGTGTATATGTATATACACACAATACATAAATAAATAAACTGGGCTTTCATGTCTGACTTTGCAGGACCAGTGGGCTGGCATTCCTTCATGACATTATAAGATTATGAGTTGATTTTGTTTTTTTGCGCTAAAGCACGAAGAATGGGCTTTAACATATAGAGACAATAGACAGAACTGGCATAAAGTCTACAATCTTGGTCTGAAAGATAAACCTGGGGCCACTTTGAGAAAGGAAAAGAGCTAGCTGCAAGCAGAACAGTTTTCAGGAGGGACTGTGAGAGCACAGTCCTGCTTCAGTCCCCACAGACAGAACACTTGCCAGTGGCTCTGGTTCTCCAAAGACTGTGGCTCTGGAGACAGTGCACGCCCTTGGCTTGGACCTTGCTGTTTCCATAGAGGGCATTAGGAACAGGCTGTGTCAAGGTTCCTGGAGGAGGGGGTGGGAACACAGGACCGTGAGCAGACATATTCCTAAGTGCTCAGGAAAAACCATCATGAGATGCCTAGATGCCTACTGGAAGGTAGGTTGAGGGAGCACTAGGTCCTACAGTTATGAAGATGGGGGCAAAGAGCTGCTGTAGTTTGGATGGTAATGTTACTAAGACTTCATATAGGAAGGATGCCCAGAAGTATTCAGTTTTTATCCATTTGCCTGTTAGTGGATATTTGGGTTGTTTCCAATTTGGGGGTGTTAGAGATAAAGCTGCTATGAAGATTTGTGTACAAAAAAAAGGGATAGGGTTTCCCTGGTGGCACAGAGGTTGAGAATCTGCCTGCCAATGCAGAGGATACAGGTTCGAGCCCTGGTCCGGGAAGATCCCACATGACACAGAGCAAATGAGCCTGTGCGCCACAACTACTGAGCCTGTGCTCTAGACCCCACAAGCCACAACTAGTGAGCCCACGTGCCACAACAACTGAAGCCTGTGCACCTAGAGCCCACAAGCCACAACTACTGAGCCCATGTGCCAAAACTACTGAAACCCGCATGCCTGGAGCCCATGCTCCACAACAAGAGAAGCCACCACAATGAGAAGCCTGTGCACTGCAACGAAGAGTAACCCCCGCTTGCTGCAACTAGAGAAAGCCTGCACGCAGCAACAAAGACCCAACGCAGCCAAAAATGAATAAGTAAATAAAAATAAATTTATATAAAAAAAAAGTGGTTAGTATATACAAACTTGGATACTAACCACCAAACAGTGGTTAGTATATACAAACTTGGATATTAAAATACTTACCACCAGGAAATGCCTAAGTAGGAAAACAAAAAAACAGAAAGCACACAAAAAACCATCAGGCGCCTTTGACACAAGGAGAAACTCTTGTGGAAACAGCAGCCACCATTATTTAAAAATAATGATGAACAGAGCTTCAAGATGGCAAGAGTAAGACGCGGAGATCACCTTCCTCCCCACAAATACATCAGAAATACATCTACATGTGGAACAACTCCTACAGAACACCTATTGAACACTGGCAGAAGACTCAGACCCCCCAAAAGGCAAGAAACTCCCCAGGTACCTGGGTAGGGAAAAAAAAAGAAAAAAACAGAGACAAAAGAATAGAGGAGGAAAGATTTCCACACACTAAGAAGCCCCTTCGCGGGCGGAGACTGCGGGTGACGGAGGGGGAGCTTCGGTGCCGCGGAGGAGAGCGCAGCCACAGCGGTGCGAAGGGCAAAGCGGAGAGATTCCCGCACAGAGGATCGGTATCGACCAGTACTCACCAGTCTGAGAGACTTGTCTGATCACCCGCCGGGGCGGGCGGGGTCTGGGAGCTGAGGCTCCAGCTTCGGAGGTCGGATCCCAGGGAGAGAACTGGGGTTGGCTGCTTGAACACAGCCTGAAGGGGGCTAGTATGCCACAGCTAGCCGGGAGGGAGCC
Source organism: Lipotes vexillifer (assembly GCF_000442215.2). Lineage (NCBI taxonomy): Eukaryota > Metazoa > Chordata > Mammalia > Artiodactyla > Lipotidae > Lipotes > Lipotes vexillifer. The sequence goes on from NW_006797755.1 coordinate 576,341, forward strand.
CGGGAAAAAGTCTGGACTTGCCTAAGAGGCAAGAGACCATTGTTTCGGGGTACACAATGAGAGGGGATTCAGAGCACTGCCTAAACGAGCTCCAGAGATGGGCGTGAGCTCCGGCTATCAGTGTGGACATCAGAGACGGGCAAGAGACGCTAAGGCTGCTGCTGCTGCCACCAAGAAGCCTGTGTTCAAGCACAGGTCACTATCCACACCTCCTCTCCTGGGAACATGTGCAGCCCGCCACTGCCAGGGTCCCGTGATCTAGGGACAACATCCCCAGGAGAACACACGGGGCGCCTCAGGCTGTTGCAATGTCACGCCAGCCTCCCCAGCCGCAGGCTCACCCGGCATTCCGTACCCCTCCCTCCCACCAGCCTCAGTGAGCCAGAGCCCCCAATCAGCTGCTCCTTTAACCCCGTCCTCTCTGAGTGAAGAACAGACGTCCTCAGGTGACCTACATGCAGAGGCGGGGCCAAATCCAAAGCTGAACCCCAGGAGCTGTGTGAACAAAGAAGAGAAAGGGAAATTCCTCCCAGCAGCCTCAGGAGCAGCAGATTAAATCTCCACAATCAACTTGATGTACCCCGCATCTCTGGAATACCTGAATAGACAATGAATCATCCCAAACTGAGGAGGTGGACTTTGGGAGCAACAACATATATATATATATATACCTTTTTATCTTTTTCTGACTGTGTATGTGTATGGTTCTGTGTGTGATTTTTGTCTGGATAGCTTTGCTTTTACCATTTGTCCTAGAGTTCTGTCTGTCCTTTTTTGTGTTTTTTTTTAATTACTTAAATTTTTTTTCTTAATAATATTTTTTATTTTAATAACTTTTTTATTTTATCTTCTTCTTTCTTTCTTTCTTTCTTTTTTTTCTCCCTTTTATTCTGAGCCATGTGGAGGACAGGCTCTTGGTGCTCCAGCCATGCATCAGGGCTGTGCCACTGAGGTGGGAGAGCGAAGTTCAGGACAGTGGTCAATAAGACAACTCCCAGATCCATGTAATATCAAACAGTGAAAATCTACCAGAGATCTCCATCTCACCACCAAGGCCCAGCTCCACTCAATGACCAGCGAGCTACAGTGCAGTACACCCTATGCCAAATACTAGCAAGACAGGAACACAATGCCATCCATTACCACAGAGGCTACCTAAAATCATAATAAGGCCACAGACACCCCAAAACACACCACCAGAGGCAGATCTGCCCACAAGAAAGACACAATCCAGCCTCATCAACCAGAACACAGACACTAGTCCCCTCCACCAGGAAGCCTACACAACCCACTGAACCAACGTTAGTCACTGGGGACCGGCACCAAAAACAATGGGAAATACGAATCTGCAGTCTGCAAAAAGGAGACCCCAAACACAGTAAGTTAAGGAAAATAAGAAGACAGAGAAACACACAGCAGATGAAGGAGCAAGGCAAAAACCCACCAGACCTAACAAATGAAGGGGAAATAGGCAGTCTACCTGAAAAAGAATTCAGAATGATAGTAAACATGATCCAAAATCATGGAAATAGAATGGAGAAAATAAAAGAAACATTTAAAAAGGACGTAGAAGAACCAAAGAAGAAACAAACAGATTAACAACACAAATAAATGAAATGAAAAATTCTCTAGAAGGGATCAATAGCAGAATAACTGAGGCATAAGAACGGATAAGTGACCTGGAAGATAAAATACTGGAAATAACTACTGCAGAGCAGAATAAAGAAAAAAGAATGAAAAGAACTGAGGACAGTCTCAGAGACCTCTAGGACAACATTAAATGCACCAACATTCGAATTTTAGGGGTCCCAGAAGAAGAAGAGGAAAAAGAAAGGGACTGAGCAAATATTTGAAGAGATTCTAGTTGAAAACTTCCCTAATGTGGGAAAGGAAATAGTTAATCAAGTCCAGGAAGCACAGAGTCCCATAGAGGATAAATCCAGGGAGAAACACACCAAGACACATATTAATCAAACTATCAAAAATTAAATACAAAGGAAAAATATTGCAAGCAGCAAGGGAAAAACAACAAGTAACACATAAGGGAATCCCCATAAGGTTAACAGCTGATCTTGCAGCAGAAACTGCAAGCCAGAAGGGAGTGGCAGGACATATTGAAAGTGATGAAGGAGAAAAATCTACAACTAAGATTACTCTACCCAGCAAGGATCTCATTCAGATTTGACGGAGAAATTAAAACTTTACAGACAAGCAAAAGCTAAGAGAATTCAGCACCACCAAACCAGCTTTACAACAAATGCTAAAGGAACTTCTCTAGGCAGGAAACACATAAAGAAGGAAAAGACCTACAATAATGAACCCAAAACAATTAAGAAAATGGTAATAGGAACAAACATATGGATAATTACCTTAAATATAAATGGATTAAATGCTCCCACCAAAAGGCATAGACTGGCTGAATGGATACAAAAACAAGACCCATATATATGCTGTCTACAAGAGACCCACTTCAGACCTAGAGACACAAACAGATTGAAAGTGAGGGGATGGAAAAAGATATTCCATGCAAAGGAAATCAAAAGAAAGCTGGAGGGCTTCCCTGGTGGCGCGGTGGTTGAGAGTCCGCCTGCCGATGCGGGGGACGCGGGTTCGTGCCCCGGTCCGGGAGGATCCCACATGTCGCGGAGCGGCTGGCCCCGTGAGCCATGGCCGCTGAGCCTGCGCGTCTGGAGCCTGTGCTCCGCAACGGGAGAGGCCGCGACAGTGAGAGGCCCGCGTACTGCAAAAAAAAAAAAAAAAAAAAGCTGGAGTAGCAATTCTCATATCAGACAAAATAGACTTTAAAACAAAGACTATTACAAGAGACAAAGAAAGACACTACATAATGATCAAGGGATCAATCCAAGAAGAAGATATAACAATTGTAAATATTTATGCACCCAACATAGGAGCACCTGAATACATAAGGCAAATAACAACAGCCATAAAAGAGGAAATCGACCATAACACAATCATAGTAGGGGACTTGAACACCCCACTTGCACCAATGGACAGATCATCCAAAATGAAAATAACTAAGGAAACACAAGCTTTAAATGATACATTAAACAAGATGGACTTAATTGATATTCATAGGTCATTCCATCCAAAAACAACAGAATACACATTCTTCTCAAGTGCTTATGGAACATTCTCCAGGATAGATCATATCTTGGGTCACAAATCAAGCCTTGGAAAATTTAAGAAAATTGAAATCATATCAAGCGTCTTTTCTGACCACAACACCATGAGACTAGATATCAATTACAGGGAAAAATCTGGAAGAAATAGAAGCACATGGAGGCTAAACAGTACACGACTTAATAACCAAGATATCACTGAAGAAATCAATGAGGAAACCAAAAAATACCTAGAAAAAAATGACAATGAAAACACAACGACCCAAAACATATGGGATGCAGCAATGCAGTTCTAAGAGGGAAGTTCATAGCTATACAAGCCTACCTTAGGAAACAAGAATATCTCAAATAAACAACCTAACCTTACACCTAAAGCAATTAGAGAAAGAAGAACAAAAAAACCCTAAAGTTAGCAGAAGGAAACAAATCATAAAGATCAGATCAGAAATAAATGAAAAAGAAATGAAGTAAACGATAACAAAGATCAATGAAACTAAAAGCTGGTTCTGTGAGAAGATAAACAAAATTGATAAACCATCAGCCAGAGTTATCAAGAAAAAAAGGGAGAAGACTCAAATCAATAGAATTAGAAATGAAAAAGAAGTAACAACTGACACTGCAGAAATACAAAGGATCATGAGAGATTACTACAAGCAACTCTATGCCAATAAAATGGACAACCTGAAGAAATGGACAAATTCTTAGAAAAGTACAACCTTCCGAGACTGAACCAGGAATATATAGAAAATATGAAAAGACCAATCACAAGCACTGAAATTGAAACTGTGATTAAAAATCTTCCGACAAACAAAAGCCCAGGACCAGATGGCTTCACAGGTGAATCCTATCAAATATTTAGAGAAGAGCTAACACCTATCCTTCTCAAACTCTTCCAAAATATAGCAGAGGGAGGAATACTCCCAACTCATTCTACGAGGCCACCATCACTCTGATAACAAAACCAGACAAAGATATCACAAAGAAAGAAAACTACAGGCCAATATCATGGATGAACATAGATGCAAAAATCCTCAACAACATACTAGCAAACAGAATCCAACAGCACATTAAAAGGATCATACACTGTGATCAAGTGGGGTTTATCCCAGGAATGCAAGGATTCTTCAATATACGCAAATCAATCAATGTGATACACCACATTAAAAAATTGAAGGAGAAAAACCACATGATCATCTCAATAGATGGAGAGAAAGCGTTCAACAAAATTCAACATCCATTTATGATAAAAACCCTCCAGAAAGTAGGCATGGAGGGAACTTACCTCAACATAATAAATGCCATATATGACAAACCCACAGCCAACATCGTTGTTAATGGTGAAAAACTGAAACCATTTCCACTAAGATCAGGAACAAGACGAGGTTGCCCACTCTCACCACTATTATTCAACATCGTTTTGGAAGTTTTAGCCATAGCAATCAGAGAAGAAAAAGAAATAAAAGAATCCAAATCAGAGAAGAAGTAAAGCTGTCACTGTCTGCAGATGACATGATACTTTACATAGAGAATCCTAAAGATGCTACCCAGAAAACTAGTAGAGCTAATCAATGAATTTGGTAAAGTAGCAGGATACAAAATTAATGCATAGAAATCTCTCTCATTCCTCTACACTAATGATGAAAAATTTGAAAGTGAAATTAAGAAAACATTCCCATTTACCACTGCAAGCAAAACAATAAAATATCTAGGAATAAACCTACCTAAGGAGAAAAAAGACCTGTATGCAGAAAATTATAAGACACTGATGATAGAAATTAAAGATGATAGAAACAGGTGGAGAGATATACCATGTTCTTAGATTGGAAGAATCAACATTGTGAAAATGACTCTACTACCCAAAGCAATCTACACATTCAATGCAATCCCTGTCATTCTACCACTGATATTTTTCACAGAACTAGAAGCAAAATTTTTACAATTTGTATAGGAACAAAAAAGACCCCAAATAGCTAAAGCCATCTTGAGAAAGAAATACGGAGCTGAAGGAATCAGGCTCCTGACTTCAGACTATACTGCAAAGCTACAGTAATGAAGACAGTATGGTGCTGGCACAGAAACAGAAATATATATCAGTGGGACAGGATAGAAAGCCCAGAGATAAACCCATGCACATATGGTCACCTTATCTTTGATAAAGGAGGCAAGAATATACAGTGGACAAAAGACAGCCTCTTCAATAAGTGGTGCTGGGAAAACTGGACAACTACATGTAAAACAATGAAGTTAGAACACTCCCTAACACTGTACACAAAAATAAACTCAAAATGGATTAAAGACCTAAATGTAAGGTCAGATACCATCAAACGCTTAGAGGAAAACATAGGCAGATCACTCTATGACATAAATCTCAGCAAGATCCTTTTTGACCCACCTCCTAGAGAAATGGAACTAAAAACAAAAATAAACAAGTGGGACCTAATGAAACTTAAAAGCTTTTGCACAGCAAAGGAAACCATAAACAAGAAAAAAATACAACCCTCAGAATGGGAGAAAATATTTGCAAATGAAGCAACTGACAAAGGATTAATCTACAAAACATACAAGCAACTCATGCAGCAGAATATCAAAGAAACAAATAACCCAATCCAAAAGTCGGCAGAAGACCTAAATAGACATTTCTGCATAGAAGATATATAGATTGCCAACAAACACATGAAAGAATGCTCAACATCATTAATCATTAGGGAAATGCAAATCAAAACTACAATGAGATACCATCTCATACCAGTCAGAATGGCCATCAGCAAAAAATCTACAAACAATAAATGCTGGAGAGGGTGTGGAGAAAAGGGAACCCTCTTGCACTGTTGTTAGGAATGTAAATTGATACAGCCAATATGCAGAACAGTGTGGAGGTTCCTTAAAAAGTAAAAATAGAACTACCATACAACCCAGCAATCCCACTATGGGGTATATACCCTGAGAAAACCATAATTCAAAAAGAGACATGTACGAAAATGTTCATTGCAGCTCTATTTATAATAGCCAGGACATGCAAGCAACATAAGTGTCCATTGACAGATGAATGGATAAAGAAGATGTGGCACATATATTCAATGGAATATTACTCAACCATAAAAAGGAACGAAACTGCATTATTTGTAGTGAGATGGATGGACCTAGAGACTGTCATACAGAGTGAAGTAAGTCAGAAAGTGAAAAATAAATACCATATGCTAACACATATATATGGAACCTAAAAAAAAAAAGAAAAAAGAAATGGTCAGAAGAACCTAGGGGCAAAACGGGAATAAAAGTTCAGACCTACTAGAGAACGGACTTGAGGATACGGGGAGGGGGAAGGGTAAGCTGGGACAAAGTGGGAGAGTGGCCTGGACATATATACACTACCAAATCTAAAATAGATAGCTAGTGGGAAGCAGCTGCATAGCACTGGGAGATTAGCTCTGTGCTTTGTGGCCACCTAGAGAGGTGGGATAGGGAGGATGGGAGGGTGGGAGATGCAAGAGGGAAGAGATATGAGGACATATGTATATGTATAACTGATTCACTTTGTTATAAAGCAGAAACGGACACACCATTGTAAAGCAATTATACTCTAAGAAAGATGTTACAAAAAAAAAAATAATGATGGTTTCTCGTGGTTAGGAGTATAAGCAAATCTTGGATGGCTCTAACTCTTACTCTAAAATGTATCTGTCCCTTTCAAGTGGTCATGGGGCAAAGTTGTCTTGAATTTGTTTTCTTCCAACACCTTAGAAGCCAGGTGCTGGGATTGGCTGGTGGTCACTTATAGCCCAGACCAAGGAGTTTGAGAAAGGAAGCTTTCGCTAGAGGCACAGGACCACAAGGAATAAAGAAAAACAATCAAACCAGACATTCAGTACGTTTAAGGAATTATTTCTCATTATTTTAAAATCCTCTTTGATTTGAAAGTATGATAGATGGGCTGAGCTTTAGGGTAGTGAAATAGTCTTCAAATCATAGCTTTATGAAGTTTCAAATTTTGCAATGAAAATTTTAGACAGTATAATCACACTGATTCAATTATCACTAAGCTAAATGTAACAACTTTAATAATTTTCTGATTAAATGGATTATTTCTAGAGTTCTTTGTTTTGATAAATATTTCCTTTGTGGCTTCCAATGACTTTTTCCTTTCTAGGCAGAAGTGTTTTGAAATAAAGATCTTTGTCTCATCTTTATATAGTTCCCATTGCTTTACACGTGGTAGGAACTTGGGGTACGCATCTGCCCCATCTTTGTAAGTCTCACATTGTTTGTGAGAAAGTGGCAATGCTTGCCTCATAGACAGCAAAAGTCTATTGTAGTTTTCTCTCTTCCTCCCAAATGTTTGATATCTATGTACCTTTGAAATAACATTAATTGAGTTTTGTCAGTGGAAATACAAGGATACAGTTAACAAACTTTAGAATCGCTGAAGTTTAGCTAATTAATGAGTTGTAAGTAATTGCTTTGAAAATCAAGAATACTTCTTCTGTCACTCAATGTCTAGAATAGGGTAAAGCAGCTTCCATAAGATTTTTTTAAATTCCAGAAATGTAAGGAGACTAAAATAGAGAGAAGCAGCAGTAATCATGGAGCACAACCTTTATTACTTTACCAAGGGAAATTGGATACTAACCTGAAAAAAACTGCATCAAAAGTGTGAAAAAAAGTGTACATTGACATTGTTTTATGGTCCTTGGCTGGTTATCTCTGCTCTCCTGCACACAGCGCATTGCCAAGAATATATTTTACCAAATTTTTAATTTCACTCTCAGGATAGTCCTGGAAGCAAGTTAATCATTATTTCCGGAAGAAACTGAAATTAATATTACTCTTGAGGACCAGAAGAGAGCAGATGAAACCCAGAAAGTGTAATGTACTTCTTTGGCATCTGAAATTAAACCGTATTATTCTTATTTGTAATAGTATTTTCTCTCCTATGCTGCCTCTGTGCCTTGAACAAATGAGGGTGCTCACAGCTGAACTGATCGCTATGGTTACAGGGAATCTGTGTTACATCTCCTGGAAGTAAGATGCTCTTCGTACCCTTCTTTTATGAAGAACAATTCTCTCATGACTGTACCCCTAACTCAGGCTCCCATTGAAAACACAGGAGGGCTGCTTTAAGGTCCAGGCTCTAGTCCACCCTCTTGCCCACTCACAAGGGCACACCCCTGACACCCACTGCTATTTTCACCAGGTGACCAGCTAGCTGGGTTTCTGGAGTTTGGGGGTTGGAAGCAGGTTTAGAGTTGGTGATACAAAGGAATCTGTAAGACCTGTAAAGTTATATTTATTATTATAACTTATTTGGTAAGCACTGGTATTGTTATTGGCACCAGACAACTGAGCCCTAAGACTTCCGATGTTGCAATAGCTAGCACTAACAGCGCTGGGACTGACAGAGGGCATGCCTTTCCTGGGCCGTGCCTCTCTCTCCGGGGCTGGATGGGGAGCTGGGTCTTCAGGCTCTGTTGGGTGAAGCGCTCGTCTACAGTCAGGCTTATTTAGTTGAGTTCATCTCCCTAGTATGGATTGAGAGCCTACTGTATGCCAAGTGCTCTCCTAGGTTCTGGAAATACAAAGATGAATTGGTCTCTTCCCTCTTGGGGAGTTGAGTCAGATGATCAATATCTTTCCAAGGATGAAAGAGTAAGCTATGAAAGACTTCTTTAGATATTTTATTTAGGTTTTCCAAAGAACTTGACTGTGGCTGAGAGCAGATTTTTTGTTGTTGTTAAGAGAAAGGTTGAAGGTGTGAGAGGTGATGATTGACTCTAGATGTTTCAGTGATCTTAGAGGCTGGAACTAGAATCCTATTGCTTACTCTGTACAGTTTTCTATATATTTTAAACTGTATCTCATGTGTCCTTGTGTCTTCTTTAAGTTCATTTTTCACTATGTTCTCTTTTTATCCTCAGGACAATATATTTATAGATGATTTTTTAACCCCCTTTTTCTCTCTCCCTCGTTTTAAGATAATTCCCTTGGTAATTGCAGCTGTGTTGAAATTGGAACTGAAATAGGGAAGTTCATGTTATAATTCATTACTAATGAGTTCATACTTTGCAGGAGAAAGATATTCATGGCATAAACTAAGCTGACTGGTTCACTCTCTGGAAGGAAGAGGTTTTTTTCTTGGTTGCAAATCCAGCTTTTGGACAAGGGTTGCTGTTTTGTACAAAGCACATTTTAAACCTGATTTTGTTGTTGTGCAGGAAGCGATCCAAGGAAAGCTCAGGGTTTTAGGTAAACTGGTCAGTACCAGATCTTGATGGAGATGTATTCATTCTCTTTCTGTTGTTTTAGAGTGGTTTCATCAGGCGTTCAGCAAAATGTCAATCTCCAGGCTTGAATATGGGCAGAAAATCTTGCTGTCCTGACAGTAAAAGAAGAGAAGCCATTGAGAACTGGACACATATTTCAACAATGAATTTCAGAAGTCAGAGATTTTTAAAGAGCTATCTAGGAGAATTTTAATAGAGATATAAGAATTTTCAGCATGTTTAACATTCATGCCAGTTGCTTTCCCTTGCAAAGTGGGATAGTTTCTATTTTGTCCCAAATAACACATTGTTCAGTATTTAGGCTGCTCAGATAGGTTTGCCTCTTTGATTTCAGTAGGGTCCTTCTGCCTTTTCAGTTCATCCTGATATTATTTAGGTTACTTTTCTTTCTGGAAGGATGTGAAAAGGGAAAGTGCAGTGTAAAATTGACCTGCTTTTTTTTTTTTGTCATTTTAGGCTACAGTGACTGCGCTTCTGTGTTTGCTTGTGACAGTAATACACCTACTAACTTAGAATTGGACGGGAGCCAGAGTATGAAGGAGGTGCACCCATTCACGGAATGGAGAAAATCTCAATTGCGAGAGATTTGGCTGAATTATTAGAAGTATATTTTTTTGCAAAACCACTTTGGATTGCAATATTTATAGCCCTAACATTTTACTATATCAATCTCCTTGTTTATTGAGGATAATTACTATGAAAGGTGTTAATCAGCTTCAGAAAGGGGAATATTGGGAAGCCTAGTAGGCCTCTTAGGGTTTACACAGCAGGTAGTTGTGCCTTAGAGACCCCACCTTCACACACACACACACTACTATCAAGCCTCTTTGAAGCAACCCCATATGAAATTTATTCCTGGCCACATGAACAGGAAGTTACTTGTGGGGATTCACCTCCAAGGAAGCTTTGTAGAGGTTTTCAGCCTCCTTGGAAAATTTTCAGCCTCCTTGGAAAACATTCTCAGGGAGGTTTATGGAGATGATTGACGATTAGGCATGATGACTTGGTGGGTATTGAAGCAACTATGAGGAAACATTTAATGTAAAATGAATAATAATGTAGCATTTAACTGGTACCAAATGTCAACACAAGAGTAATCCGTATTAAGAGCTTTGAGTTACTTATTACAGCTTCTCAAAATGGGTTCTTGAGCTGTGTCCTAGTTGTATTTTAAAATTAAAACAGAAATAGTGCGTCTCTTCTTCCTAATTTCATTGCTCAGGCCGAGAGGACTTAGATGCCTTCTCCAGATATGGAATTCTTTCCAACACTCTGACAAACAAATTGAGGGAGATTTTGGGTTTGTTGTGCTGGCTGGTCAACCAGCTGTATCCTCAACAGTTTCTGTTAAATATTTTGTTTTTCTCCAGAGATTTTATTTCTGACTCTCGATTTGTAATGTGGATATTGGCTAGGTATCCCAAGATTCAGAGTAGGTAGCTGAAATACTCCCAAACAGGAAAAAATGAAAAGAAGTCTGAGCTGTTTTGTTGTTGGTTGGAAAGGAGATTGTTTTATGTTTTCCACCAAACATTTCTCTGCCCTTGTTCCCCCCGTTTCTACATCCTCAGAGTAACTATGAAGAGTGACTTTCTCTTCATACATTGAAATTTCTGTCTTAAAACTTGATAAAATGTCCATGCAAACTAGGCTTTTTTCTTCCTCATTCTATGTATTTACTATTTCTTAATTCTTTGCTTTTTGGGGTCCCTTACCTCTGTAATCATTTATAAAACCAGAATCCCAATTAATTATTAATGGTGTCATTTTGACAAAAGGGCAGAGCCTTACGTTTCAGGTAGCTATTCGCAAGTTATTCTTGAGAGCTAAGGCTTGAAGGGATTACATTCACAGAAGAAACATGGTGCTATTAAATGATACTTAGTCTCCAGTCAGTAGGTATAAATTCTAGAACTGGAACTTCCATGCATTAGATGTCTGACAAGGTGGTAAACTTTTCCAGGCCCCCATTTTCTGACAAATAGGAATGTTGTACTAGATGTTTTAGCCATTTTTTAAAACCCTAATATTCTATGGTTTGGGAATTTATAATCCACAGATGTTGATTATAGTAATTAAAATTCTCCATCCCTGACCAAAGTATTAACTTTAAATTAACTAAGATGTTAGAAGTAAACCTCTATGAAACTATTTTTAATTTAGCTAAACTAGAGCCTTCAAGAATTCCATGTTTAATCATTCAAATTGTAAAAAGCCATTCACTCCCAGCTAACAGGAAGACATTTCTAGAAGGGCCGTGGTGGGTAGCATTGAGAATGTGTGGACATCTGGAATGAAACCTTTCCACCTTTTCACTGCTTTTCTTTCCTCCCCAGGAATTCCAAAGCCAGCATGCTCTTGAACTTCATATTTCTGGATTGTAGGTATATAGGGAATGGAGTTTAGAGTATGTACTCTTAAATCCCCCATCATCACAAGACCCTTAAAATAGTGTTCATAACAAAAAAAAAACCCTCTGTATTAAAAAATAGTATTTTAATAGAGTACTATAGATTTTTAAAAAAAGATATTGTAAATAAGGGAATATTACTAAAATAACTATCAAGAGATGAATGTAAGAGAACTTTTCTGTACTTTCTAGAATAAAATCCCTTGAGTGATTACAGTATTGAGGAAAAAGCCTGATTTAGTTAAAAGTTCACAGTCCTATTCAAAAAGTGTTGATTTAGAACCTACCATGTTCCAGGCACTCCAGCAGTTGCTTTATTTTTCATCCAGTTTAATCCCCACAGTGATACTATAAAAAATATTATTATTTTCTTTTCAGATGATGAAAATGAACATCAGTAAGCTAGAGCTTCCTTGCCCAAGGGTTTAAATTGAGTCTCCTGGCTCCAAGTTTCAAGGAAAAAACATCATGTGAATCCTTTTTTTCCCCTAGAAATTAAATTATTCAAGTTCTCATAGTCACTAATAGTATACTAAACAAGTGTTGTGTACAACAGCGGTCCCCAACATTTTTAGGACTGGTTTGGTGGATGACAATTTTTTCTGCAGACTGTGGGGGGTTGGGGGGATGGTTCGGGCCATAATGCGAGCCATGGGGAGCAGCAGATGAAGCTTAGCTTCCTCAACCACCGCTCACCTCATGCTGTGCAGCCAGTTCCTAACAGGCTGCGGAGGGGACCAGTAGCAGTCCCGGGGGTTGGGGTCCCCTGGTCTATGGGAAGCTTTACACTAAAAAGACAAATGATTTGGAAGTAATGAATCAAAACAGCCAGCTCATGCATTGCAATTACATAATTTGTATATAAATGGATTCACTTTGGTAAGCATTCTACTTATAAGTTTGCCCATGCCATAGTAATTTGCTTAGCTAGCCCTTTTTTCAAGAGATAGTGCAAAGGTGAACATCAACCCGTGTCTCAGCAATTATCTGATTAATGAAATCCATATCAATCTTGATTTATCTTCATACCATTATGGGAATATACTATAATTATTATAGTTATACTTGAAGAGATCAGTTTGTCTTGGGTGTTGAAGGTTGTGTAATATTAAATCTGTCTTGGAAAGTGGTAAACATTATAGAAAACACATTTGCCTACTTTTCATAGTTCAAAATAAGTAAGCACTTTTGATGTGAAAAGTGCTTTACATCAAAAAGTTAATAAAGCTTTACAATTTTTTAATACCTTTTAACACTCAGAGAAAAGAAATAAGCGATCAATGTTAAAGTTCCTATTTTAACATGCAAAAACATCCAAAAGAATGGGCCTCAGATTGGTTGAAAAGCAAGCCACACTTAAGCCTGTTTGAATGATTAATGAAATCTTTTCAAAGAGAGGGATGTCTTGCTGTATGGTTTCTCTGGGCCCTGCCTGGAGGAAGTAAAGCTTGGAGGGAGTGGTTTCTTAGGAAGATGGATGAGGCTTTCACCAGGACCGTGTCTACTATTCAGCATCTTTATGACTGCTGGAACCCACATGCTGGGAAAGCTCGGATTCTCTGATGGGAACATGCAATGTCATATGCTCTGTGTCCAGTCAGAGGGGAATGGTCCTTTTCCTTTTATCCTCATGCAGGGAGGCATGGACCAAAACAGTGGTGGGAAAGACCAAGTTGCAATTTAAAAAGCAAAACAGGTACCTAATTAAGCATGAATTAATGGAATCAAGTTCATTCATCTGCACATTATAATTGGAGCTTATTTCCCTGCCCCTGAGAACACTGATTTCAAGCAAATTCTAGCCACTGAACAAGACCAGGTCTGCTCTTATCCTTGACTGACTACAACCTGGATTGAAATGAAGCGTATCCATCAAATTTCCCCAGCTAAGGGGCTTACCTTTCCATGTTCTCAAATATCTGTCTGATGCTTCATGGAGTGTCTTCTTCATAAAAGTTTAATCCTCCACACACACATTTCTCTGTCCCCAAAGACTGTGGAAAACAAAAATGAACCAAGACATCTCTTACTTTCACTGAAACCTGGACAGGAAAGATTAGAAGGAACACCATACTTTCAGGTTCTTTTCAAGGGAATAAATGAAAGAAACCAAACAAAACACATACCTCTAGGTAAAGTCATCCTCCTATGCCCTTGCTGATCTATCCTATTCCCCAGGAAACACCTGCCTCTCCAGTTGGTTAATGACAGTGTGTCAAGGGGAAATAGCATTTCCTCTGTGTTAGAGGTTTCTTTGTTAGAGCTGTATCATATTCAGGCATTTTTCTTTCCTTTCTTTGATGGAGGAAAGACGCAGGATGATGAGAAAGCCTTGACTGACATCACCAGATTACCTTTGAATTATAAAGCCATTCCAGTTGGATCGCTAAGGTTTGAATATGCCTTAGGCTCAGAGACATAATTGGAGTTTTCTTTTGCAGTTCCATTTTCCTCTGAAGGGTTACAGAACTAGAGCTAACAGATGGAGAATGGGTATTCCAGAACATTATATTTAATTTGGTGGGATTGTCCGTTTTATAATATTCATGTTTCTCAGTCCCTTCACATGCATTTCTTCTTTTGATGCTTCAATAGCTTTTTTTTTTTTTTTAAGCACATAATTCTATTACCAAATATACTTTCTTTCCCTGCAATGTCTTTTCCATTTTGGAGTTGTAGAGAATTGTGCTCATTTTTGTTTTTAAACTACATTATCATTGGCTTTTTGGTAATAATACTTACACCTATCTTTTGCAATACAGTAAAATTTTGAATGTGGCTCCCCCTAAATTCTCGAGGACAGTGAAAGTAAAGATTTAAAACCAATAGTCTCCCTTTCATGCCTTTGTTTCCCCAACTTTCAGTTAACATTTGAAGCTTCCCTGCTTATATTTGGTAATCAGATGGCTTGGCCTTTCAACTGTTCTCCCTCTACTATAGATTCTGTGGTTATCGTGATTCCACACCCAGGAATCAGGAATTTTTGTGATGTGAAGCAGTAACGACGAAATTCCAAGGGGATGAAAACCTTCAGGAAGAATTAGTGTATGTAGGCTAACACAATGTAACAAATACTTTTTAAAACTGAGGCAAAAATGAGTTATTTTCCTCCAAGACAAATTGAGGCAAAATGGCAAAAGCGTCAAAATACAGAATTCATGACTTGGCCTGGAAAACAAAAAGAAGACCTAAAGACTGAATCTTGGACCTAAACTACTTGGACCGAGATTCAAGCAGTCAGAAGAGCTAAACTGCTTGAATCCTGGTTAATTGATTAATTGATTAAACAATTATGTATTGAATGCCAGGCACTATCCTATCAGGTACTGGTGAAAGCAATAAAAATGACAGATATGATCCCTGTCCTCATGGAACTTATAGTCTAATGGGGGAACATAGTATTATTCAAGTAAATACAAAAACAAGTTACTTACATACGAGTATGAACAATGCTACAAAGGAAAATAGTGAACTAAGAATGGCTTTTGCATTTTTAAATGATTGAGAAGCTCAAAAGAAGAAGAATGTTCTGTGACATGTAAAAATATATAAAACTTAAAATTTCAGTGTCCATAATTATAGTTTTATTGGAACACAGTCATGCTCACTTGCTTGTGTATTGTCTATGGCTAATTTTGCACTACAATGGCAGAGTTGAGTAGTTGTGACAGAGACCATATGGTATACAGAGCCTAAGATATTTACTACCTGGCCTTTTACAGAAAATGTTTATAGACCCTTGTTCCAAGCGAATGAGTTTAAAAGTTGATTTGGTTCCCTTGGTAAAGAAAAACATTGGTTGCAGTACTTATAAAAATAGAGTACCTAGAGGTTGTAAGCCTTATTTCTGTAGAAATTGCAATTACAATTGGAACTGAATGAGTGGAAATACAAGAAAATTAAGGGAGTTTTACAGGGAAACCTGGTTTGTTCAGAAGAGAAGCCAAGGCTGTATGTTTGTACTACTTTAATAAATTTTCTGTTTTTCCCTTAAACTATTCATTTCTAGCTCATAATATATTTGTATCTATTTGATTGAGAATAATTTTGTCTTTTTCTCACTTATCTGGTTCAACTTATAGGAAATGAAATTGGTTGGCAGCTGGTGGATATTACCAGTTTCACTGAATCATTCTTTTATTTAAATATGAGTCTGTTTATGCTGTGTGTTGATTTTAATTTAATGAAGGGAAACTATGAGAAGTTGGAGAAAATGATGCAGAAGTGGAGAATAAAATGATGAAGACATCGATTTTGGTCATGGGATTAAGTAACCTCGAGCAAGTTATTTAACCTCTTTTAGCTTTTGTTCCATTACTCTAAAACCAGTATATCAGTACCTCTTTCATATCATTATGAGGATTAGATTAGACAATACATCTAAAATGTCTGGCACAGTGCCCAGTACACAGACATGCACCAAGCAAAGTTTAAACACATGACTAAAATCTCATCTAGGTTGATTTATAAATTTGAATTAAATTTGAATTAGAACACTAGATAAAGCATTGATTTATTAAACATGAATAGTAGTGATAAAAGTTTGTGTCCCATACAGGAATCTAAAATATTAGCCATGGAGGTGATTAGTTGTTTAGGTTTAATAACATATGTAAGTTTAATAATGTATATGTTTAACAACGTTCTTCCTGGCTTGGGAGAGAGTAGGCTATAAACATGAATAACATAAAATTCTTGTTATCAAAGTAACTGATAATCTGGTTGAGGGGAAAAGGTGTGTTCAGGAAAAATAAAGAAATGAACAAAGAAAGGATCATTAAAAGTATAAAACATGGTTTGAATAAGGAATCAAGAAGCTTCAAAATTTCATATTAGACCATTGGTTATACAAAAGGGGCAATTTCAAAAGCATGTGTCAGAATTATGATTGATTTGAAAGAATTCTTCAGGTTCTGGACCCTGGAAATCACTTTGATAGAGCTGTTTTAAACATTTTCACAGTGGCACAAGTGGTTTTGGGATCATTCTAGCTCTCTTGAACAGAGCCATTTGATCTGTTTCTCCTCTCACATTCTACCTCTTCCTCCTCATCATAATAATAGCTGTCATTTATTAGACTTTTTAAAAGTAGCAGTTAATATTTGCATATTATGTATTCTTTGTGGGACACCGTCTCGTGTATTATTTAATAATCCATATGCATTATTCAACAATCTTCATAACAACTTTATGAGGTAGATACTATCTTTATTCCCATTTTACAGATAGGGATCCTGAAGCAAAGAGAATTCAAGTATCTTGCCCAAGGTTACAACTTATAAATGGCAGGGCTGGGATGTGAACCCAGGTTGTCTGGCTCTAGGCTTTGTGTGCTCTTAATTGCTATGCTACACTGCCTATGACGAAGCCCTATAATTGGCATTATAATTATCTTCATAAGATCTTCATAAGCACCTGCCAAGATAGAGATTATTATCTTCATTTTCATATGATAAAACTGAAGATTAATTAAATCTTCCAAAGTCACAGCTAGGACTCAAACCCAGGTTTGGATGAATCTAGTACCTGTTTTCATTAGCCAGTACTGTCTCTTGTGACATTTTGGATATCTTCTAAGCAAGACTTTCAACCTGAACAAAAAAAATCTATATACTATGAATATGTAATATATTTTAGATAGGTGATTTTACTTTTAGGAAGTCTCTTTTTAAACAGATTTCAAAAGTAGATTTTTTTTTGGATAGGAATACATCTAATGCTTGGTAACAAAGCCTTTCATTTATAAATACAGGATTGGAAAGGGTACATATTTCTTAGTTTACTCCCAAAGAGAAATACTGAGAACAGCAAAAATAAAATTCACCTCAATGTGTTAAACCACGCTCAACTTAATCTATAGCAATTTTAGAGCAAATGAAGCGTTAGCTTTGTTATGATTATACTCTGTTATCTGGTATTAGAATAACACATACAAATAAAGGAAATTAGCATTTACATCACCATATCAAGTCTAACAAATTTATTTATTGTTAAGAGTGTTTTCCATGAAGAACACGGTGTTGGATCAAAAAGATAATTGGGTCAGTGTTCTTGAATGTTGTATAGATGATATTGAAAAGAAACCTTCATGTAGACTTGAAGCTAATGACCTAGTAAGGTGTGTGCTTTGAGTTTTTTCCAGAGACATTAAGGTTTTTTTTTATAACATCTTTATTGGAGTATAATTGCTTTACAATGGTGTGTTAGTTTCTGCTTTATAACAAAGTGAATCAGTTATACATATACATATGTTCCCATATCTCTTCCCTCTTGCATCTCCCTCCCTCCCACCCTCCCTATCCCACCCCTCTAGGTGGTCACAAAGCACCGAGCTGATCTCCCTGTGCTATGCGGCTGCTTCCCACTAGCTATCTATTTTATGTTTGGTAGTGTATATATCTCCATGCCACTCTCTCACTTTGTCACAACTTACCCTTCCCCCACCCCATATCCTCAAGTCCATGCTCTAGTAGGTCTGTGTCTTTATTCCCGTCTTACCCCTAGGTTCTTCATGACCTTTTTTTTTTTTTCTTAGATTCCATATATATGTGTTAGCATATGGTATTTGTTTTTCTCTTTCTGACTTACTTCACTCTAGGTCCATCCACCTCACTACAAATAACTCAGTTTCATTTCGCTATCTCCATTCTCACTTGGAGGCCCCTGGTGTCACAGACTACCAATTTGTATGACGGCTGCCTGCCACAAAGTTATCTGTGGCAAACTGGGTGAAACCAACTGGTCTGCCATATATAATCATCTTCTAGCTTATGTTTCTTGTCATCATTTCTCTGATGGATCTATGCAATCTAGTCTATCATCCAATTTGGTTTACTCATCTTGGCTATTTGTGTGATTCTGGATAAATTCTTTGGTCTCAGCCCCTTCTATGCATAAAGTTAAGGAAAGCAACATACTTCCTTCACTTATTTCGTGTCTTCGAATAGTAAGTTGAATGAACACTATTTTTTTGGTGAATTGTCAGGTAAAAGTGTCAAAAAGATTTTTTTTTTTTAAGAAGCCACTGTTGGCCTTGTTCAAATTTGAGCCAACTCAAGTTCTCTTTGGGTAAAAGCCAACTGAAAATATGTCTCAAGCTCCTGACATGAAAGAAGCATAAAAAGGCAGGAAATTTAAGACCACTTAGTGATTTTTAATATCACAAGGAAAAGTTTCATTGATTTTTGGTATCTTTTTCCCTTTAGAAAAATAGATTTTAAATGTTAATAAAGCCCAGGCCAGTCTTCCTTTGAAAATGAAAAAGGAACTGGGGATGCGGTGTTCATTTAATGATGGGTATATGAAAATGACAGCATCCTAGGGAGTGAGGGCAATGATGTAAATATTTTTAAATGAGAATATTAAAGGCTTTTTCCTGACATGATAAAGGCAACATGTACAGAGAATAGTTAAAATGACTGCAAGTGGGTAAAAAGCTGAACTGGTTTGTTGGAATAAATATTATTGGGATGTATCTTTGTTTTCCTGATAGGGCTTAAAGAAATGATTGATTAAATATATGTCATATCTTGGTTTTTGGAAAAAGCTAAACACATTTTTATTTATCAGATGGTTATTTTTCAAAGGCTTTTTATGTGCTTACACTTCTCTAAAAAATTTTGCTTTATCTTCTTTCTTCTCTTCCTAGTTTCACAACTCTGCCATTGGTCTTATTCTCTCAGTCTTCAGCCATCTCAGCTGTTCCTGGTGGACAGAATACTGTGTTGCTCCCCCTTACAACACAACACGTAAGTGTCCAGATTGGAGCTTCAGTTATTCCTAGTTCCTTTCCTAGAGCTTTACAGAGATTGCTGAATGGCCATTTGGGTAGAGTCTCTGAGATCTGTGCTTGTCTGAGCTTATGGGCAATCTCTTATAAAGTTAAAGAGGTTAAAACAAGTCAAGAAAATATTTAATTAAATGTCATCTCTCTATTAAGGAGTAAATGTGTTCCATATTCTCAACTTCTATCTGAAAATTTTTCTTTTTGAATTTGCCCTTAATTTCACAGTACCTAAAAATTCCCTTAAGACCAGCTGGTAGTTGTAAAGTTTAATTAAAAAAAAAAAAAAAGATGATGACATAATCACTCTTTAAAAAAAAATCAGGGGATATTAAAAACAAAGTATTTGGTGTACTCTCTGTGCAAAATTGCAGTCTCACTTTGTCCTGTAATATGTGCCACATCTATCCTTGAGTTGGTATATTCAATTTTAGGTGGTGCCTAAAACTGATACATGAGGTGATAACATTGATGAATGAGCTTAAAATTACACTCTAGCCGTGGATGAGGGACTCAAATAAACCCATTTATGCAGGAGGAAACAGGAAATGGAGAAGAAACTCCACCAGCAGGGGCAGTGCCCTGCATACTCTTGTGCATATTCACAGTTTGTGACTGGAGGAGTGGCCAGATCCAGAAAGGGGTGTTACCTGTTCTCTCATCCCCTCCCTTACAGCAGATTATTTTAAAGGCTTAAACTTGCATTATATATCAAAGCTGCATTAATTGTTAATTCTAGCTGAATAGTTTTCTGTTTGACCCAGGGGTAAGCACATTAGAAGGGAAACATGGCAGGGTATAAAAAGAAGAGCATCACCATTCTTTTAGTTTACGTGGGGTGTAATAATTATACACTTTGAGGGGTGAATTGGGCAGAATATTAATATATTCCTCTATGAGTTCTTTTCAGTTTTCTTATCTCTATACTAGGTATACTCTTTCACCTTTGCAAAATTCAGTGTGTCATCACCTTTCATCCTTAGCTTTCCTTTGGGATGTAATCATTAGCAGTTGAGGAAACTTTCACACTGTTTTCAAGGTGAAGGGAGTCATTTAAGTAAGCTTAAGCCAAGTAAGTACTCATTTTCACTAAATATTAAAATAAAAGTCATCTCATTATCAATGAATGTTCATCTGTTAGCTAGAGAGATTCTTCCTGGCATGAATCCAGGTTTGTCTTCATGAGTGAAAAGAGAACATTTTGTATTCTACCTGCCAGGTGAGAATCTGAGTCATACTTTCCAAACTGCTGTTTTTGGAGGCGGGGAGCCAATGAGAAATTTAAACTGTAGCCGTTTTCCTTCTTCATAAAATCCATAAAATATTGACAGAGTGTGTAATATGGATGGTTTTTAATTTCCAGATCTGGTTATAAAGTTCTAATGAATGATCTAGGAGAACATGAGCTAATTTAGAACATAATTCTTGGAGGAGCGTGTTATGCCCCAGGGCTTTGGTTTTGGAGAGACCTTTGATAATATTTAGCATTTTTCCATTGGGACTCTTAAGTAGCACAATCTGGGTAGCTTTAAGTTAGGATGTTTCATTTCCTTAAAACAGTTTTTCTCTTATTAGCATTCCCAAGCTTTTTGAATGGTTATAGAATATGATTGGATTAATAAAAGGTTTTCTAGGAGACAGCTCAATTCATTAATAGGATTTTTATAATCAAAATTAGCATTTATAATATTATATTTTGAAACAGTTGATAAATGAGTTAGAGTGTGCATTTTTAGACTAACATTTTGATTACAGTTTTGAAATTGAAAACTCCACATTTTTTGGAGTAATGATGGGTTTGGTGATTCTGTTGCTTAAATTATTTCCTACTCTTATCCATGCTGTAATCAAATTTAACAGTTAAAAATATTCATATTGTTATTCACCATTATTATGGGGATCTTAGATTCAGTGAACTGTTTAAATATTCACCTTATCCTTCTTGTTTTCCAATGAGGGTGTTTTCCAGTACCACCAAGCAATTAACTGCATTCTGACACCACCTACCCAGAGATAGTGTCAGATCCCATAGGTTAAGGGCTCAGTCCTATAGCCCTGACCCCTCCCCCACTCCCCTGCCCCAACTTCAGACACTGTCATAAGTCCAGGTTGTCACCTGTGCTTCTGACTGACCAGCTAGATTGGAGGTTCCAAGGACTCTGCCTCCTCGGGGTTGATTAATTTGTTAGAGTGGCTCACAGAACTTAGAGACCACATTTTACTACTAGATTACTGGTTTATTATAAAAGGGTAAGATGGGTAAAACTCAGGAACAGCCAGATGGAAAAGATGCATAAGGCAAGGTACAGGGAAAGCACACAGAGCCTCCCTGCCCTCTCCAGGTGCCTTACCCTCCCAGCCCCTCCACATGTTCACCAACCTGGAAGCTCTCTGACTCCTGTCCTTTCGGGTTTTTATGGAGGCTTCATTACATAAGCATGGTTGATTAAATCACTGGCCATTGGTGGTGACTGAACTCAATCTCTACTCCCTCTCTCCTACCCAGAGGTGGGGATGGGGCATGGGGGAGGATTCTAACTCTCTAATGGCAGGGTTGGCTCCACTGATAACCAGCCTCTATCCTTGGGTGCTTTCCAAAAGTCACCTCATTAACATAACAGAAGACACTTTTGTCCTCATCACAGGAACCAGGATGAAGACCCAATACTAATGTCTTAATTTAAATCACAGTGTCCTAAGTACTCTGGCCCACAGTTGTTTTCTCCTTTTTAGAAATCTTATTTCAACTCAAACATCACAGTCCAGTAATGATACAAGAATTGTTTTCCATTGCCTACATCAACAATAGACAATTTGCTTCAGCTCTGTTCTGTGTTTCTTGCCTTGCTTAAATAAGCTTCTCATTGCCAGTAGCTTTAGACCAAGTATTAGCCTGTCCTTCAAAGACTTCTCTTACATGACCACATGCTACCCTTTGGAACTTCACTCTCCTGACTCTTCCACAGGAAACGTGTAATTTTCACAAAACAATCTAGTCACTGCCCCTATAATACCCGACATACATCTGTACATGAGTACTTTTTTACATTTTCTCTAGCCTTCATTGTCTTTCCTTTCCCTTTATATATACTCATTACCTTATTAAATCCAATTTAAAAATCACTTTTTGCTTTAAGTATCTCCACATAAATTCTGCTCATAGCTCTGTCTCTCCTTACTTTGGATTTCTGTAGCATTCACTGTTTATTAGATAACATTCACCAGGCAAATACATGAAAACTTAAAGTGTATCTTTTTCTTTTCTTGGAGTATAATAAGCTTAAGGGCAAAAACTGTCTTATCTGTCTTATTCATATACTGCACATAATACCTGCTCCATAGAAGGCACACACTGCTGAAAAAGAGTGGAAGGAAGGAAGGAAAGAAAATAGAGAGGAAATGAGGGAGGGATGGAGGAATGGAGGGAGGGAGAGAGAGAGAGAGAGAGAAAGAT
This sequence comes from Lipotes vexillifer, assembly GCF_000442215.2. NCBI lineage: Eukaryota > Metazoa > Chordata > Mammalia > Artiodactyla > Lipotidae > Lipotes > Lipotes vexillifer. The sequence continues at coordinate 599,406 of NW_006797755.1, forward strand.
TTGTCTCCTGTCCCAATAAGAATGTAAGGTTTTGAAAGATAAGGGCTATGTCTTTGGGTGAAAAGGAACCATGAATATGCATTTCAGAATTGGAGATGCTTGAATATTCATTCATTCAATAAGTATCTATTAAGTGACTCCTTTTCTGTACCCATGAGGGATTTTTGCTCTCTGGGATCACAGGAAGAATCGCACAGCTCTTAGCTTCATTCATCGCAATATTCGGGAGAATAACAGTTTCTTCTCACCAAGTTTTTGGGAATATCTGTTAGCTACGTCTTCCATTTCTATATCTGCATAAAAAGAATATTTTTCTTTCATCTACTAAACAGATACTGATTATGGATGGGTCATTGTTACATTAAGAACACAGATAAGTAAAGCCTCAAAATAATCTTTCTGTGATGATAAATACCTACTATTTCAGTGCCAGAAAACAGCAATCTAAACCTATTCTGAAGTATACTTATAAAGGATGTATACTCTTACATTAGTGGGCTAGTTGTCTGTGCACCTTCATTCTATATATATTTTTTTTCCTCCATGCCAATGCACAAGAAAGTGGGGCATATATTCACTTTCTTGTTTAACATCCTCTATTACCAAGGTGGTGATGGATGTCCTAATCAACTCTGCCTGTAAAAATAGGGTCAGAGAAGGGGTAGCTTGCTCTGGAGTCTTATCTGCCAACCCTGTATACCATATCATATCAGTTAGGATACACTCAACAGAATGTAATAAAACCCTTAAGCATTATAGTGACCAGGTGGATTAGCTTAGCAGCTCAGTGGTCGTTCTTTCCATTTTTCTGCACTGCTGTCCTGTCCAGGTGGGCTAGCTCCTCTCCACATTGCTGAAGCTCCAAACATCATGTCCTATACATCAGTGTCAGAGAAAGATTAAGAACAATTTCTTCCTTTGGCATTAAAAGATATTGAAAATGAAGACTCTTTTCTCAAAAGTCCTTTAATATTCTTCATGTTTTCTATTAATTTTTTTCCTTCTCCAAATAGAATCTAGGGCCCATGTGGCCAGAGATATTTCTGTTTTGTCTACTTCTCTTTCCCCTTGTGTCTGCCATGTAGTAGGTGCTCAGTAAATGTTTGTGAAATTAATGAATAAATATATGTATACATGTCTTATTTGCCAAACTGATTGCACACACTTTCCCCAAACCAGTCATAGACAAGGACGATGAGACCCGGTGACTGACTGTGACCCCTCAGAGTTTATCTGAGTTGAATGGGGAAGGGTAAACTCCAGAACCAATCGGGACCCTGGCAGCATGTAAAGGAGGCAAGTGGGTTGGTAATACACATGGTCTGCCCCAAATGTCAGAGCAGGGGATTTTGTGTGGGGGCAGACTTCAGCATTTGCAGTAGGCTTTCAGTAAAGTAGGGTTAATAGAGAAAGAAGCAAATGTGAGCTAAAAAGTAATAAAAACTTTTTCCAACATAGGAAAGAAATGAAACAACATTGGATGCGGTAAGGTGGCTGAGTTATGCAGCTTGAGATTGCCCAACTGTTTTTACATCTTTATGTACTCTAAGGCTTTATAATGCCCAATGTAGTGTTAGCTATTTAATTAAACTTGGTGGTAGAACTTTGTTTTGCTTGTCCCATTTTCCATATGTTATCAGGAATGCTTAATCATATCATTAGGAAGTAGTATCCAAAGTTATTGGAGAAATAAACTGTCTCAGATATTTTAGTTTTATTTCTCCACATTAAATTTTATCTTTCTGGATTTAGGCCTGAACATCCAGTAGAAAACTTTAAATTCTGATTCTGCTACCTACTGGATTTGCTGCAGCTTGCTAACAGAGACTCTTATTTTGGAAATATTTGGACAGTTAACCAATAGTCTTAGGTCTGATGATTGAAATAATCAGCTCTTCCCCAAACTCCATGTCATTGACCTTGTATTTTTCTGTCATGTGCACCTCCATCATGAAAGCTTTTGCTAAATACTTTCCTGAAAAATGGTAATCAGAGACTTTAGCAAAGTCCAGATACATCAGTCCATCAAAAAAAAAAAAAAAAAAAAAAAAAAAAAAAAAAAAAAAAAAAAAAAAAAAAGAAGAAGAAAAAGAAGAAACAGATTTTCTCCCTTTGAAATCTGTAGTTCTGTCTAGAGATTTTTGTTTTATTTTCAAATAAAAAATGCTTTTAATAATCAGTCCTGGAATCTTCCTCATGTTTTATAAATACTCCTAGATATAAATTTTCAAAATTTACTTTCTCCTCTTTGAAATTCAAATCTATATTTGTCTGCTTCCTATTATCATGCATTTATTTCATTCTCCATGATTTATCAAAGGTTTCAAATTTGATTCAACAGTCTTATTTGGTGTTCTTTTAGAATTTTTGGAAAGATCTCAAACACATTTCAAAGGGCTAATTTTTCTTCCTTACTTTGGGATTTAGGGCCTTTTCACCAATATTCTGCTTCCAAAAGCTTGAGAATTATGTTCCCTGGCAACTAAGCTAGAACTTGATAGAAACTGAACAGTTCCAGTCTCATTACCATGCATTAATAGGGTTCTATCACTTCCATCTGAAGATTTCTTCCTTGAATATTCAGAATAAAATAGATGATATCCTGTAGTGATTAGACTCATGGGCTTCAGAGTGTGCCTACCTGCATTTGAGCCCTGGTTCTGCCACTTACTGGCACTGTGATCTCTTTGTGTCTGCATATGGGAGTAGTAATATTCTTTTCATAGCACTGTTGTGAAGGTTGCATGAAATACCACCCAGAAGGTACTTAGCATAGTGCTGGGCACATTGTAATTGCTCAAAAATTGTACCTAAACTATGATGTTGAAAAAGAGATATGGTATTGAAGCAAGGAGAAATAAAGTTTGTGGGGAGGTTTCCAACATGATAGAAATGCAGTGGTGCTAGGAGATTGAATATTCTGCCAAGGATCAAGGTGTTACGTGCATATGACATTGCATATTTGCTACTTTTGTATATGGCACTTGCTATTAGATTCTACTGCAGTAGTTTAACACTCATGACAAGGGATGAATATAGCCATTTAGAGGGTGTGTAACCCCTAAAGAGCCAGTAAACTTATCTGAGCTTTGACCTTTGCTTCCTGTAAGCACTTGGAAAATGTCAGTTTTTTTTTTTTTTTTCCCCTGAATCTTACCTCAGATGCCCTTTGGTGTGTCTAATATTTCAGACACTACCCTTTGAGACATGCATTTTTCTCCTTCCAATCATCCCCTCCCTTTATAAACATGGACTTGGATCCTAGCCTGTATCTAAATGGGTTCTCTCCTTGTTGAGAGTGTATTAAGATCCATTGATCTTCACAATCTTGAAGTCATCTGTAGACCCCTGTGTTAAGGTCCATGCTCTGTGTTGTTTTGTTCCCCTGTAGGACTTTCCCAACTGTGAACTCTGCCTCTTAACCTTGGAGATAGACAGTGAAATCTTTGTCTAGTTCTAGATTTGTGTTTGTCAGACTTTTTAGGGTAAATTGTAAAAATAAACATGTCAGAATAATTTACATACAAGGATGTTTATTGCAGCTTTATGTGTGATGGTGAAAAATTGAAAACAGACTAAATGTTTATCAACCAGAGAATGGTTAAATATATTATGTCACATCCATAAGATGGAATACTAGGTAGACATTAAAATAAATGAGGTATATTTATATATAGTTGTATAAAAATTTTCTATAATGTTGGTTCTATAAGAGCAAGTTGAAGAACATTATGTATAGTATGAGCAGTTCTTTTGTGTATGAACACACACACACACACACACACACACATATATATATGTGTGCAAAATCCAAAAGGTCTACAAGTCTGACAATTAAACTCTTAATAGTGGTTATCCTGGAGCAGTGGAGGCTGGGGGTGTGTGAGGAATATAACTTTCACTTTTATTTAATACACTTCTGTGATGTTTGAATGATTTACAGTGAGCATGAAATCTTATGATAATTAAAATATATAAAACTTATCAAGTAGAAACTGAGTTTTAACTTTATCTTCTTTAATTATAAATCACTTATTGTTTTTTAAAAAATTTAAAAGTGAGAAATATTTCATATCTATCCCACCTCCCATTCATAATCCTGGAATCTGATGATAAAAATTAATGTAATGGCCCTGGAATCATAGACTCAATTTGATGCCAATTTATATTTTAATATCCAAGATTAAAATAGTAACTAAACAGTTTAATAACTGTTATCAATTTGCATTAAATAAAACTTTTTTAAAGAAAAATAAGGGGAAAATCTTTTCTTACACTATAGTTAAGGTGTTTTTTTTAATTTTTGAGTTTTATTTTATTTTTTATACAGCAAGTTCTTATTAGTTATCCATTTTATACATATTAGGATATATATATCAATCCCAATCTCTCAATTCATCATACACTATAGTTAAGGTTTAAAGGGATATTTGTTCAAAGGGAAATAGCTCAGAAACCAAATGTATAACAAAGGACTCTGTGTACAAGAAGTAAATTAAATATTGGGATAGGATATGGGGAAAACTAGTGCCTGACTTACCATTGTCAGGCTTACAAATGTTTTTTTGTTATTTTAATAAAGGTGATCATGGTTTGCCTAAGGACAAAGACACAGAATATATTAACTGTGTGTGTGTGTGTGTGTGTGTGTGTGTGTGTGTGGGAAGGAAAGAGAGAGAGGAAGAAGGAGGGAGGGAAGAAGGGAGAGAGAGAGAGAGAAAAGAGAACTAGAGAGAGAGATATTGAGAGAGAATTGTCCTTACCTCTCAAAGTTCACTTCTTGCTTATGACCTGTAATCTGGTGTAAGGTCAGAGAAGGTAAACTCTTAGAAAACCTAGAACATGGAAAATGATAAAAGTTATCAAAAAGTAAAAACCGGAGACTTCCAGCTTCTGGTCTAGCATGTAAGAAGGTTGGATGTTGCCACTCTGTCCTAACAACAAGTAAAAGGCTGAACAAACTGAAAAATTGACAACTCTCCTTAGATCCATAAGAGTAGTGAGATCACAGGGAAAACTGCTGTTCCCCCCCAAATTGGAGAGACTGACAGGTGAACACAGGGAATCAAGGCTTACCAAAATAGAAACACATGAACTGAAAACCCCTTGGGAACCAGTGATGGGATAGAGAAACCTAAACTGTAATTAATGTCTCAGTGTGGACAACTCTGAGAGTTAAATACCCAGCAGGGCCCAGCCATGGGGCAAGGGCACCCATGCTCTTGTGAGTTCTATTTCCTGGAGCTCTACCAGGTTCTCAGAGTACATACTGCAGAAAAATCCCCTGTGATTCTGGCAGAGGACAGGGAAAAGGAACCATTTTGAAATATGCCAGAGAATTCTGTTCTTCTTAATAAGGTCTACCATCAGGAGAAACTAGTTAATGAGAGCCTAACCTGCTGGGGTTTAATGAGCACCTAACTGACATGGGGGAAAGAAAATACCACCTCCAGCCCCCTCTAGTCTTCCATGTGGGAGAAGGGAAATATGCAATGGTCCCCAAGTCTAGCCATACTTTCCCACCTAAGGGGGATGGGATGGGGAGAACTGAAAAGTACTTGTGAACTTCACAGTCTAGAGGTACAGGCTCACTGAAATATTGGGACTTAATCATGTGAGTACAAAACACTTCCCTTCCCCCTAAACCTTAGTGCCGCATTATATTTGTCCCTCAGTAACTGAGGGGGATTGATTCCAGGACCCTCCACAAATTCCAAAATTCTCAGATGCTCAAGTCCCTTATATAAAATGGTGTGTATTTGCATGTAACATATGCACACCTGCACATTCTCCCATATGCTTTTAATCATCTCTAGAGTACTTATAATATTTAATAAAATGTAAATGTGTAAATAGTTGCCAGTGCACAACAAATCCAAGTTTTGCTTTTTACAATTTTCTGGAATTAAAAAAAATTCAATCCAAGTTGATTGCATCGTGGATATGAAACCCATAGATACAAAGGGCTGACTCTATTTAGGACCTATTTATAGCTATTATTTTTACCCAACACATCGTGCCCAGATATCAAGAAAAAATTACAAGATATACTAAAAGGCAAAAAAGACACAATTGAAAGAGAAAGAGCAAACATCAGAACCAGACACAGATATGGCAGTGATGTTGGTATTATCAGACCATGAATTTAAAATATTTATGATAAATATGCTAAAGGTCCTAATGGATAAACTAAACAGCATTCAAGAACAGATGGTTAGTGTAAGCAGAAAGATGGAAATTCTAAGAAAAAACAAAACTGCTAGAGATCAAAACCAACATAACAAAAATGAAGAATGCCTTTGATGGGCTTATTAGTAGAATGGACACAGCTGAGGAAAGACTCTCTGATCTGAGAATATCTCAATAGAAACATTTAAAAATGAAAACCTTAAAAAAAGAGAATAAACACTGGGAAAAAACCTGGAATATCCAAAGACTGCAAGATATTTCCAAAAGGTGTGACATATTTGTAAGAGGAATACCAGAAGGAGAAGAAAGAGAGAAAGAAACAAAAAATATTTGAAACAATAATGAATGAGAATTTCTCCAAAATTAGTGTCAGACATCAACCCACAAACTCAGGAAGCTCAGAGAACAACAAGTAGGATAAACACAAAGAAAACTGTAGCTAGGCATATCATTTTCAAACTATGGAAAAGATAAAGAAAATATTCCTGGGCTTCCCTGGTGGTACAGTGGTTGAGAGTCCCCCTGCCGATGCAGGGGACATGGGTTTGTGCCCTGGTCCGGGAAGATCCCACACGCCACAGAGTGGCTAGGCTGGAGAGTCATGGCCGCTGAGCCTGCGCATCTGGAGCCTGTGCTCTGCAATGGGAGAGGCCACAACAGTGAGAGGCCCGCATACCACACACACACACACACACACACACACACACACACACACACACACACACACAAATTCCTGAAAGAATACAGAGGGGAAAAAAACACCTTACCTATAGAGGAAAAAAGCTAAGAATTACATATCTGGCTTTTCTTAAAAATCTCATAAGCAAGAATAGAGTGGAATCAAATATCTGTTTTTGGAGATAAAAACAAAACAAAAACCCAGCAACCTAGAATTCTATACTCTGTGAAATTATCCTTTAAAAAAAGGAGAAATACTTTGTCAAACAAAAATTGAAATAATTTTTTGCCTGGAGACCTAACCTGTAAGAAATGTTAAAAGAGGTTCCTTAAAGAGAAGAAAAATGATATGGGTCAGAAACTCAGATAAAAAAAAAAAGATCATTGGAGAAGGACTAAGTGAGGGTAAAATAAAACTTTTACTTTTCTTATTCTTAATTTATCTAACAGATAACAGTTTGTTCAAAAATAACCATAGCATTTGACTGTGTATGCTTGTGTGTATATGTATGCTTATGTGTAAGTGAAATGAATGAATGACAATGATAGAAGAGACAAGAGGAATTATTTTGTTATTATAAGGCACTTTCATTGCCTGTGAAGTGGTAGAGTGTTATCTGATAGTGGACCTGGATTAATTGTTAATGTATATTGCAAACTCCAGGGCAACCATTAAAAAAAGAAGCATAATTAATACGCTAAAAAGGAGAGAAAATGGAATCATATAAATTGCTTAATCAAAACCACAAAGAGGAGGAGACCTTCAAGATGGCAGAGGAGTGAGACGTGGAGATCACCTTCCTCCCCACAAATACATCAGAAATACATCTACATGTGGAACAACTCTTACAGAACACCCACCCACTGAATGTTGGCAGAAGACCTCAGACTTCCCAAAAGGCAAGAAATTCCCCATGTACCTGGGTAAGGCAAAAGAAAAAACAGAGACAAAAGAATAGGGATGGGACCTGCACCACTGGGGGAGCTGTGAAGGAGGAAAAGTTTACACACACTAGGAAGCCCCTTCACTGGCGGAGACAGGGGTGGTGGTGGGGGAATCTTTGGGACCATGGAGTGTGCAGAGAGCAAAGCCAGGAGATTCTTGTGCAGAGGATGGGTGCCGATCAGCATTCACCAGTCCGAGAGGCTTGTCTGCTCACCCGCTGGGGCGGGTGGGGGCTGGGAGCTGAGGCTCGGGCTTTGGAGGCCAGACCCCAGGGAGAGGACTGGGGTTGGCTGCATGAACACAGCCTGAAGGGGGCTAGTGCACCACAGCTAGAAGGGAGGGAGTCCAGGAAAATGTCTGGACCTGCCTGAGGCAAGAGACCATTGTTTTGGGGTGTGCAAGGGGATTCAGAGCAACGTCTAAACGAGCTCCAGAGACAGGCGCGAGCTGCGGCTATCAGCGCAGATCCCAGAGATGGAAATGAAATGCTAAGGCTGCTACTGCTGCCACCAAGAAGCCTGTGTGCAAGCACAGGTCACTATCCACACCTCCTCTCCCGGGAGCTTGTGCAGCCCACCATAGCCAGGGTCCCGTGATCCAGGGACAAATTCCCCAGGAGGACACACGGCACGCCTCAGGCTCTTGCAATGTCATGCCAGCCTCTGCCACCACAGGCTTGTTCCACATTCCGTACCCCTCCCTCCCCCCACCTGAGTGAGCCAGAGCCCCTGAATCAGCTGCTCTTTGAACCCCATCCTGAGTGAAGAACAGACGCCTTCAGGTGACTTACATGCAGAGGCAGGTCCAAATCCAAAGCTGAACCCCAGGAGCTGTGTGAACAAGGAAGAGAAAGGGAAATCTCCCCCAGCAGCCTCAGGAGCAGTGAATTAAATCTCCACAAATCTGAATAGACAACAAATCATCCCAAAATTGAGGCTGTGGACTTTGGGAGCAAAGATATATATTTTTTTTTTTTTCCTTTTTCTCTTATTGTGAGTATGTATGTGTATGCCTTTTTGTGTGATTTTTGTCTGTATAGCTTTGCTTTTACCATTTGTCCTACAGTTCTGTCTGTCCATTTTTTTCTTCTTTAATAATTATTTTTAATTTTAATAACATTTCTTTTCTTTCCTTTTCTTTTTTCTTTTCTTTTCCTTCCTTCCTTCCTTCCTTTCTCCCTTCCTTCCTTTCTTTCTTTCTTTCTTTCTTTCTTTCTTTCTTTCTTTCTTTCTTTCTTCTTTCTCTCTCTCTCTCTTCCTCTCTTTCTCTCTTTCTTTCTTTTTTTCCTCTCTTTTCTTCTGAGTGGTGTGGCTGACAGGGTCTTGGTGCTCCAGCCGGGTGTCAGGCCTGTGCCTCTGAGGTGGGAGAGCTGAGTTCAGGACATTGGTCCACTAGAGACCTCTCAGCTCCATGTAATATTAAACAGTGAAAGCTCTCCCAGAGATCTCCATCTCAACGCCAAGACCCAGCTCCGCTCAACGACCAGCAAGCTAAATTGCTGGACACCCTTTGCCAAACAACTAGCAAGATGGGAACACAACCTCACTCATTACCAGAGAGGCTGCCTAAAATCATACTAAGGTCACACAACTGGACACAGTTCTGTCCACCAGAAAGAGAAGATCCAGCCTCATCCTCCAGAACACGGGCACTAGACCCCTCCAACAGGAAGCTTACACAACACACTGAACCAAACTTAGCCACTGGGGGCAGACACCAAAAACAACAGGAACTATGAACCTGCAGCCTGCAAAAAGGAGACCCCAAACACAGTAAGTTAAGCAAAATGAGAAGACAGAGAAACACACAGCAGATGAAGTAGCAAGATAAAAACCCACCAGACCTAACAAATGAAGAGGATATAGGCAGTCTACCTGAAAAAGAATTCAGAGTAATGATAGTAAAGGTCATCCAAAATTTTGGAAAAAATGAGGAAAATACAAGAAACATTTAACAAAACCTAGAAGAACTAAAGAGCAAACAAACAGTGATGAACAACACAATAAATGAAATTAAAAATTCTCTAGAAGGAATCAATAGCAGAATAACTGAGACAGAAGAACTGATAAGTTCTTATTTAAGTTCTTTAAATATACTGTAAAATAAAGACTATTACAAGAGACAAAGAAGGACACTACATAATGATCAAGGGATCAATCCAAGAAGAAGATATAACAATTGTAAAAATTTATGCAACCAACATAGGAGCACCTCAATACATAAGGCAAAGTCTAACAGCCATAAAAGGGGAAATTGATATTAACACAATCATAGTAGGGTATTTGAACACCCCACTTGCACCAATGGACAGATCATCCAAAATGAAAATAAATAAGGAAACACAAGCTTTAAATGACACCTTAAACAGGATGGACTTAATTGATATTTATAGGATATTCCATCCAAAAACAACAGAATACACTTTCTTCTCAAGTGATCATGGAACATTCTCCAGGATAGATCATATCGTGGGTCACAAATCAAGCCTTGATAAATTTAAGAAAATTGAAATCATATCAAGTATCTTTTCTGACCACAACGCTATGAGACTAGACATCAATTACAGGAAAAAATCTGTAAAACAATAAAAATATGTGAAGGCTAAACAATACACTACTTAATAACCAAGAGATAACTGAAGAAATCAAAGAGGAAATCAAAAAATACCTAGAAACGAATGACAATGAAAACACGATGACCGAAAACCTATGGGATGCAGCAAAAGCAGTTCTAAGAGGGAAGTTTATAGCAACACAATCCTACCTTAAGAAACAAGAAACATCTCAAATAAGCAACCTAACCTTACACCTAAAGCAATTAGAGAAAGAAGAAAAAAAAACCCCAAAGTTAGCAGAAAGAAAGAAATCATAAGGATCAGATCAGACATAAATGAAAACGAAATGAAGGAAACGATAGGAAAGATCAATAAAACTAAAAGCTAGTTCTTTGAGAAGATAAAAAAATTGATAAGCCATTAGCCAGACTCATCAAGAAAAAAAGGAGAAGTTTCAAATGAACGGAATAAGAAATGAAAAAGGAGAAGTAACAACTGAGATGGCAGAAATACAAAGGATCATGAGAGATTACTACAAGCAAATATATGTTAATAAAATAGACAACCTGGAAGACATGGACAAATTCTTAGAAAAGCACAACCTTCCAAGACTGAACCAGGAAGAAATAGAAAATATGAACAGACCACTCACAAGCACTGAAATTGAAACTGTGATTAAAAAGCTTCCATCTTTTGTTTAAAGCCAAGGGCAACATGGCTTCACAGGTGAATCCTATCAAACATTCAGAGAAGAGCTAACACCTATCCTTCTCAAACTCTTCCAAAATATAGCAGAGGGAGGGACACTCCCAAACTCATTCTACAAGGCCCCCATCACCTTGATACCAAAACCAGACAAAGATGTCACAAAGAAAGAAAACTACAGATCAATTTCCCTGATGAACATAGATGCAAAAATCCTCCACAACATACTAGCAAACAGAATCCAACAGCACATTAAAAGGATCATACACCACGATCAAGTGAGGTTTATCCCAGGGATGCAAGGATTCTTCAATATACGCAAATCAATCAATGTGATACACCATATTAACAAATTGAAGGAGAAAAACTATATGATCACCTCTATAGATGCAGAAAAAGCTTTTGACAAAATGCAACACATTTATGATAAAAACCCTCTAGAAAGTAGGCATAGAGGGAACTTACCTCAACATAATAAAGGCCATATATGAAAAACCCACAGCTAACATTCTCAATGGTGAAAAACTGAAACCATTTCCACTAAGATCAGGACTAAGTCAAGGTTGCTCACTCTCACCACTATTATTCAACATAGTTTTGGAAGTTTTAGCCAAAGCACTCAGAGAAGAAATAAAAGGAATCCAAATCAGAAAAGAAGTAAAACTGTCACTGTTTGCAGATGACATAATATTATACACTACTAGAAAACTACTAGAGCTAATCAATGAATTTGGTAAAGTAGCAGATTACAAAATTAATGCACAGAAATATCTTGCATTGCTATACACATGTGATGAAAAATCTGAAAGAGAAATTAAGGAAACACTCTCATTTACCATTGCAACAAAAAAACAAAATACCTAGTAATAAACCTACCTAAGGAGACAAAAGACCTCTATGTAGAAAACTGTAAAACACTGATGAAAGAAATTAAAAATGATACAGATGGAGAGATATACCATGTTCTTAGATTGGAAGAATCAGCATTGTGAAAATGACTCTACTACCCAAAGCAATCTACAGATTGAACGCAATCCCTATCAAACTACCAATGGCATTTTTCATGGAACTAGAACAAAAAATTTCACAATTTGTATGGTAACACAAAAGACCCCAAATAGCCAAAGCAATCTTGAGAAAGAAGAACGGAGTTGGAGGAGTCAGGCTTCCTGACTTCAGACTATACTACAAAGCTACAGTAATGAAGACAGTATGGTACTGGCACAAAAACAGAAATATAGATCAATGGAACAGGATACAAAGTCCAGAGATGAACCCAAGCACATATGGTCACCTTGCTTTAGATAAAGGAGGCAAGAATATACAATGGAGAAAAGAAAGCCTCCTGAATAAGTGGTGCTGGGAAAACTGGACAGCTACATGTAAAAGAATGAAATTAGAACACTCCCTAACACCATACACAAAAATAAACTCAAAATGAATTAAAGACCTAAATTTAAGGTGGCCAGACACTATAAAACTCTTAGAGGAAAACATAGGCAGAACACTCTATGACATAAATCACAGCAAGATCCTTTTGGACCCACCTACTAGAGAAATGGAAATAAAAACAAAAATAGACAAATGGGATCTAATGAAACTAAAAGCTTTTGCACAGCAAAGGAAACCATAAACAAGATGAAAAGACAACCTTCAGAATGGGAGAAAATATTTGCAAATGAAGCAACTGACAAAGTATTAATCTCCAAAATTTACAAGCAGCTCATGCAGCTCAATATCAAAAAAAAAACAAACAACCCAATCCAAAAATGGGCAGAAGACCTAACTAGACATTTCTCCAAAGAAGACATACAGATTGCTAACAAACACATGAAAGGATGCTCAACATCATTAATCATTAGAGAATTGAAAATCAAAACTACAATGAGAAACCATCTCACACCGGTCAGAATGGCCACCATCAAAAACTCTACAAACAATAAATGCTGGAGAGGGTGTGGAGAAAAGGGAACCCTCTTGCACTGTTGCTGGGAATGTAAATTGATACAGCCAGTATGGAGAACAGTATGGAGGTTCCTTAAAAAGCTAATACTAGAACTACCATACGACCCAGCCATCCCACTACTGGACATATACCCTGAGAAAAGCATAATTCAAAAAGAGTCATGTACCACAGTATTCATTGCAGCTCTATTTACAATAGCCAGGTTATCAAAGCAACCTAAGTGTCCATTGACAGATGAACGGATAAAGAAGATGTGGCACATATATACAATGGAATATTACTCAGCCATAAAAATAAGCGAAATTGAGTCATTTGTAGTGAGGTGGATGGACCTAGAGTCTGTCATACAGAGTGAAGTAAGTGAGAAGGAGAAAAACAAATACCATGTGCTAACATATATATATGGAATCTAAAATTAAAACCCAAAATGGTTATGAAGAACCTAGGGGCCAGACAGGAATAATGATGCAGATGTAGAGAATAGGCTTGAGGACACAGGGAAGGAGAAGGGTAAGCTGGGACAAAGTGAGAGAGTTGCATGGACTAATATATACTACCAAATGTAAAATAGATAGCTAGTGGGAAGCAGCCACATAGCACAGGGAGTTCAGCTCGGTGCTTTGTGACATCTAGAGGGGTGGGATAGGGAGGGTGGGAGGGAGATGCAAGAGGGAGGAGATATGGGGGTATATGTATATGTATAGCTTATTCATTTTGTTATAAATCAAACTAACACACCATTTGAAAGCAATTATACTCCAATAAAGGTATTTAGAAAAAAACACCACAAAGAGCAAATAAAGTGGAACAAAGGCAACAAATACAAAACAGTAACAAATACGGTAGATATTCTTCCAGCCCTATCAATAATCACTTTGAACATCAATGGTCTCATTGCACCAAATAAAAGACAGAGATTATCAGAGGGGATCAAAGAACAAGACCCAACTAGGGACTACCCTGGTGGTCCAGTGGTTAAGGCTTCATCTTCCAATGCAGGGGGTGTGGGTTCGATCCCTCGTTGGAGAGCTAAGATACCACAGGTCTCATGGCCAAAAAACCAAAGCATAAAACAGAAGCAATATTGTAGCAAATTCAATAAAGACTTGGAAAAAAATAAAAAAGACCTGACCTATGCTGTCTACAAGAAATCCACTTTAAATATAAAGACATATACATTAAAATTAAATGGGTAGAGAAAGGCACTTCACGATACCACTAACCCAAAGAAAGTAGTAGCTATATTAATTTTAGACTGAGAAGACTTCAGAGTAAGGAAATTATCAGGAATATAAAGGGGCATTACATAACACTAAATGGGTCAGTTTTCTGAGAAGACATAATTATCCTTAATGTGTATGTTTCTAACAACAGAGCATCAAACCATAGGGGCAAAAACTGATAGAACTACAAGTTGAAATAGATGAGTCCACTACTATAGTTGGAGTCTTCAATACCCCTCTATTAGAAATGGACCAATTCAACAAGCAGAAAATCAGTAAACATATAGTTGAACTCAAAACACTGTCAATCAACTAGCCATAATTGACCTCTATAGACTACTTTATCCAACAACAGCAGAATACTCATTTTTTTTCTCAAGGTCACATGGAACATTCACCAAGATAGACCACATCTGGGGCCATAAACACACCTTAACAAATGTAAGAGAATAGCAATCATAGAATGCCTGCTCTCAAACCACAGTGGAATTAAACTAGAAATCAATAGCAGAAAGATAATTGGAAAACCCAAAAATATATGGAGATTAAACAACACACTTCTAAATAGCATAAGAAGAAATCTCAAGATAAAATAAATGTTTTAAACTAAATGAAAGTACAACACCAAATTTATGGTGTACAGCAAAAGCAGTGCTTAGAGGGGGAATTTATAATAGTAAATGCATGTATTAGAAAAGAAGAAAAATCTAAAATCAATAATTAAAGTTTCCACCTTAAGAAACTAGAAAAAGAAGAGAAAATTAAATCCAAAATAAACAGAAGAAAATATATTAGAGCAGAAATTAATGAAACCTAAAACAGGAAATCAATATAGGAAAGCAACAAAACCAAAGGCTTTGAAAAGACCAACAAAATGGATAAGCCTCCTTAGCTGGTCTAAGAAAAAAGGAGAGGACACAAATTGTGTCAGAAATGAAAGAGGGAAATCACTACAGATCCCATGGACATTAAAAGAATCATGAAGGAATAGTATGAACAACTCTATGCACACAAATTTTGTATCTTAGGTGAAATGGGCTAATGCCTACAAAGACACAAACTGCCAAAACACAAAGGAGAAGTAGACGATCTAAATAGACATAACTATTAAAGAATCTAATCAATAATTAATAACCTCTACAACAGAAAGCACCAGGCCCAGCTGGGTTCACTGGTGAATTCTACCAACATTTAAGGAAAAAATTGTACCATTTTCCTACATTTTCCTTCAGAAGTTTGAAGCTGAGGGAATACTTCCTAACTCATTCTATGAGGCCAGTATCACCTTAATACCAAAAACAAGACAAAAACATAAGAAAACCATGAACCAATGTGTTTCTTAAACATAGAAGCAAAAATCCTTGACTAAATATTAGCAAATTGTAATCAGAAATGTACAAAAAGAATTATACACCATGATCAAGTGGGACATAATCAAGGTATGCAAGACACTTTCAACATTTGAAAATCAACTTACGTAACTCATCACATCAATAGATTTAAAAAGAAAACTGGGGCTTCCCTGGTGGCGCGGTGGTTGAGAGTCTGCCTGCTGATGCAGGGGACACCGGTTTGTGCCCCGGTCTGGGAGGATCCCACATGCCGCGGAGCGGCTGGGCCCCTGAGCCATGGCCACTGAGCCTGCGCGTCCAGAGCCTGTGCTCCGCAACGGGAAAGGCCACAACAGTGAGAGGCCCGCGTACCGCAAAAAAAAAAAAAGAAAACTTACATGGATTATATAAAAAAATGCAGAAAAAGCACGTGACAAAATCCAACACCCATTCATGATAAAACCTCTTAATAAACTAGAAATAGAGGGGAACTTCCTTAACTTGATAAAGATATCTACAAAATAACCTAATAGCCAACATGATATTAAATGGGAGAAGCTTGAAGATTTTCTACTAAGATCAGGAACAAGGTAAGGATGCCCTCTCTCCCCACCACTTTTCAATATCATATTGGTAGTCCTAGATATAGCAACAAGTACATAAAAAGAAATAAAATGTATACAGATTGGGAAGGAATAAATGATACTTTGTTCAAAAATGACGTGATCATCTACAAAGAAAATCTGAATGAATCAATAAAAAATTTTCTCAACTAAAGAGTGATTATAGCAAGATTGCAGGATACAAAGTTAATACATACAAGTCAATCACTTTCCTATACAACAGCAATGAACAAGTAAAATTTGAAATTAAAAACTTAACACTATTTAAATTAGCACCCCCCCCCAAAATGTAATACTTAGTTATAAATCTAACAAAATATGTACATGATCTGTATAAGGAAAACCAAAAACTCTGAAGAAAAATGTCAGAGGAACTGCAAAATGGAGAGCTATCTCATGTTCATGGATAGGAAGACAATATTGTTAAGATATTAGTTCTTAACAGTTTGATCTATAGATTCCATGTAATCCCAATAAAAATCCCAGCCAGTTATTTTGTGAATATCTACAAACGAATTCTAAAGTTTATATGGAGAGGCAAAAGTCCCAGAATAGGCAACACAATATTGAAGGAGAAGAACGAAACTGGAGGACTGACACTACCAGACTTCAGACTTACTATAAAGCTAATCAAGACGGTATGTTATTGGCAAGAGAGACCAGAAATAGAACGATTTAATATAGTTCTCTGGTCTTTGACAAAGGAGCAAAGACAGTACAAAGGAGCAAAGACAATACAATGGAGCAAAAACAGTACTTTCAACAAATGGTGCTGGAACATCTGGACATTCACATGCAAATAAATGAACTTTAACTTGCACTGTACACTTTTCACAAAAATTAACTCAAAGTAGTCTAAATGTAAAACAGAAAAGTATAAAACTTCTAGAAGATAACCTAGGAGGAAACCTAGATGACCTTGGGTATGGTGATGACATTTTAGATCCAGCACCAAAGGCATGATCCATGAAAGAAATCATTGATAAGTTGGATTTCATTAAAATTAAAAACGTCTGCTCTACAAAAGACAATGTCAAGAGAATAAGACAAGCCACAAACTAGGATCAAATATTTGAAAAAGACATATCTGATAAAGGACTGCTATCCAAAATATGTAAAAGAATATTAAAACTCAACAATAAGAAAAAACACAATTTATAAATGGGTCAAAGACCTTAACAGATATTTCACCAAAGAAGATATATAGATGGCAAATAAGCACATGAAAAGATGCTCCACATTGTATGTTATCAGGGAAATACAAATTAAAACAGTGAGATACCATTACATACCTATTAAAACAGCCAAAATCCAGATCACTGACATCAAGTGCTGGCGAGGATGTGGAGCAACAGAATCTCTCATTCATTGCTGGTGGGAATGCAACATGGTCTAGCCACTTTAGAAGACAATTTGGCAATTTCTTACAAATCTGGACATACTCTTACCATGTTATCCATCAATCACACTCCTTGGTATTTACTCAAAGGATCTGAAAACTTACCTCTGCACAAAAGCCTGCACACAGTTGTTTATAGCAGCTTTATTTATAAGTGTAAAATCTTGGATGCAACCAGGAAGTCCTTCAGTAGGTGAATGGATTAATAAATTGTGGTCCATCCAGACAATAGAATATTATTCAGCACTGAAAAGAAATGAGCTATCAGGCCATGAAAAGACATAAATGCATGTTACTGAGTGAAAGAAGCCAGTCTGAAAAGGCTGTATATACTGCAGGATTCCAAAGGTATGACATTCTGGAAAAGGAGAAACTATGGAGACAGTAAAAAGATCAGTGTTTGCCAGAGATTGGGAGTGGAGGGGGAGAGATGAATAGGTGGAGAACAGAGGATTTTTAGGGCCGTGAAACTCATCAGTATGATACCATACTGGTAGATACAGGTCATTATACACTAGTCAAAACCCATAGCCTGCACAATACCAAGAGAGAACTGTAATGTAAACTATGGACTTTGAGTAATAATAATGTGTCATGTAGGTGCATCAGTTATAACAAATGTATCACTCCAGTAGGGGAATTTGATAATGAGGAGGCCATGCATGTTTGGGAGCTGAAGGTATATGGGAAATCTCTGTACCTTCTGCTCAAATTTGCTGTGAATCTAAAACTGCCCTAAAAAATAAAGCCTATTTTAAAAAGTATATATCTTGAGGAGAATAGGAAAATTATTTTGTAAGTTATTTTTAATTGAAGAAAAGATAATGGAAAAGTATCTTTAATTATACAGCCTCAGTGAATGGGAGAGATGGAAGGGAGCTTTTAGGTCTTCCAATCCAAACTTCTGTCCATTGAAAAGTGCTTCTATAATATTTTTGATCATTACATTTCTGTTTAAGCACTTCTTGAAGCAGGCAGTTCATTCTTTCATTTTCAGACAGAATATTCCCGAGCATGGAATTGTCCTAGAAGAAAAATAATGCCCGTTCCAATCTCTGACATCAATTAGCAGGATGAATTCTGGCAAGTCATTTAAACTCTCCAGTCCTCATATTGTTCATCTGTATGGTGAGGCAGTTAGTTCAGAGGCCATCAGTGTCCTACAATATCTTTAAAAGACTGTTTGAAATCCTATTCTCCGGGTTTCCTTTGGGGTAGGGATGTGGTGTAGCAGAGCAAGCATGGGTTTTGGAGTGAATGAACCTGGGTGTGACTACTGACTAATATTTTCAGGTTGTGTGACCTTGGACAGATCACCTGATCTCTCAGTCTAACTTCTCATATTCTTAAATTAGAGATAACAATATCTACCTTGGAGAATTATTCTGAATACTTATTGAAATAATGCTCTTAAACACTTAGCATCATATTAGGCATGTGATAGGTGTTCAACAAATGTTAATTCCCTCTTCCCTTCTCTCTATTTAAAACAGATAATATGTGAATTAAAATGAAGCAGAAGTCAATACTTATTAGATATAGGATCATTTTTAAAAATATAAATTTGATGATTGGTATTAACTGGGTAAAATTTCAGAATTGTTTGGATAATTGTGCTTGAATCTAGAAAGACTAGATTATGTTGGAAATTTATTTCTCTTCTCTAATTTACAATTACTGCAATATAGAATGTTAAAAATCATGTCATGGCACACAAACATATTTAACACTAACTGGTAATGTGGTGTAATTGTAATGTAAAGCCTTTCTTATGGTCTATTCAAACTATCCTTCTACATGAAACTGTTCCTCAAAACAGTCCTGGAGGAAAGGGATCCCAATTCATCTTTGTACACCCAGCACACAGCACAGTGCTAGGCATATATTGGGATCATTAAATATTCTAAGCTAGTAAGCATTAAATACAATTTACATCTTCAGAAACTTTAGAAGGAATGACTAATTACCATAGTGAACCCATTGACAGAACATATAAATTATTATTTCAGATCAGAAATTGGGGTCCAAAAAGATTAGTAGACTTGCCAAAGTTCAAAAACTGCATTCTTAACAAAATTAAGCTGGTGACTCAGCAACCAACTGGACTACTCAGCTTTTTCTCTCCCTTCAAGGTCCTTGTAATTCAACATAGAACACTAAAACCAACACAAGAAGAATAAATGAACTCAAATGTAGGCTATATGGGGAAATAATACAGCTCTAGGTATACTATTAATAAGGAGACAAAACAAACAAAAATCAAAATTGCTCAGACATAGCAATAGAAGAAAGAAGATTACTTGAGGTTAATTAACATTTTACCAACTAAACTATTAAAAAAAAATAGAGTGAGTTGAGTAAAAGAATAAAGAACCAACACTCAAGAACATGTAAGAAAAGAAAGGAATACAGGGAAAAAGTGAGAGGAAAGAACTCACACTGCTTTCTGAGAAGCAAAAGAGTAGTATTATGGAGCAAAATATCAGGGCCAGTTTCATATCCCATGTAACTTACTGGGAATTCTCCTCCAGAGTTATGCAGCACTATACGGAGCATGGCATTCACCCAGAGATTCCAGACCTCTGAGATATGCTTTTGTACCCATGTCACATTTGTACATTGCTTGTCAAAATTCTTCCATAGGCTGGTGATGAATGAGAATCAAAGCTAAATATAAATAGCCATGTAATACTGCTCATTACATTAAAAAGGCATTTCAGCACAACATTCAAAACCAAAGGAAACTATGTTGCCAAAATTTTTAAAAAATGAACATCTGTAAAATAAAAAAAATTTAGCTGCCTTGAAGAAAAATGGTAAAAATTAACTTTCTGTGAATTTCCATGAGACCAGGCTAAAAGAACTGTGTTCTTTGCGGATGCATTGCAAAATTAATTCCTTCATAAGCAGGCTTTAAATCCTCATTGAGAAAGAAATAAATTCCTAATTGTTGAAAAAGAGGAAATAAATGTGGGAAGTAGTAAGTTTTGGGGTAATTACTACTTTTTTATATTAAAAGATTTCAATATTATCCAGATGTTTGCACAGTTCCCCAGAGAAAACTGAAGGCAATTTCCGGCCAGGATGGAATAAATTATATGTTGTATATTTAACATTCATTCTGTCATTAAAAAAAAAAAATCCCATAAGTTTTCAATAACAGTGAAACATTGTTAATTCTTGAAAGATAGGAAAAGCCACCTGGGGCCTTTTGTAGTTAATTTATTTCACACAGAAGACTCCATTCATGGCTTACCTGACTTCTCTGTAATGCCCTTTTGTGCCCCTTAGGGCAACTTTATCTTGATGGGACTTCCCTTCACCTAATCCAACCAATCTACATGGACTGGGTAAAGTGTTGGATTCAGATGCTAACTGGAGCCCAACAGCAGAACACTTGGGTAAAATCAGAAGGAAAATGTAGTGACATACAAAGAGTGAAACTCAAATTTCATCCCATGAAGCCCTATTCTTTTTTTTTTTTTAACATCTTTATTGGAGTATAATTGCTTTACAATGGTGTGTTAGTTTCTGCTTTATAACAAAGTGAATCAGTTATACATATACATATGTTCCCATATCTCTTCCCTCTTGCGTTTCCCTCCCTCCCACCCTTCCTATCGCACCCCTCTAGGCGGTCACAAACCACCTAGCTGATCTCCCTGTGCTACGTGGCTGCTTCCTACTAGCTATCCACTTTACGCTTGGTAGTGTATATATGTCCATGCCACTCTCTCACCTCATCACAACCTACCCCTCCCCTCCCCATATCCTCAAGTCCATGAAGCCCTATTCTTTAAAGAATTTTAGAAAGTAACTTTATTTTGCAAGCTCGTCTTCATTCTGGTATTAAAACACTGCTTCCAACAATGTATATGGAATAGATCTAAAGGCCAACACATGACCGTTTTTCCCTCCACACCTCATTAGACTTTCATGAGGTGATAATAAGAGGGGAGAGTGTCCCACATTTTGAGGCAGGGTCAGTTCTTCAAAAGCCCTGTATGAGTAAGAATTAGAATTTGGATAAAAAGATGAAATTAAATAAGCATGAGCTACTTATCCCTACAGAGAGGGCAAAATTCTCCCAGACTAATTACAGTTGTGATATGTATGTTACATTTACACCAAACATTTCATGGCTTACTTGCTATAGTTTTGAACAATCTAGTCTCATAATTTATATCATCTGATGTATATAATAATGTAATGAAATAGAAAAGATAATATTAAAACAAAGATAGTGTTAAGATCAATGTAAATCTGTGAAGTCAGTCTCAGGAAAGTGAAGGGACTTGCCTAAGCTCAGCTACCACCTGGTCTGGGACCTGGCATAGAGGTGTGTTGACTATTTAAAGGTTCCATACACAGTGGTGTTTTCTGCAATTCTCTACATGGTGCCTTGAACATAGTAATGTTTGACAAATATTTGTTGAAAAAGTGATGCAACTGGAGAGGCCTGGCTGATGTATGGAGAGTGGCCTTCTGTGAGGGGAGAACAGGTGGATCAGGGTATGTGGGGGGTTGTGGAGATGGGGGTGAAGATAACAGTTATGAGCCATTTAACAACTGCATTTGTTAAGTTCTTACTATGAGTGAGGATTGGGTGTTTTTTGCTGCCTAACTAGTTATGATATTTAGTGCTTGTAATAGTGCTTGTAAGAAATAAGTATGTTACCTTCATTTTAAAGATGAGGAAGTGGGTGGCTCTGAGGCTCTAGGACAGATCTCTCCAACGTGAAGACCTAGGCTCTCTTTCATGAGTCCTAGGGTTTCCCTCAAAGAGATTTCCTTAAGCAGAGTGATAGGAAGTAAACGGGAGAATAAAGTGAGAAAATTACTGGAAATGCCAACATGCCCAAGAGATTCACTCTCCATTGAGTGCAATTTCTGCACCCCTCCAACCCCTGCAGTTACTAGCATACTTCCCCCCTGTCTCCTGCTTTGAAATTTGATGGGGATGCAGAAAGTTTAAGAAAGACAAGAATACAAGTGCACCCCATTCACAAATGAGGGAAAAGGAAGAAAGCTGAAAATGACTGAGTCTTTCCTTATGTTAATAACAAAGTGAGAGGGATTAAAGGAAAGATTTCTGGGCTTTTAGCTGCTATTTGTTCACTTGACAGCTGTAAATGCTTAACCTCAGTTTCTGTCACCTTTAAAACAAATGGAAATAATATCCTTCACATTCATAAATAATATAAATATGGTATGACATTAGAAAAATTATTTATATTAATGACATTTTAAGAAATAATATTTCATGATTACACAAAATAAGCTCAGTGCCTTCAGATATGTAAACAACTGTACATGAAGTTGAAAAAAATGGAGTAAATGATGTGTAGAGCCAACCGAAGTCATAAAAGTATGAAATGTCTTAATCTATATTTGTGCTATCCTGTTAATTCTGGGAGGAGGTTTGCTCCTGGAAAACAAAAAAAAAAGCAAAACCAAAACATTCAGGGAGTTGCCTGATCTTGACCCACTTCACAAAATAGTACCTTCTAAATATAGTGCATTGAAGTTATACATTTTTCAGATTGAATAAAATTGTAGAATGGCTCCACCAGCATTTGACCCAACAAACCTAATTTCTCATGGAGTTTGCTTTTAATCCCTTCCAATCCCTCCCATTCGGCCTCTGGATGCTCACCTGCCTCTTCCTGTGATTCAGGGCATATAGTGTCACCATGCAGCACAGGTAAATGGGGACCAAAATTCAGGGAATCAGACATGAGTAAAATGTGATGCCATACCAGAACAAGCCCAATTGCAATATTGTTGAAATGTGAAGATACTTTTTACATCTTTATGGAATCAAGCAATACATGGCGTGGTACTAGTTTTTATTACTTCTTATTTCTGAATCCCAAGATCTGAAACCATCAGTGCAATGTTAATTTATATGCTAACTTTAAAATAGACCTATAGAATATATTGATATTTATAGATTTTAAAAATTATTTTCTAAGAAACAATTCAATCAGAGGAGGAGGTATTAACATTTTATTCAGTATTTCAGTGCATTTTGCAGAAAGATATGGTAGACTTGGTACTCTATGTTTGCTGTGTAGATTACAAAGCTAATTAACATGTTTACATAATCATATATTGTATCAATGAATTTTAGTTACTCATTTATTCTATGGCTTCACTAAAATCAAAAGATATATATGAATGATTAAAGATATATAAAAATTATATCTTTAATTTAATTTTAATTTATTGAAAAAGAAAGTACATTGTAGGACCTAAATTTATATTGTCACTTAAGCTTCTATTTGTTATGTAAAACTACTTACTCACTATCTATAATGCCATAAAATCCCTGGGATGTTACTCATGTTAGGAATTGGATGTTGGTTTCATGTGACCAAATGCTTTACAGGATGGAAACTCATATGTAGTTTCCTTGGTAGCCATTCTAATAGATTTCATGATTACTCATTCTGGCACTGTGTGGCTATGATAAGTAATTCCATGGGAATCCTAATGTAATGCAGTAGCAATTAAAGTCCACTAAGCAGAAAATCATTCTGGCTGTGTTAGGATACAGAGGTTAGCTGTCCACCAGGGGTTAAAAAAAAAAGTGTGATGTAAAAATGCAGAGAAAGCACGTGTGTAGAAGGACTTAGAAAGACAAAAGGGACAGGTTTATCTTAAATCTCTTTTCAGAATTTTGATTACTTGATTTCCACATAGAAAATACTAGTGATAACAGCTACCATTTATTGACCACTCATGTGTCTAAGTGTTGTACATAATTATCTTATTGGATTTTAGGAAAAACCCTGAGACAAAGGTATTATAGCAATTATTTTACAGACAGGGAAATGATGCTCAGAGAAGTTAATCAGTTTGTCCACAATCCCACCCTTAGTGAGAGGCAGAGCTGACATTCAAAACGCAGGCTTTCTGAATCCGAAGTCTTCCTCTGTCCCAAGCAGATTTACTTCTATGAAGACCATGATTTACTTGTACATGTATAGTCCTCATTCAGAAAACCCTATGCTTCTAAATATATTGGGGACATTTCTTCATGACTTTTGAACACTGGGTGGTAGAAAAATATGATTGCTCTGATTCAAAGGTAGTTAGAAGCACACAGGCCATTAGCCTTGAAAATAAGATCTTTTCCAATCAGGCAGAGAAAGAGCCCAACTCAGGAGTGTGATTTCCGAAGAACAAAAAGACCCTATGTCAAAAGAAACAGACATGTCTATCAAAGCTGAACAATCACCCTACTGCATTTCTTCACTTTCTACAGAATATTTGGTAGGGTTTTGGGGAGAAGGGGCGAGGAGAATAAGCTGGAGATTGAGGATTGAGGAGGTAGGGAGTTGGAGAGATGGGACGAAATTCAAGACTTTAAGCTTCATGTATTACTTCTGAATCATTTGAGAAGATGAACCATATTTTATTCTACTTCTCTAGCCTCTAACCCAGTGCCTAGCATGTTGCTCTTGTCCCATTATTTTTTGCTGAGTTGAATAAGAGAGATTTTCAGATCTTTTTATCAGAAAAGATTTAGGAAGCGGAAAAAAAGACAATCTGAAAATCCTAGTGCTTGTGTTAGGGGTAAGAGTTAGCCAGTAGGACTTTCAGGATAGGGGGAGAATAAAAAGAGAGTGAAAGTATAGGATACAAAAAGCAGAATAATAAAGTAATAGTATAATACAGAGCAAGAATTTAGAGTCAGGTAGAATCTGTCTCTTCCTCTGATAACCAGATAACCATGGAACCTTGTATAAATTATTTAATCTAGGTCTCATTTTCTCATCTCTAAAGTGGGAAATGAGGACTTCCCTGGCCGTCCAGAGGTTGATTCTGTACTTCCACTGCAGGGGGCACAGGTTCGATCCCTGTTCGGGGAATTAATATCCTGCATGTCTTGTAGCGTGGCTGAAAAGTAAAAAAAAAAAAAAAAAGAAGTGGGAACTGATAATTTGTTCCATCCATGCATCCACGCATGCATTCATACTTTCATGCAGTTATTTAGAGGGCAGTTATTTAGTTGTAGGAATGAGATAATGCATGTAAAGTATATAGTACACTACCTGAAACATAGAAAACACTTTAAAATAATACCTAGTTTTTAACCATAATCCTCACTACATCTCTGTGATATAGGTATTATCTCCATTTTAACAAATTAAATAATGCTTATAGAGAATGATTACCTTTCACAGACTGGCCTTGTAGTCTGCTGAGCTATAGGTTATCGTACTCATTCATTCATGTAGGCTTAGTTAGCCCTGGTAGAAGTTACTGACAAAAAATTTCAAACTTAGAAATAAACATATTCAAACTTCTATTTTCTGATTCTTGCATGTTTTATTGCATGGCTATAAATTCTTTCCTTGCATTTCCCTAGCCAGGTAGAAAGAGGCTTAGACTTTGGCAAGAAACTGGCTCATTACCAGCCCCACGATATATGAATTTCTCTCCTTGCTTGCCAAGGCATTGGTTGATCCTTTGCTTTATTTGAGGTAGTTTAATTTTTCATTATGACAGGTTTTCATCTCCAATTCTTTATTTAGAGCATGGTTCTCAAAACTTTTTCATTCCATAATCCCTTTGAGGGTTTCCACAACCCTGAAACATACCTTGAACCACTTTGCTATCGAAATAAAAGTGTGTAAGAATAATTCAGCTGTTGGGAGGAGAAGCAGGTGATGTTTTTACTTTTCTGGACACTGAAGAAGGGAGGGAAGCACTCAGGGGAAGGTGGGAAGGGATTGGAATGTAGGGTGGGCAGAAAATCAGGCCTTATGGTTCCAGAATAAGAGAAGGAAGGGGTGATGCAGAGGAAGAGGTTTTGCTGCAAATCTAAAGCCACCCTTGCTGAACAGATGTTAGGAATTCTGCAGCTCTGGTCCTGTGACTCCCTCGGAATATCCCTGGGGAAAGACGACATCCGCTTTGAAAAATACTGATTTTAAACAAGCAGCTCTTTCTGCCTTTGTCCCCATTCCCTGCCTTCCATTCAAAACCTCCCCCTCCCCCCAACTCTCCCTTCTCTCCTCCCCTCTCTGGCCTCCCCCGGCCCTGGTCCTCACTCACCCACTCCTACTTGGAGAAATCCAGTGATTCAATCTATTCAGTCTATTTTTCTTTGGTTTTTCAAGTGGTCTCACTGAGAGCCCCATAGCCTCCTACAGCTAACTTTGCCCTCCGACGCAGAAAAGCCTCCATTACCAATTCAGCTTCCGTCTTTCATACTGAGTATAGATGAATACCGCTGGGGTTTTTGTCTTTTATTGGTGTGCAAAATTTAGCTCGCAGCAAATCTGAGCTGGCCTTCTCAAAAGAGAAAGTAAAAACTAGCTCTCTTTATTCGTACCTGGCTTTCCCGAATTGATCTAGTTGCAGCCGTTTTTCTAACTTCCTCCTTCAGTTTCAGTGAAAATAAACTACTTCCTGATCTCAGTGCCTGGCCATAGAGTAATGCTATCCTGAGTGAGTAGCTTTAAGAGGAAGTGAACTTTCAGCACTGTTTGCGTACTGGGTAACGTGTGTTTTTTTCTTTGGGCTGAAGAACTTA
The DNA here is from genome assembly GCF_000442215.2 of Lipotes vexillifer. Lineage (NCBI taxonomy): Eukaryota > Metazoa > Chordata > Mammalia > Artiodactyla > Lipotidae > Lipotes > Lipotes vexillifer. Next base: position 626,567 of record NW_006797755.1, read on the forward strand.
ATTGACTTTTAAGGGCATCAAGCTCATGTTTTGCTCCCATATAAAGATTGTGAGTCGTCACTGAAGGCTCAACTGCCACCAAGACTAAACACGTTTGCGGCTGGCCCCCTGCCACTTGTTCATTCCAGTATCCTCCCTGATGTCAGGTTCTCATCTGGTCCTTCCTAAGGCCATTTGCTTTGCGATATATCACTGAGATTTCTATCATTGCTTACTCGATGGTTTCCTCCTCTGGCTGCTGCTACGAGCTCATGCGCAGTGATATAGCTTATGCTACATCATGACGAATCATTACTTCCACTTTACTGTCTTTTTATGTCTTTATACAATTTGAAATTGTTTTTCCTGCTCATTGCAAAACTCTCTGTGGATTTGCCACACGCTCCATTTCTATCTACTTATATCGACTGCTTAAATTTTGTCATTTTCTATACCATCTTTTTCCTCTCTCCTTGAGAGTAAAGCTCTCTGTCTCTGGGTCTTCCATCTCCTATCCACCTTTTCCCTACTGGAAACAAGATCAAAGCTATTTTTTCTTCTTCAAACTTAACTTTTATCTTTCTTGGACAAAAGGAAGGTACAATGTGAGAAACTTATTTTTTGCTCAACAGGTACTCTTTTTTTTATTCCTCTTCCTTTCTCTTTTCTGTCTCTTTTTCTCTTCCTTCTTCCTTCAGAATAATTCCTTCTAGCAATTTCCATCCTTATATGTGCACATTAATCTTACAATGTAATCTAACACCTAAACATAGTTCATCTTATGTTATTTTAAAATCTAAGTTTTTAGCAACAGACACTAAGACGTTCAGTATCAGGTGCCTAAATACAAAATTCTAAATCATCATTAAAAAATAAGAACACAGGGCTTCCCTGGTGGCGCAGTGCTTGAGAGTCCGCCTGCCGATGCAGGAGACGCGGGTTCGTGCCCCGTTTCGGGAGGATCCCACATGCCGCGGAGCGGCTGGGCCCGTGAGCCATGGCCGCTGAGCCTGCGCGTCCGGAGCCTGTGCTCCGCAAATGGGAGAGGCCACAACAGTGAGAGGCCCGCATAACGCAAGAAAAAAAAAAAATAAAAAAATAAAAATAAATAAAAATAAAAAATAAGAACACAATTTGCCATCTAACAAATTATATCCACTCATTTTCCAGTCACTGAGTTATCCTTAAAAATGATCAATATGCCAAGATTCTAGATGATTTGTTTGGCATAAACTATTCACCTGGGTGAATGGATGGTATGTTCTCTAAAATATCAAACCAATACATTATTAAGTGTACCCAGAGGTTCTTTAACAGATTGGCGTAGGTATATAGAATGTACAAATCACTCACTTCCCTCTTTACTCCTGATATGATGTAGATTCTTGCTTCTGCCCTTACAAGATTGCACTAAATGTGCCAAGGGCAGCTTGTGGGTACTTACTGTACTTACTGATGTCCCCATGACATCTGAAGTGACAGCAGAAACAGTAGAGGTTGAATACGCTAGTAAATATTTTTTGGATTGAACTTGTTTGCATTTCCGCATGATAACTGGCTTTAAAATACAGAAAACAAAAAAAGGAAAAGCTCTAAATTTCTTCTAAAGGGGTTACCAACCTCTCTAACAGGTTTTCTTTTTTTTTTGTTCTGAACTTTATTGTGGCCTTAATCATTTCTAAAGCAATGATCACCTTTGGAGAAGAAACCTGGGAAGAGCTGGGGCGTGAAGTCAGATTGAGGTGACAACACTTTATCTGTATCTGCAGGAATGACTTCACCTCTCTGGCCTCATTTTCTCATAAGTAAAATGAGAATAACAGTTCCTAACTTTCCATTGGAGTTATGGGATTGACGATAACATGAAAACAAACAGTGTTTGGGAAATGAAAGGTATGAATCACATATTATGTTAGTTCATTAAGTTGGACTATTTGTTTTGTTCATGAACTGATACCTACATCAACTTTTTAGAGTTAAGCCCAGGCAAATGGAGTAGCACATCCTTTTTTGTGATTTCTGGAATCCTGGAGAGGTCCAGAAACGCTTAGAAATCACTTCCTGACATACTGGCCTGATGTCTCTATTTTCACCGTCCATGTGTTCTTTCTATACCTTTAAGTTCAATTCATTGTTAAAATGTAAACACCATTAGGAGGATGAATACTTTGTTTTATCAACGATTACCCTTTGATGTGAATGGATTTATCAGAGACTTTACTTTTCATGGGATTTGATTAGAACAAAGTAAAGAGACAGAGAAGTTTAAGGTGCTGGAATTCTGGGGCCTGAGGGGTTAGGAAAGAGTTGATGGAGGTGGATTAAAGGAGCAAGGCCTTGAGGGGTACAGGGATAAAATGTTCCTCCAAGGTGTTTTCTTCTCACATGCGGCCACTGAATCAAGACATCAGCCTCCCCTTGCCCATCAGAATCACCTCAGTAGTTTTCACAAAATTCCAACACAGGCCCCACAGCTCAGAGATTAGGATTTAATTGGTTTCATTTAACTGGTTAGGGAGGGGATCTTCAGGTTTAAAAGCCCTTTAGGCAGGACAGGAATAAAGATGCAGAGGTAGAGAATGGACTTGAGGACACGGGGAGGGGGAAGGGTAAGCTGGGATGAAGTGAGAGAGTGACATGGACTTATATATACTACCAAATGTAAAATAGATAGCTAGTGGGAAGCAGCTGCATAGCACAGGGAGATCAGCTCGGTGCTTTGTGACCACCTAGAGGGGTGGGATAGGGAGGATGGGAGGGAGACACAAGAGTGAGGGGATATGGGTATATATATATAGCTGATTCACTTTGTTATACAGCAGAAACTAACACAACATTGTAAAGCAATTATACTCCAATAAAGATGTTAACTAACTAACTAACTAAATAAATAAATAAATAAATAGATAGATAGATAAATAAATAAATAATAAAAGCTCCTTAGGCAATTCAAATGTTTTGTAGAATTGAAAACCATGGAATTAGAAGAAATAGAGGCACAGGAAATATTTCTACCTAGTTCCCCCTAACCTACCCACAGGTTCTGTTTGAATTAAACCACTGAAAACCCAGTCTCTTTATAAAGGATTTATTTCTTATTGGTTTAATTATTTTTAAGACCTGCTTTAAGACAAAGTGAATCCATGATATTTATTGATTCAGTTGCCACATTTTGTTGAAGGACATAAAGTTTTTATAATAACTAAATGATTCTAGGATCAGCTCAGCAATCACCATTGCAAGGTAGAGACTTCTGTATTGTTAGAGTTCTTGCATTTCATAAACAAGCTTCTTGCTTTTCTCTTCATATCTCAAAGGAAGAGAATCATGTTAGGATTTTCAAGAAATTCCCCCAAATAATTCATTCAGGTAATAACTATTGTTTATTGCTTTATAATATATAATGCAGCTCTTTATATATCCTAATGACTGGGTAGATTTATTATTATCACCGCCATCATTCCTATCCACAGGTGATTGAGAAAGGGTCAGAGATTCTGACTTCCTCAAGTAGCATGGAGATTTAAATGCAGAACTAGAACTTGACCCACAGTTTTGATGTTAAAATTTGCATCCTTTCTACAAATTCATTATTTTGAATTTCATTCTGTGTTTCTAGATGTTTAACTGTATCTTGGTAATCTGGGGGGGCTTCGACTATTTTCTCTCTACTACCCAGGGATACAAGGATTATAACACATAGAAAATCTCAGAGTTGAAGGTTGTTTTTTCTGTCTCTTTCATTTTAGAATACCAGAAATCAGAGTGTGCTAACAAAAGGGTGACCCTAACTCCTGGTTCAACCATTGATGGGTTTTGTTTATGCATTTGTCCTGGAGTAATTACTAAAGCATTCCCTTCAGTCTCCAAAGGGTCCCAATTAGGATGATAAATTATATAGTCAACCTACCTAGTGAGTAGGTATCAAGCTTTTGATCTTTATTTTGTAGAAATAAGTTATTTATTTGGTTGGGTTTTCTTTCCATCAACAGTTTTCATAGTTCCTTTATTCCACCATGGTTTACTTAGAGCTTCACTGAGATTTGAATATATAGAGCATATGGAATAAAGGTGGAGACAATAATAATAGTAATTTACATTTACTAATCATTGATTTATCTTAGCACCAAGTTACATACTTTACATCCATTACCTCATTTAATACTTATAAAACCTCGTGAAATGGGTACTAGTGTTGTCCTCATTTAACAGGTAAGCAAACAAAAGTATAGAGATGCTAAAGAACTTGCCCTGGGCTCAGGGTGAGAGTCAGGACTTTAGGTCACATCAAACTTCAAATTCTAAGCTCCAAATCAAAACAATAAAATCCATGGCCCTCTCCTCTTACCCATTCTACAAGAACCAGCTTCTTACACAACTACAGAACAATAGTTCTTGTCCCCAATTATTTGCCAGATGAAGTAGGGCATAAAGGAATGTGAGAAAAGGAAAACATTATATTCAATGTGCTGTTGGAAACTTCAAATCTCCATATACAGTTGAGTCTATAGCAGCAGGGATATCTGTACAGAATATTAAAAAATTTAGCTTAAAATCTCAACCACTGCTGTCTCGTAGACTAAGTATCCAGAAGATTGATGTCTAACTCTTCATCCATATGATTTAAAATAGCCTGAACCATTTAAAGTCAGTAACTTGGCCAGCAATTTCATAGCTTATAACTTTTGAGTTAATTGAAGCTAGACCTACCTTTGATTATTCACATGGATCTACTATAAGGTAGGGACCAAATGTGGCCAAATATTTGTCACAAGGTTGAAATATTGTAGGTATACAAATATATAGCAGAGAGATGGGATTTTCATTAAACTATTTGCTCTTTGGCAGAAGTGCTACAAAATGGTGGAAGTTTGAACATTGGAAGTGGAGGGTGGGAACCTCTGAAATTCTGTCTCAGAAGTACTCCCACCTGACAAAGAAAATCAAAATAGTATGACCAAAATGACATAGTAAATCCAAGAGTAATTTACTGCTCAGGCTGATGGACTCTTATCTGGTATTAGGAATTTAGGAATTGCTGAATGTGAACTCCTGCCGTCAGGGAGGCCGGAGTAGTAGTGGTTATGAAGGAAATGGGCTGTTGACCATTTTGCAAAGTTTGAGGCAATATTTTTGGGGAGGGAGTTGGGAAAACTTTCTGAATGTTTAGAGTTGAACAGCAGTTACAAAGATGAAGGGCGTTCGCTTTGTGGTATAATGGAATGTGGCTGTATTTGGGAATAATAGGCCATTAGTGTGTCTGTGGTCAAAGGAAGGTGGCTTTTGGGGCTGTGCAGGGGGCCAGGCCAATGGTGGCAGGGTAGAGGATGGTGAGCGTGAAGGGAGCAGTCTCAATAGTAAAAGTATTTGAGGCCAGCACTGAACACTAAGTACTAAAGTGGGGAATGGTTGTGACAAGATCCGTATGGTGAACATGAAATGTTCCTGTTGTAGGTGCTAAAGATTCTGAAGAGTTTGGAAAACAAACCAAAGGCATTACTTGAACAGACCTAGATCAAGAGACTTTTTCTAGAGGATGCTGTAGAGGGCGAATATAGAAGAAAGATGAATATGGAAGTGCCTGGTACTGGGGACAAAGCAGAGCTATAAACTATATAATTTAGCACAAATCTAACTCTTCTTTTTACAGAGCTTCTTTTTTTTTTTTTTTTTTTTTTTTTTTTTTTTTTCCTGTACGCGGGCCTCTCACTGTTGTGGCCTCTCCCGTTGCGGAGCACAGGCTCCGGACGCGCAGGCTCAGCGGCCATGGCTCATGGGCCCAGCCGCTCCGCGGCATGTGGGATCCTCCCGGACCGGGGCAGGAACCTGTGTCCCCTGCATCAGCAGGCGGACCCTCAACCACTGCGCCACCGGGGAAGCCCCAGAGCTTCTTTTTACAGAGGTGAAATAGAAAGCAGATTTACTTCCATTCAGCCAAACCAAACACTAATAAAATTGGCCAGCATGAATGCAGAAATAAATCATCCCGAACATGATTAATGTGAACATGGAACAGAGTTTCTGAAAGCAGGTACAAAGTATATTTTTTCCCACCATCATGTAAACTCTATAACATTTCCATAATTTGAGATTTCAAGAGTAAGGAAACAAACAGCTGTAAATGTTGACTTCTCAGAAGAGCAGTTATTATAGATATATTTGGCCAGAAAACATTTTTTTAAGATTAGTTGAAAGTGAAAAATAGCAATTTTTGAATTTTGGGTTATTTTTAAAATTTTTAATTGAGATTAATTTTTAGAGCATTTTAAGGTTCACAGTAAAATTGAGGAGAATGTACAGAGATTTCTCATATAACCCCTATTCTCCACCATTGTTACATCACCCACCAGAGTGGTACATTTATTACAATTGATGAACCTACACTGATACATCATTATCACACAAAGTCCATAGATTGTGTTAAAGTTCACTCTTGGTATTGTACATTCCATGTGTTTGGACAAATGTATAATGACAGGTATCTGCCATTATAGCATCAAACAGACTAGTTCCACTACCCTAAAAATCCCCTGTTCTCCACCTGTTCATTCTTCTCCCCCACTCTCAACCCTTGGTGACACTGATCCTTTTATTATCTCCATAATTTTTCCTTTTCCAGAATGTCATGTAATTGGAAACATACAGTGTATAGTCTCTTTGGATTGACTTCTTTCCCTTAGCAATATGCATTTATATTTCTGCCTTGTCTTTTCATGGCTTGATAGCTCATTTCTTTTGAGCGCTAAATAATATTTCATTTTCTGGATGTACCACAGTTTATCCACGATGAAGGACATTGTGGTTGCTTCCAAGTTTTAACAATTATGAATAAAGCTGCTATAAATATCTGTGCGCAAGTGTTTGTGTGAACTTGTTTCCAACTTCTTTCAGTAAATAACAAGGAGCATGATTGCTGGATCACATGGTAAGAATATGTTTAGTTTATAAGAAACTGCTAAACTATCTTCCAAAGCGGCTGTACCATTTTGCATATTAGTAAGTGTTCCTGTTGCCCCATTTTGCATATTAGTAAGTGTTCCTGTTGCCCCACACTGTCACCAGCACTTGATATTGTCAGTGTTCTGGAATTCGGCAATTCTAATAGGTATATAGTAGTATCTTGTTGTTTTAATTTGCATTTCCCTGATGACATATGATGTGGAGCATTTTTTCATATACTTACTTGCCATTTGTACATTTTATTTGGTAAGGGGTCTATTAAAGTCTTTGGCTCTTTTTTTTTTGTTTAATTTCAGGGAATTCTGCAGTGGGGAGACCTTGCAGGGATTTACACTCTTCTGGAGTAGGCTTTAAAGAACAGCTGAGGAGTATAGAATTATGAAAGACCAGCTTTCTCAGCTTGGGTCAGACACACTGAGGCAAAGCTTACCCTTCAGGGTTCCCCTGTCGATCAGACATGCAGAATGCTTGGCCTCCTCCCTGTGCCTCTCCTGTCCCCCCATCCTTTCTGATATCCCCTGGAAGTATATATATCTCTTCCACATAAATTCTTGTTGGGCTCTGCTTCTGGTGTGCCTGACTTAAGATAGTGTGTTACCTGCTTTATTATCCTTTATATTTTAGCTGTGAATACAGAAGACATGATGCTTTAGCTCAAAGGACTTACTCTCTAGTGATGGAATAGCATGCCCATGTAAGGCAGGGGTGTGTGGAAGCATGTGCTTGTAAATAATGCCCTTAAACTCTGTAGGTGATCTTCTAATTGCCTACATATAGGCCAAGTTTTAGTTATAGGTATGAACTACATTGTATCTTTAACTCCAGGTTACTGATTTTCTCATCTATAAAATGGGGGGAGTATTTATGAAGTCTAAATAAGATAATAAAATTACTTAGAACTTAGCCTGTGCTTAACACATAGTAATCATTCATTAGCATTTACTAATTTCTTGGGAATTAATTGTATGCGAGCTAAAATGAACAACTTTAAATTAAATCAAACTAAAATGGATTCAAATTATGGCAGCTTACCATTTTATTAAAGTCTGACTTTGAGTAAGTACTTACATTTTCTAAATGCCTTAGTTACCACAGTCTGTAGCGTGAAAATCCTCAAATCAGAGAAACTCAGTTTGAAACAGACCAATGAGTAGAATTATAAGTAGCAGGTTTGTAACAAAATATAAATTAATTTTGTTTAAAGATTGAGGTCTTGAAATGAATGATCCACAAAATTTAGTAATTATTAGTGGTAAATCTCAATGTATAGTTTATGGTACCACTTGATAAATTTGAGAGCTACTAGTTAGATATTAGATGCATTGAATTTACCTTTTGTTGTGTTTCTGTCTTAGGGCAATTGGTTAGCTTTATTAACAAAGACATTAATGAGACTAAGTTTACCCATTTGATCTCAGTGTGGGCCAGTAAGCTTTTCTTTGTTTCTTGATCACAGACTGAACTCCTAATCCTTGCTAGTCATTATGTGGATTTATAATGCTCAAAATGAGAATGCTGATGAAGTTGGTCAGTATGAACACAGCAGTGTAAATTCCAAAAGGCCATTTATATGTGTGTGTGTGCATATGTATTGATATACATGTGTATGTATAATATAGTACATCAAAGTATATCCAAAGTATTGAAGAAGGATTAGGTAAGGATGGTGTTAGCATAGTTATGAAATTCAAAATAAACTCATGACAATGACTGAGGAAGATACTGAAAGTGCATGTATAGCTTTATGTGAGAAAATTCATTTTCTGAAAAGAAGAGTGGTATGATTTTTGCTTCATTTCCCTGGGCCTTAGTTCTACATTTATAAAAAAAACAATAGTGGTACCTTTTTCTCATATATTAAATCACATTTGTTTAAGGAGAAATGAGGAGAAAATCTTTTGGGTTCTTCAGAGGAAAGGCACAATATTTAGTTAAATGGGTCTATTAGTTTTATGATTTTCTCTGAAAACCCTTAAATATACATTAACCAAAGAATAGGGAAAGTACATTTTGCCCTGAGATAGCAAATCACAAAGATAATCAAAGTTGATTTGCGAGTTCCCAAACATAGCTAAAAAAACAATCCATGTAACTCCTTAGTGCCTAAATAGGTTGGGACTAGAAGAACTCAAAGGAGCATTCTAGCTGCACAATTTTCTTCTATGATTCTGTGAAGAAATACATTTCACACATACCTGGAGTGTGTGTGATTTTACACATACATGGAGTGCATGTCTCAAGTAGCACTGATTAGGCCTGTCTTCTATGAACAATTCCATTTCTCCTACCTTTTTCCTTCTAATTCAATTAGGTCTTTTTTTTTCATTTTTAATGATGCATTGTTTTTTACTTTTATAAGCAATACATGTTCATTGCAGACAACTAGAAATACAGAAAGCATAAAATAAAAAATAACAATCACCCATAATCACTACCCCCAGAGTTAACCACCATTAGCATGTTGATACATTTCTTCCCAGTGTCTACATATTTTTTTTGTAATTGAAGTATAATTGACCTACAATACTATGTTAGTTCCAGGTGCATGACACAGTGATTCAATATTTCTATGCATTACAAAATGATCATCATGATAAGTCTACTTACCATCTGTCACCATATAAAGATATTACAATATAATTGACTATATTCTCCATGCTGTATATTTCATCCCTGTGACTCATTTATTTTGTAACTGGAGGTTTGTATCTCTTAATTAAATTAGTTCTTGATCTTCATTGTTGGCCTCCTCTATGTGTTCTTTCATATAGGATTTATAACTTTTCCTATGTTCTGAAACCATATCAAACTAAACTGGTCCATTTGCTAGTAACTTGGAGATTATTTTTAGAAATATTCTACACAGCTTTTTCTAGTATATTTCTTGAGTGCTTAACATTACTTGTCAGGGAGTACCAATACTATGGGAAACAAAGTTTTATTGTCCTAAATGCAATCAGTAAGGACAAGATCATAAACAATTAGAGAAAAGGTTTATTGGTCTTTTGAACTTTCAAAAGTTATGGGACACAAGACAGACTGGAAAAAATCATCAGAGAATTTGGAAAAATCAAACACTTGTTGATGTTGCTCTTGGTCAGGTCAAGAAGCCCCAAATGGAGTGAATATGTCAGGTGAAGTAAAAGGATTGACAGGTCACATGCTGCAGAATTCCTCTTGCACTTTTCCTCACTGTATAAGTAAATAACACTCGTATGAAATCTCATACGAGAATATTCAGCTGAATCTCACTTCAAAACAGCTGCCATTTTCAGACAGTTGCTCTCATGTTGGGTGTGGCTGCACCTCTGAGAGAGACCATTTTGAAAGACAAAACTAGTGGCTTCCTCCATTGCTCACTTATTTTCTAAAATCAAGTGTAGAGCTAGAGTAGAAACAAGTTAACCCATGTAGCATTGCCAGTGCTCTTGACAGTATTGTGAAGGATGGGAAACTCTTCAGCAGAATGCAGAAAGAAAAAATTGGGGTGGGGGGTGTTCTTATTTCTATTATCTTTATTTTTTTCTAGATTGAAGGACTTTTTTGAATTTTAATGTAGAGATAGAAACATACTTTCTTAGTTTATTGGTATTTCACTGGACACAGCAGCAACCACAATTGTCAAGTAGCTGGAAGAAATGGTTTCTCAAATAGAAGGGAATGTTATTAATTCCCAACATAGAAGTGTGGTAAATTCAATGGTATTAGTTTGTAAATTTGACTTGGTAATGAACCACTAAGGCAAAAAAAGAGTGCCAGAAATTTCCTTTAAATCAATAGCTAATATTGGGTACTTGAAATGCCATGACACTTTCACAGAACACTTTAAGTAGATAGTGGAAATAATATTAGTCAATTATATCATAGGACTTGACAAAGAGAGCCACAACTATTATCTTGAAAATATAGACATAGAATATAAATCCAGGGAATAAAATCCTTAAAGAACTTGGAAATAAAGACCTTTTGTGTTTTGTCTGAAGAACTTAAATTTCAAGGGAGAAAAATCCATGAATCCCCATTTATAGCCCATATTTTCCCAATCCAAATTCTATTTCTTATCTGGAGTACCCAATAACTAGGAAAGGGGAATCTCTCTTTCCTAATGAGAAAAAAAACAGAGGTAAGTTTAGGCAGGAAAAGAGCCAATAGAAAAAGAAATAGTCAAGAGAGGCATTTGTAACTTTAAGCCAACAGGACTTCATAGAGAAGAAAACTACAAGAGTGGGGGAAAAGTCTACCAATGGCTATTTTAGGATACTTAGTATTTGACCCTACACAATATAATGATGATCAAGATCATTTTTAGTGAAACAAAAATGGTATACTATAAACTTACACATAAAATTACACCTAGAAATATAATTGAGGTTTGTGATATGAAAATTAAATAACTTATAGACTGTAATCTATTATAGCTAGAAAACTAAGATGTGTATATATATATATATATATATATATATATATATATCTTATGATATATGTCATGTATATATTACTTCTACACTTTTAATCAATTCAAAGAATAGGGAAAGTACATTTTGCCCTGAGATAGCAAATCACAAAGATAATCAAAGTTGATTTGCGAGTTCCCAAACATAGCTAAAAAAACAATCCATGTAACTCCTTAGTGCCTAAATAGGTTGGGACTAGAAGAACTCAAAGGAGCATTCTAGCTGCACAATTTTCTTCTATGATTCTGTGAAGAAATACATTTCACACATACCTGGAGTGTGTGTGATTTTACACATACATGGAGTGCATGTCTCAAGTAGCACTGATTAGGCCTGTCTTCTATGAACAATTCCATTTCTCCTACCTTTTTCCTTCTAATTCAATTAGGTCTTTTTTTTTCATTTTTAATGATGCATTGTTTTTTACTTTTATAAGCAATACATGTTCATTGCAGACAACTAGAAATACAGAAAGCATAAAATAAAAAATAACAATCACCCATAATCACTACCCCCAGAGTTAACCACCATTAGCATGTTGATACATTTCTTCCCAGTGTCTACATATTTTTTTTGTAATTGAAGTATAATTGACCTACAATACTATGTTAGTTCCAGGTGCATGACACAGTGATTCAATATTTCTATGCATTACAAAATGATCATCATGATAAGTCTACTTACCATCTGTCACCATATAAAGATATTACAATATAATTGACTATATTCTCCATGCTGTATATTTCATCCCTGTGACTCATTTATTTTGTAACTGGAGGTTTGTATCTCTTAATTAAATTAGTTCTTGATCTTCATTGTTGGCCTCCTCTATGTGTTCTTTCATATAGGATTTATAACTTTTCCTATGTTCTGAAACCATATCAAACTAAACTGGTCCATTTGCTAGTAACTTGGAGATTATTTTTAGAAATATTCTACACAGCTTTTTCTAGTATATTTCTTGAGTGCTTAACATTACTTGTCAGGGAGTACCAATACTATGGGAAACAAAGTTTTATTGTCCTAAATGCAATCAGTAAGGACAAGATCATAAACAATTAGAGAAAAGGTTTATTGGTCTTTTGAACTTTCAAAAGTTATGGGACACAAGACAGACTGGAAAAAATCATCAGAGAATTTGGAAAAATCAAACACTTGTTGATGTTGCTCTTGGTCAGGTCAAGAAGCCCCAAATGGAGTGAATATGTCAGGTGAAGTAAAAGGATTGACAGGTCACATGCTGCAGAATTCCTCTTGCACTTTTCCTCACTGTATAAGTAAATAACACTCGTATGAAATCTCATACGAGAATATTCAGCTGAATCTCACTTCAAAACAGCTGCCATTTTCAGACAGTTGCTCTCATGTTGGGTGTGGCTGCACCTCTGAGAGAGACCATTTTGAAAGACAAAACTAGTGGCTTCCTCCATTGCTCACTTATTTTCTAAAATCAAGTGTAGAGCTAGAGTAGAAACAAGTTAACCCATGTAGCATTGCCAGTGCTCTTGACAGTATTGTGAAGGATGGGAAACTCTTCAGCAGAATGCAGAAAGAAAAAATTGGGGTGGGGGGTGTTCTTATTTCTATTATCTTTATTTTTTTCTAGATTGAAGGACTTTTTTGAATTTTAATGTAGAGATAGAAACATACTTTCTTAGTTTATTGGTATTTCACTGGACACAGCAGCAACCACAATTGTCAAGTAGCTGGAAGAAATGGTTTCTCAAATAGAAGGGAATGTTATTAATTCCCAACATAGAAGTGTGGTAAATTCAATGGTATTAGTTTGTAAATTTGACTTGGTAATGAACCACTAAGGCAAAAAAAGAGTGCCAGAAATTTCCTTTAAATCAATAGCTAATATTGGGTACTTGAAATGCCATGACACTTTCACAGAACACTTTAAGTAGATAGTGGAAATAATATTAGTCAATTATATCATAGGACTTGACAAAGAGAGCCACAACTATTATCTTGAAAATATAGACATAGAATATAAATCCAGGGAATAAAATCCTTAAAGAACTTGGAAATAAAGACCTTTTGTGTTTTGTCTGAAGAACTTAAATTTCAAGGGAGAAAAATCCATGAATCCCCATTTATAGCCCATATTTTCCCAATCCAAATTCTATTTCTTATCTGGAGTACCCAATAACTAGGAAAGGGGAATCTCTCTTTCCTAATGAGAAAAAAAACAGAGGTAAGTTTAGGCAGGAAAAGAGCCAATAGAAAAAGAAATAGTCAAGAGAGGCATTTGTAACTTTAAGCCAACAGGACTTCATAGAGAAGAAAACTACAAGAGTGGGGGAAAAGTCTACCAATGGCTATTTTAGGATACTTAGTATTTGACCCTACACAATATAATGATGATCAAGATCATTTTTAGTGAAACAAAAATGGTATACTATAAACTTACACATAAAATTACACCTAGAAATATAATTGAGGTTTGTGATATGAAAATTAAATAACTTATAGACTGTAATCTATTATAGCTAGAAAACTAAGATGTGTATATATATATATATATATATATATATATATATATCTTATGATATATGTCATGTATATATTACTTCTACACTTTTAATCAATTAATGGTCCAATTCCCCCACCCTCCACCTATTTTCCTTCTTTATTACCCATTACCAGAGGAAATTTAACATCATCATCTGGCATCGAGGGCCTTTGATACTACCTTCTTTGTAGAGTTGAAGGAAAAACATAGCATCTGTCCTCATGGTAGATAAACAAATATGCAATAGTAATTTATCCTGTGGGTCATCTTACTGGTGATGACAGCTAAAAGTTCTTGCTTATGTTAGCTTGTTAGAAATATGTATTGGATTGGCCAAAAAGTTCATTCGTTTTTTTCCATAAGGTGGCTGTAGTCATTAAGTTGTCTTTAACTTCATTCAAAACAGTTTTGTTAGATTGCATGTGACATCTGTCATATCAGCCTGCATTTAAAAAAAGACATCAAAATTGGTGCATTTTTGTGTAGTCGTTTTAATATTGGAGATGGAAGAAAAAAAGCAACATTTTCGGCATGTTATGCTTTATTATTTCAAGAAAGGTAAAAATGCAACTGAAATGCAAAAAAAGATTTGTGCAGTGTATGGAGAGGTGTTGTGACTGATCAAACGTGTCAAAAGTGGTTTGTGAAGTTTTGTGCTGGAGATTTCTCTCTGGATGATGCTCCACGGTCGGGTAGACCAGTTGAAGTTGATAGCAATCAAGTCGAGACATTAATTGAGAACAATCAATGTTATACCACATGGGAGATAGCCGACATACTCAAAATATCCAAATCAAGCATTGAAAATCATTTGCACCAGCTTGGTTATGTGAATAGCTTTGATGTTTTGGGTTCCACATAAGTTAAGTGAATAAAACCTTCTTGACCGTATTTACACATGTGATTCTCTACTTAAACGTAAAGAAAACGTTCTGTTTTTAAAACAAATTGTGACAGGCGATAAAAAGTGCATACTGTACAATAATGTGGAATGGAAGAGATCGTGGGGCAAGTGAAATGAACCACCACCAACCACACCAAAGGCCGGTCTTTATCCAAAGAAGGTGATGTGTGTATGGTGGGATTGGAAGGGAGTCCTCTATTACTAGCTCCTTCCAGAAAACCAAACGATTAATTCCAACAAGTACTGCTCCCAATTAGACCAGCTGAAAGCAGCACTCAATGAAAAGCATCCAGAATTAGTCAACAGAAAACGCATAATCTTCCATCAGGATAATACAAGACCACACGTTTCTTTGATGACCAGGCAAAAACTGTTACAGCTTGGCTGGGAAGTTCTGATTCAACCATCGTATTCACCAGACATTGCACCTTCAGATTTCCATTGATTTCGGTCTTTACAAAATTCTCTTAATGGAAGAAATTTCAATTCTCTGGAAGTCTGTAAAATGCAACTGGAACAGTTCTTTGCTCAAAAAGATAAAAAGTTTTGGGAAGATGGAATTATGAAGTTGCCTGAAAAATGGCAGAACATAGTGGAACAAAACGGTGAATACGTTGTTCTATAGAGTTCTTGGTCAAAATGAACAATTTGTATTTTATTTTTACTTAAAAACCAAAGGCACTTTTTGGCCAACCCAATATATCATTGCCATTCAATTAAACAAAGGGAATCCTTGTAGAGGAGATGGGATTGAAGCTGCACGTTGCAGCAAGAAAGCTATGTGGAAAGCACTGTGACCTAGGAGAGCATGGCTTTGGTAGGAGCATAAACTTGGAGAGGAAGGTGTGCTCAAAGGTGATCTACATAGATTTGGAGTGAAGGTGGAGTGCTCTCAGGCAATGTGTAGATCGCTGCCAATGTGTACTCTTAAAGCATTTTAAGACAAGGGGACGTTGGATTTCAAAGTCTCAGGGAGCACTTCTCTTTTGGTCCCTTGCCCATTTAGCAGTTTGGAGCTGCCATTTGTGCACTAGATAAATTGTGAAATTGAGAGTTCCTTTTATATTTGACTGTTTTATATGTGGTCACTAAGGTAAATATTTAATAAGCAATCATAGGTCAGTTACCGGGGCTGTTTCTTTTTTACATGGATGTAATTGTGAGCTGCTGTGTGAGAAAAACAAAGCATATGCAGAAGATTTCAAAGTGAGTTTTATTGCTTCATTAAAGTTTTTACAGTGTTTTCTCCCAACACTACTAACTCAATGAAATAAAAGGAGAAGCTGCCTTCAAAGAAGGATATAGTCACTTCCTCTCCCCAGGAGTCTTTTTTAAGTGTCTAGTTCTTGTTATCTATTCATGTTTTCTTCAAAAGCTGTAGCCTCTCGCTTTTTATATGTACTGTTTGATATCTGTTAGTTGAACTACATTGAACTAAGGGGTTATTTTGTCCTGGATTAAAACAACAAAAATAGACAAGTGAACTTTCTGGATTTTCAATTCCCATGCCCAACCCCTTCTTCTGATAACAAAGGACGGCATTTTCTCTTGAACAAGTTTGTATGTTTTTCTTTACTCTTTTGCCCCTTATTGCCCAGAATTATCCACATTGGCTGGAGCTTATTTACTGTGGTTAGTTACTGAGTGATTTGGGTTTTCTCTTTACATTTTTCTGCTATTGGAGTCTATTTTCTCTTATTAAAATATGTTCTAGGCCATTTTACTTCCAGCAATACCAGTCATAAGCCATTTTGTTCTTTATTCCACTTCACAAGTGGGCAATGATAAATGAAGTGTCAAAATGCTGTGGTAGGATGCCTGTGACCTTGATTTTGCAGTTAACACTTCACATTTTCTGTCTGAATGTGGACTCCATCACCTTCTCTTGGCTTTTGCATTGCCTGCTTATGTTTTATTTTCTTTGTTTTCCTATTTTTCCTCACTAAGGTCAGGTCCTCTCTATGAAACACCCCGTTGTTGAATACTAAAGACCTCATAGACCAAGGATCAACCAAACCCTAGATAACTGTAGTTCTCCCATTCTGAAATACATACATAGCTATAAATAACATTAACATATACATAATATACATAGATGTATACATACATGCATACTAAAGAGTATGTAAGTATAGACTTTGTATATCTAGTATCTATCTCCCTACCAACCTGTCTACCTATCTATCATCTATCTATCTATCTATCTATCTATCTATCTATCTAATGTATCTATTATCTATCTTTATCTCTTCAAAAAAGAATTCAAATATGAGTATAGTTATCATTTACCTCTAAAGGAAGGAACATTTTTCTTTTTGTGGGGAGGACATTCAAAATCCAAAATCAACTTTTCAAAAACTTGACCTCCCCCTTGAACACCCTTCTAGAGGACTGCCAGGATCTGACTTGTGGCTCTGTGAGCTATCTCTGAGTAGCAACTCTCCTGAGTATAAAGGGACAGTCCCCATCTAATACTCATGAATGTGTGCAGGATAGTGTCATGATGTTGAGAAGGAGGGAAAGACAGCAATTTTCTGTCACATTTGCCAGAAGAGACTCATGGTGGTCAAGACCTTCCCACAAGCTACTGAACACCAGCAACAAACTTCCTTGGGCATGGCCTTCCCTCAGGCCACAAATCTCTATTCTAAACCTAAATACACAACTTTTGGAAAAAAAAAAGAAAAGAAAAATTAGGTCAGCCCTAGAGACCCGTGTTTTCACCTACAGTATTTGTATTTCTCTGTCCTTTGTGCGAATGAATTAACTTGCATAGGTATTTGGTGCCACTAATATCCATGACACACCCTCTGTTCCCTGTGCTCCAGAAATATATTAACAAAAGGTGAGAAGATTAGGCAGACACAGCAATGCTTCCTGGTATGGATACAGGTACTTATTAACACCCACAGACTTATTAACACCCTCATTTCTTGAGCTAAGAAATGACCAGCCTGTGCTGTGAGTCAATAGTGGGCCAGGATTTTAAGTCTCTTCAGGTAGAGCCTGGTCTTTCTCAGGACATTCACCAAGTCTACCAAACCTTGCAATAAGCATTTCCAGTGTGCCAGGTGTGGACTATGTGCTTTAAATATATTGGTTCATGTAATCCTTACAATACACCTTGAGGCAGGTTCTACAAATATCCCCATTTTGCAGATAAGAAAACTAAGGCACAAGAGAGACTAAACAATTTTCCCCAAAGTCATAGACAAAGTAATGAGCAGAGCCAGCATTTGAATTCAGGCATCTGGCTCCAGACACTTTACCCTTAACTACTCTGAGGGATGAAACATACTGGTAGCAGGGTGAGTCAGGAAAGTTGCTTTCTCTCACCATCTCTTTATGGTTCTCTGGAATAGGAATGAGCCCCCAAAGTGGCTCTGTGAAGCCCTGAGGACATCCCATGGATAAAGGTGGATGCTGTCTCCAGCACAGTAAATGCAGGATATTAGCCATTGGTGGTAATTTGTTCCTGGGTCACTGAGATATACACCTCGTGATCTAAGGAAGATGAGTGCAAAACTGTGGAAAACCTTGAGTAGAATATTTTCCCCATGTGTGTGCACCTTCTCTGAGTACAGACAGCCATGGTTGAAAATTGAGGTGAGATTATTTGAGGATAGTGGCACAATCCTACTCATGAGAACGGTATCCATGTGGCCATGTGCTTAATGGAAAACTAACTTCTGGAAAGTTCTCAACATGTTTTATATGCGGCCCATATAAAATCATACTAACATTTTAAGGGAATAATTTATATAAACATAAATAAAATACTAGAAAGAAGTAGAATAATATCTAACTTTTGTAAGTGAATTTTACATTATCTCATCTAATCGTGTTTATAGACAAGAAAACTAGACCTTACAGAGATGAAGTGACTTTCTCAAGGTCACAAATGTAATAAGGACAGAACTGGATTAGAAATCAAGTTTGTCTGATCCCAAAGTCCTAGATCTTTATATATTACCGTGTGTGCGTGTGTGTGTGTGTGTGTGTGTGTGTGTGTGTGTGTGTGTGTGTGTGTGCTGGGGCATGTAAAAAGTGTGCTGAATAAAATGTTTTAAAACCAACATAGGTACTTCCCTGGTGGTACAGTGGTTAAGAATCCACCTGCCAATGCAGGGGACACAGATTTGAGCCCTGGTCCGGGAAGGTCCCACATGCCATGCAGCAACTAAGCCTGTGCGCCACAACTACTGAGCTTCCACTCTAGAGCCCACAAGCCACAACTACTGAAGCCTGTGTGCCTAGAGCCCGTACTCCGCAACAAGAGAAGCCACCGCAATGAGAAGCCCGTGCACCGCAATAAAGAGTAGGCCACACTCACTGCAAACTAGAGAAAGCCCGTGCAGCAACGAAGACCCATCACAGCCAAAAATAAATCAATAAATAAATGAAGTAAAAGAAAACAACATAAAGTGGTTTCCTCTTTTAGTTTTAGTAAAAGCTGTGTGCTGTCACTTCTGTACATACATAGTAGAGGTCATTCAGTTAACAAATATTATTATTATTATTTATTTATTTATTTTTGCCGTACGCGGGCCTCTCACTGTTGTGGCCTCTCCCGTTGCGGAGCACAGGCTCCGGACGCGCAGGCTCAGCGGCCATGGCTCACGGGCCCAGCCGCTCCGCGGCATGTGGGATCTTCCCGGACCGGGGCACGAACCCGTGTCCCCTGCATCGGCAGGCGGACTCTCAACCACTGCGCCACCAGGGAAGCCCAACAAATATTATTGAGAATATGTCTCATAGAGATTTGTGAAAAATAGTGCTAAAAACATTATAGGATACGAAAAGCCAATGGTCAGCTCTACTTTGTGCCAGCTGGTGGCTGGAAATGTCCAGCTCAGTATCTCTATATCACCTAATTATTTCTTGTTCATTGCTTCCTTCCTGGTTTTGTTTTGTTTTTTTTTTTTTTAAATATCAGCTCATTTAATTCCATCAAGGTACTCTTTCTTTCAAGTTCAAGTAATAGCAGGCCTACACCAGAGAGCCCTCAGTAGGACCTAAATGGTAGAGGAAGATGGGGGAAACTTTAAAAAGTAGCAAAAGTGTATGATTACTGACGGTATGGAGATGGAGGAAGTGGAGGATCACGATGATTTCAGACAGAGGAAGCCCCCTTATTCCCAGCCCATCATGTCTGGGTGACTGCAAAGATATTGCTATCAATGAATCATTTTTCAGGAGACAGATATTAATACCTATTATAAATGATGTACCAAGAAAACACTGCAGCTTCTGGGACTTATGGCCAAAATGATGATTACAGCTGTGGCCAAACTGGGCTTCACCTAGGAAGAAGAGATTATCAGGCCTCCAGTGGGATCATTGCTATAAAATATTTCTCCAGGGAAGGAGGAAATTCTGTTGATTCTCATTATGATATGGCTGTGAGGTTTGAGGCTTTCCTTGCGCCCACAGAGACTAATCAGGCTACCCCTAGATCAGCATGAGTTTGGAATCCAAAATTTCTCCTTATTAGCTTGGTGTGCCCATCAGAAGTCACATAGTTACATATTACTGAATGCCTTCCTTGAGAAAGGAAGAGCCAACTTTTCCTACTCCTCCCCACATATACACCACACCCTTATTTAATTCAAGAATGCTTACTCAGGGAATGACTAAATGGGCAGTAATAAGTCGTATTATCAATGTGATAGGGGAGTGGTAAGTACACATCGATCTTTCAATAAATCTCTACAGCCAGTCAATAAAAATAGAAGGGACAGTAATTAAGACGAATCTGCACTCAGAGGAGGTAACCTGCAAGGGGGAAATGTGGTAAAGAGTTCTGCTGCTCCCAGGAGGAACAAAGCCCTCATGTTCCTTGGAACTCCAGTACCTCCCTCTATAAGGAATGCC